>NC_091744.1:78462460-78819960 GCF_043380555.1 Nothobranchius furzeri
TGGGCTTTATATTTAGAACATAATGACCTGCCTGGAACATCAGCACCTATTCTTTGGGAGGCAGGAAAGGCAGTGATGAGAGGTAAAATAATCTCATTCTCATCACATAGGAAAAAAACACAGAAAACAAACGTATTCAGGAGTTAGAGGAAATCATCAAGTCTTTAGAGGCATCCACAGAAGAAGAGTCAATGAGCAAATTACGTAAAGCTAAATTAGAACTTCATGGAATTATTGACAAAAAGACACAATTTTTAGCACAAAGACTACGAATAGAAAACTTCGAACATAGTAATAAATCAGGTAAATTCTTAGCTAGCCAATTAAAAATAAATAAAGAGAAAACTACCATATCTGCTGTTAAAGACTCAACCTGGAATATAGTTAATGACCCTGAAAGAATAAACAACACCTTCAGAGACTTTTACCAAACTTTGTACTCACCACAGATAAACCCATCAGATAATGAGATCAATGAGTTCCTTGACAGGATAACACTTCCTAAATCATCAGACAGCCAAGCTACAGTCCTGGACTCGCCACTAACATCAGCGGAGCTTCAGGAAGCCCTTAAATCCATGACTAATAGGAAAGCTCCAGGTCCAGACAGGTTCCCAGTAGAATTCTACAAAGAATTCTGGATCATTCTGGCTCCAACATTTTTCAGAATGGTGAGGGAAATCGAAGAGAGCGGCAGATTACAGCCAAACATGAATTCAGCCAATATTAGTCTCTTGTTAAAACCAGGCAAAGACCCAGTATTTCCAACCAGCTATCGCCCAATTTCTCTTATTAATGTTGATCTCAAAATAATTTGTAAAGCCCTGGCCAAAAGATTAGAGAAGGTAACCCCCTTCATAATGCACCCTGACCAAACTGGTTTCATTAAGGGTAGACAGTCATCCACAAACTCACGTAGATTACTTAATTTGATAGATTTCTCTTACAGTAGAAACATAGAAACTAGTATATTATCTCTAGATGCAGAAAAAGCTTTTGATAGAGTTAACTGGAAGTTCTTATTTGCAACTTTACATAAATTTGGCTTTGGGAACTTCTTCATAAACTGGCTAGAAACATTATACAGTTCACCAACAGCACGTGTCAGGACAAACGACCAAATATCAGCTAGCTTCTGTCCAGAGGGGGACCAGGCAGGGATGCCCACTCTCCCCCTCACTTTTTGCTATCTTTATCGAACCACTAGCAGCAGCAATTAGGCAAACAACAGATATTAAAGGGATAAAGTGTAAGAAAATAGAACATAAGATCAGTCTTTATGCAGATGATGTTTTACTCTTTCTCCAGAATTCTCAATCCTCTCTCTCCCAAGCAATAGAACTGATAAACTCTTTTTCAAGAGTTTCAGATTACTCTATAAACTGGTTAAAATCCACAGTTCTACCAATTAATTTCTCATTTGTCAATTTGCTTAATGCACAATTGGAGTCAGGGAATATCACATACCTGGGAATTAATATCTCTCCCAAGTTAGCAGATCTAACCAAACTAAACTACATCCCACTTTTAAGGAAAGTGGAAGATGATCTTGCAAGATGGAAATCCTTACCAATATCACTCATGGGGAGAGTTGCTACAATTAAAATGATGGTCTTACCCAGAATAAATTACTTATTCTCGATGATCCCAAACAAACCACCAGCTGACTGGTTTAAATCTCTGGACTCCTCAATTACTAAATTCCTTTGGCAGGATAAACCTCCACGAATTAGCTTAAAAACACTTCAGAAGACCAAAGACCGAGGAGGACTGGATTTACCCAACTTTTATTATTATTTCTTAGCCAACAGGCTGCAATATATACCAAGATGGTTGCAAGATAACCCACTAGATGAGTCCTGGTTAGATATAGAACAGACACTTTGCAATACGATAGAGCTTTCAGACTTACCATTTATTAGCTCAAGCATAAGAAAACATGAAAGCTTCAAAAGTATTAGTATCAGCACCTCTCTGACAGCATGGTGGGAGTATCTTAAAATGACCGAGTCTTCACTAGTACCATGCAGACGCACACCTATCTGGAATAATCCTGACATTTTGCAAAAAAACAAAACAAAATGATGAACCTTCCGGACTGGAAAAATAAAGGAATCCTATACCTGGAACACATATATGAAGGATTGGACTTCATCCCATTTAATCAAATAGTCTCCCAATTTGGAATGGATAAGAATAGCTTTTTAGAATATCACCAAATTAAATCTGTAGTCAAACAAAAATTTAAGCTCAATAAAATAGAATTACAAACACCACCAAGGGTATTAGACTTTTATAATCTCAAACCCCCCAAACTACTGTCTAAAGTATATAAGACACTGTCCAAAATAGACGATAAAATTGCAATCCCTATTGAAAAATGGGAGGTGGATCTATCAGTTAGCTTTGACCAGGACTTCTGGTCCCAAACTTGTTTAAAAACTTTTAAAATGATCAGACACCCCAATTTACAATTAATTCAGTACAAAATTCTACACAGAGTACACTATACAGGTCATCGGATGTTCAAGATGGGGTTTGTGTCGTCTGACACCTGTACACACTGCACAAACAACATTCCTGACAATTACATTCATGCACTGTGGTCCTGCCCACCTGTCCAGGAATTTTGGGGTAGAGTATGTGAGGATCTGTCAAAATGTCTGAAATGTCATTTCCCAACTTCCCCCTCTCTTTGTTTACTGGGAAACCTGGACGATGTCCCGATTCAAACATCTTTGGTTCACGTGGTTCTGACTGCCATATGCATCACTAAGAAAACTATCCTCTTGAATTGGAAAAATAGAGAAACTTTCTGCATTAACCAGTATAGAAATCTTTTGTTAGATCATATTGCACTTGATATAGCCTCTGCTTCCACTTCAGATGAATCTCTCTGGGCTCCTTTGATCGGTTCCATCACATAGCGAAGGTGGGGGGCCGTTGATGTTGTCCTGCGGGATGGTGTGGGTGGGGGGGTGTGGGGTCTGAGTTTGGAGTACCCGGATGTTCCCTGGAGGTGGGTTCACTGGGGGTGTCTGGGACTGGGGGGCCGTTGCCCCCCTCTGGAGGTGCTTGGGTTGCCTTGGGGGGTGGACTACTGGCGGTTGTGAGTGGGGCCGCTTGGGGATATTGGCGGCGGCCATGGGTCACTGCCTGGCGGCTGCAATGCCCCTGGGCGGGTCTGGGTGGGGGCCTGGGGGCTCGGGGTGTGGGGGCGGCCGGCCCCGTGTGGGGATCTGGGCGGGGCCTTGGGGGTCGGGTCCTGGCAGGTATGCTGCCGGGAAGAAGGTAGGAACACGCAGCAGTGCCTGGCCCGGGTTCGGGGGCCTCAGGTAGACATTGGCTCCTCTGCCGTTCCATCACAGGGGAGGGGGAGGTCCAGGAGGGGGAGGACCGAACCTTACCTGGATGTCCCATGTCTTATATATTCTGGAAGTTGTGCAAATGCAGGGATGGGCATAGATATTCTGCTGGGGTGGGGCTGGGTTGGTGCCCTCGGACTCCGTGGGGCTCTGTAATGCTGCTGCTTTGGGCCCTGGCAGGATGGGCTGGGGTCTCCATGCCCTGGGTGGCGGTTTGACAACAGAGGTGCCTATTGGGGCCAGTAGGGGAGCTGGCTCCCTGGAGGGCTGAGCCTAACCAGCCATTCCTCCCCATCCCCGCATATTTCTCTCCTCCTGCTCCCTCACATCATCACACAAACATACACATAGGACCTTGGGGGGTGGGCAAGTCAGGGAGTGCGGGTATGGACCCCATTTCCGCATTCCTGTGGCAACCTGCCCCCCAATTTTATTTGCACCTTATACACTTCCACTGACGACATTCCACACAAACACACACTTAGGGCTTTGGGAGTGAGCACAATCAACAGCATTTGGCAGGGGGATATTTCAGCCTCCTCCCGAGTGCCGGTGCCCACTTCCAATTTTAAACCGCACTTAGACACTGATGGCTGAGGGTGTAAGTGGGGTGGTGCGGTGGCATCAGCTGGCATAGGTCGGATGATGCCCGCACTGCCCACTCACCACAGCCATGGAATACACCTCATGATCACACAACACTATATTGGAGGAGGCGGAGGGAGACTAGGGGTCTTAGCCACCTCTGTTGCCACTAGGCTTCCTGGGGCTGGAGGCTAGGAGGGAGATCTGGCCGTCTGGTTGGGGTATGGGGTGGTGGGTTGCTGTGCTCAGCGTTGGGCGGGGGAGCCTGCTCATCAGCACCCCAGCAGAAAGGGTCAAACTCTGGTTGCCGGTGATGGTTGTACCCAATGTGCAGCAGTACCGGGACCAGAGTGAATAGGGTGTGTATGGGGAGCATGAGTGGGTGTCCGGCGTGCATTTTTGTAAGTCTTGGGTTGTATGTGCATGTGTGAGCATGAGGGAGGGAGTGTGTGACTGTGTTTGTGTATGACTGTATATGTCAGGTGGGGCCTTTGACTCCTCCCCTCTCCTGGAACTTCTCTTGATGATGTAGATCTTTGTCCCCCCTCCCCCTGCCACACCTGGTGTGAGGGGTTGTGCCATGGTCTGCCTGAGTGTTCGTGGCAACCGGGTCTGGGGGTTTAAGATTTTGCCATCTGCCTGATAGATCCCGGTGGCTGCCTGGTGGGGTCTGGGTCCCTGGGCTCTGCTGGGTCCCCGGCGGGGGTGGTCGCCCCTGGGTCCCGGGTCGTTGGGTCCCGGGCTCGGCCGGCTAGGGGGTGGGAGGCTGCGGGCGGGCCTGTGGGCATGCCGCTGATGTCTCCCGGGACTCTGCCGGCTGCTGGTTGTGGCCCCCCGGGGCGATCCTCTGTGCCTCTCGAGGGGGGCGGGGGCCTTCCTGGTTGCAGTCTCCTTGGGGTTCCTGTGTTCTGGGGCAGCGCCTGGATGTCTGGGACTTGGAGCTCGCCCCGTCTCCTGCGCATCTTTGGGGGGCGGATCTGTGGTCCCTCACACTCTGTTGGATGCTCCTATAGAGAAACCTTAAATAAACAAGCGCGTGTACACACACAGGTGCTCACATGGTGCTCTCAAAAGTCTGGGCTTGGGCACGTTAAACACAGGTCTTAAGACTATGGTGGGCACTTAATGCACTGTGATTTATTATCGTGATTCTTCAGTTAAGCAATGTTGATTATATAATTTTTTCATCAAGTTGACGCAGTGATAGCTAGATCTTGTTGTATTGTTGTTGTGTCCCTTTTTTTGTCCTTTTGTTGTTTTTGTTTTGTCTTTTTCTGCAGGTCTAGAAGCAGACTCTTGTTCATTGTTTATTTTTGTGGAACATCCCCCCCCCCCCCTCTCTCTCCCCACCTTTTCCTTTCTCTTTCACCTCTGTCTCCGTGTCTGGTCGGACTTACAAAGCATTCAACAACAATAACAATCAAGTTTTAAGTATCAGGCGTGACATTAAAAGCAAACGCTTTGATGCTCCACCTGAGAATAAATCTGTAAGGCTTGTCGCCAGCATTCAGACATCAATTCTGCTTGCTTCACAGCCAGACAGGACACGGTAAAAAAAAGAAAAATAAAAAAAAAGATGTGTGCATCCATGGAATGAGTGACACAGTTAAACATAGGTGTAACACCTCCAAATATCCCATATCATTTTCAATTGTTAGTTTTCATGCTTGTTTTGAGTTTCGAGTGTGTTCCAGATGCAGATGGATTACTCAAAACACTTGATTAACTCCTCATGGACAGCCTGGGCATGCTTAGAACATGCCAGGTCGACCAACACCACCGCACTGGTTGACTTTCAACAACCAGTTGAGGAATGGGATGACATTCTATGACAAAATATGACCAGACTGGTAAGACTGAATGGTGACCCAAATGAGGAATCAAATAGAATGCTAATTAGGGGTGTGTATTAGCAAGAATCTGGCAATACAATACGGATCACAATACAAGGGAGACAATGCGATTTATTGCAATACTAAATGCCAGATGATGTTTGCAATTTTATGAGGTGAACGTTCAACTTGCATTTTAGATCCAGTCCCAACCAGATTATTAAACAATGCATTTCCTTTGGTCACTGCCTCCATTCTAGATATAATCAACCTATCCTTAATAAATGGATACGTACCACTGGATTTTAAGGTTGCTGTAATCAAATCGTTACTTAAGAAACCTCTAGATCCAGATGACCCAATGATTTATAGACCAATATTCAACCTTCCATTTTTATCCAAAGTTCCTGAGAAAATAGTGGCCAATAAACTATGTGAGAATCTAAACACTAATGAGCTGTTTGAGGAATTTCAGTCTGGTTTTAGAGAGTATCACAGCA
This sequence comes from Nothobranchius furzeri, assembly GCF_043380555.1. Classification (NCBI taxonomy): domain Eukaryota; kingdom Metazoa; phylum Chordata; class Actinopteri; order Cyprinodontiformes; family Nothobranchiidae; genus Nothobranchius; species Nothobranchius furzeri. Next base: position 78,468,743 of record NC_091744.1, read on the forward strand.
CTGAAACTGCACTAGTGAAAGTTACAAATGATATTCTCATGGCCACAGATAAGAATCTTGTGTCTGTTCTAGTCTTGTTAGATCTCAGTGCTGCTTTTGACACATGCAGTTGATCACAATGTTCTTTTAGAAAGGCTTGAACATGTTGTAGGGATCAAAGGAACAGCTCTGAGCTGGTTTTAATCCTACCTGTCTGATAGATACCACTTTGTAAATGTACATGACAAATCTTCTTCATACTCCAGGGTTACTTGTGGAGTACCACAGGGTTCAGTACTTGGACCAAATATTTTTTACTATATATATATACTTCCAATTGGTAAAATCATTAGACAGCATGGGATAAACTTCAACTGTTATGCTGATGATACTCAGTTATATTTATCCATTAACCCTATTAACTTAATTGGTTAGTTAGATTACAGGCTTGTCTTGAAGACATAAATAATTGGATGACTCTAAACTTTCTGCTTTTAAATCAAGACAAGACTGAAGCTTTTGTCTTTGGACCCAAAATTCAGAAAAGGAAATTGCTTAGTCAATCACCTGACCTGAACAGCATTAAATTAGTCTCCAAGAACAAAGTAAGGAACCTTGGTGTTTTCTTTGACCATGACATGTCATTCAAATCCCAAGTTAAACAGGTTTGTAGGATTTTCTTTTTCCACCTGCGGAATATTGCTAAGGCTAGAAGCATCATTTCCAGGAGTGATGCTGAAAAACTAGTTCATGCATATATTACATCAAGACTGGATTACTATAATTCTTTACTCTCAGGAAGTCCACAGAATGTAGTTAAAAGTCTTCAGCTTGTCCAAAATGCTGCAGCTAGATTTCTGATGAGAACTAAAAAGAGAGATCATATCACTCCCGTTTTAGCTTCCCTTCATTGGCTGCCTGTTAAATTCAGAACGGATTTTAAGATCCTCCTTCTCACAATAATCAAGCTCCATCATACATCAGTGACCTGATTGTTCCATAGGTTCGATTTGTTCCACATAAAACATTGTAGGCACATTTTGGGGGCACAACCTATGGTTAATGTTGCTTATTTCATGGATGCACAGTGCTCAGAATGTACACTTTGTACGCTCCTAGCGAGAAACCTTAAATATACAAGCGCATGTACACACGCAGGTACTCACATGGTGCTCTCATAAGTATGGACTTGGCCATTTTCAACACGTCTTAAGGCTGTGGATGACACAAAATGCACTGTGATATATTATTGTGTGATTGTTCAGTAAAACAATGTTGATTTTATATTTCCTCATCAGGTTGATGCAGTGATAGCCTGCTCTTGTTGTATTGTTGTGTGTCCCTTATTTTTATTTATTTATTTATTTTTTCTCCTCTGCAGGTCTAGAAGCAGACTCTTGTTCGTCATTGATTGTTTGTTTTTGTGGGACCCCCCCCCTCCACTTGCCTCTCCTTTGCCTCTGTCTCCATGTCTGGTCGGAATTAGAAAGCATCCAAAAAACAATAACAATTAAGTTTTAAGTATCAGGTGTGACATTAAAGCAGAAGCTGAGAGTAAATATGTAAGGGTTGTCACCAGATATCAATTCTGTTTGCTTCACAGCCAGACAGGACACGAAAAAAATAAAAAAAAGAATGTATACCTTGTTACAAATCAGGCTTTTCAACAATAAAGGATTTATTGACAAACACCATTAATACAATAAGCAAAAACTGACCAAAAAATGTATTTAGTTGAATTTCTGATTCTCTTTTTTACATGTCAAGTCTATCTGTCTCTATGAAGTTTTTCTTTATTCTGCTCTTATTCCACCTTTCCTGATCCACTGATTTCCGTCTTTCCTATTAATTTTCTCTCTTCTTTTCCTTCAAGTTTTTAATCACAGTTTTCATTTTTCCTCTTTTTAAACATATTTTTAATCTATTTTTTTATATTTTTCATCCTTTATTTACAATTTTTTTGTTTGTTTTGTTTTTGTGAAGCGCCTCGAGATTTTTGTCTTGAGAGGCGCTATATAAAAAGATTGTTTTGTTTCTTTGTATGTTTTAACAGCTGATGTTGATTGACATCTCGGATCCACACATAGCTGACCAATGTTACATCTCAGAATAAACATGGCATAGATCACATTATTGTGATAACGTACACACTGATTTTAATCCATACTTGGATGCACTATTTGAAGAGATTACCAGAAGCTGCATGTACATTTACAATGTAATTATAATATTTAGAATTATTTAGAATTTTATTTGTGATTTCATAGAAAACTTGTAAATCACCTATACTTTTTTTTGGCATTAAACATTTTTAAGGAAAGTCACATATTTAATAAGACATATATGCAGGCATGCGAGAGAATATACTTTAATTTAATACAAGATTCAAGTTGCAGGAAATTTCTACCTTTGGGGTCGTTGACACAAATAAAATTACTTCTGTTTTGTGTCCTTTTTAATTGTAGACAGAAACTGGGTTGGTAAAACTGCATACTGAACATTTGATGTCATTTCTGCATAATTTTATTCTGATATAGTGGCATGGTTGAGCCGCTTCGTTTCTTTTACAAGAAAATTTCCATGTAATATTAGTTTTTTCTCAGTATTTAAATTATCTATGGCCATCATATTCACTTAGCTCCTCTATTCATCTGTTACTCACACCTGCCTTCCATCTGCAATCACTCAGCTGCACCTCATCAGTAATCAACTATGTCCCTAGTCTATATCTAGTACCCAGTGTGTCTATTCTCCTTGGACATACTCTGCCCAAAGAGCATTTTCTTGTTTTACAATGCTCGTTCCTGAATCCTGAACACTAATCGTGTTCCTTGCCATAATATATGTTAGTTTTTATTTTGTACTGGTCTGCTTGCTGGATTTTCCTGCAGCATTGGGTCCAACTTATTGCAATAGAACCAAAAGGCATCTCTTGACTTTTGTTGGTACGAATAACGTCTTTCTAAAAAGTAAAATCGGTCCTGTTCCTGAGAAGACCCTCCTGTACATCATAAGTTCTTCTCTGGCTCAAAAACACTTCACTGAAATGACTGTTTGCAGTCTTCTGCTGCACTTGATAAAATGCTGACAAGCTGACCTCCAAGTGGTCGTACTTATCAAGGCCTTTTGTTTAAAATACAACACATGCTAGATAAAGAGCTCATCAGGTGTGGATTTACCTACGAAACTCATATTCATCTCTTCTCTTGCCTCACATGCAACAATGTGTAGGGTTTGGTAAACTGAATGCTTTAAGAGCTCAACAGATATGGTACCTCTACTTATGACCAATAAGCTGTGATACTCTGTCTAAATATAGAATATCACCCTGCCTGGTCGTTATTGTGCTTTAATCAAAAGATTCTAGAATTCTTTATTTATTAGGGGATTGCACACACTTTGTTTTGATTAAGAAAAGTCAGGTTCATAAAAGTAAGAATTTATTTTACCAACAATTAAAACATGACAAATTAAATAAGCATTTCCTGTGATGGATGGAACTAAATGTGATGTATGAACCTATGTGTGAATGCGATGTTAGTCAGAACTTCCGTATCTAGGAGAGCTGAGTTCTGGATGTAAAAGAATTTGGTTTGTGTTAAGCTATGAGTTGATTATTATCAAAAACACATCAGACGCTATCCGTCATGTCTACATATCCACTCGAAGACCCTCGTGATAGATCCGGAATGTCGAAGTCCTCGGACTTCCAGGCACCGAGGTCCGTAGAAGAAACTGCGGCCCCACTAAACCGGTCTTAGAGTTGTCTCCAGGTCACAACAGACGGATGGAACCGCGCGTCTGAGACTCTTAAGGAGTCTAAACAATATTAGCTTGTTCTGCAGGAACTGTTTTGTTGTATCAGCTTCGCAGGTGCAAAAAAGGGCGTGTCAAAAGCTTTGGTGGTTAAAGAGGTGTGCTGCAGGTGGCCGGTCTGAAGCTTCTCTAGAACTGAGGGAAAACCAGAGTAATCTGGTTTTAATGTTCTCATGTTATGATTGTGTAGCCAACCAGAGGTTGACAAGTTTGAGGATTATTACCAAGAATCTCAGAAACACGCCTTCTTTGATCCAAATAATCTGATCTGGGGTAAAGGCTGTTTATGTGTCATGGGCTTAACTTTACCTTACTTCGTTCTTGTGTGAGTGCAAATGTTATGACTTTGTCAAGTAAACATGCATTAATGAAACGTTTCATTATTTTATCATTATTATAAGTAGCAATAAACAAATGTTTATTTAATGATTATCTGGCTTATAAGTTTTAGAAGTTCATATTAATTTTAAAATCTTATTTCTTCTTTCTTCTGTGAAGCAAAGAGTCTTAGATAAGAGGGTGCTCTGTGAGGGACCTTGAGGAGAGAACGTTATTGTTATGATTCCAGGATGTCAACAAGCAGTGCAGGATCTTGTGGCTTGTTGGAAGATAGAATATAAAATCCACCTCATAGGATGGAATTAGGTCTGTAGATGACCGATGACCTGTAGGTCAATCTGTAGTGAAACTGACCATTTGTGGACACTACAAATGGTTTAAGAAAGTGCAACAGGAGCAGACCGCCAGTGGCAGGTAGACTATAAAGACTGGATTTAGAGTGTTAGGGAGGGAAGTAAAAATAAAAAAAAGGGTGAGAGAGAGAGTGTGTGTCCCTTGGGCCCCATTAGAGGCAGTTCTGAGGGCCTGTGACATCTGACTGGATCAGTGTTCTTCAGTCAGATGCTCTCCTCTTATCCACTCCTCTGCCGGAGTCAATAAACACATCACCTACGCATGCATGCCTAAACACACACAAACACACACCCACTCACTCTGTAACTGAGCCTCCAGGGCGAGCACCAGATTAGCTCATTTAGAGGAGGTTTGATTCCATCTCCTTGAAGGTACAAGTCTGACTGAAGAATTAATGACAATGTCACCGTTTTTGCATAGACGTGATGCATGTGTGCTTCAGACGGGCTTGGGTGCATGCTACACACACTGATTTGCAGGATGTCAAACTTTTCTTGTGTTAAGTGGGGGTTCGTGAAGAACCACAGCTCGGTTGACAGAAAAACCAACTGACGAGCCGTAAACACTTTTCTCCCCGCGCTGATGGTGCGGTGGCACCAAGCAGGGTGAAACTTTGAAAGTCAAGCGGTCCTTTATCCATCCCTGCTCTGACCTTTCTGCTAGGCTGCCCTGTATTCACTGGCTGTCAGTGTGAGTTTGTCAGGAGCCATCCGTCTCTGTCCACCTCCATCCCCCTCCCCAAATCCCTGCCGACCCATTAGCCGATAGGATCCGGGGGAGCGGCGGCAGAGCCAGCCTATGGGGGCCACTCCTGCCTCCCTCCTCCCCCTCTGCCCTGGTATCCACGTTGCACAGAGCTCATCCAGGTACCCCAGAGAGGCGGCACTAGCTGGCTATATATATACGGTATGTAGCAAAAGCATCAACACAGCACTACGATCTGACATGTGGCCCAAGGGAGCTGCAGAGAGGCTGATAGCTGCTGGGACAGAGGGAGAGCTGGTGACATCACTGCAGGAGCTGGGTAACGCTGCTGCTCCCCACTGATGTTGTGTCTCAACTACATACTTATGAACCAGTTGCACCAGTTCTTCACAAATTTAATTCCAGTTTGCTCACAACTTACAAGGTGATCAGTAAAAGGAGGCTGTCAACTCCAAAATAGCTGCAATTTAACAAAGTATGTCTTGCATAAAAAATAGCATCTGACAAGAGTTCTGAAAAGATTTTTGCCACACTTTCACTGAAACTGTGAGATATTCACAAATGAAACAACATGTATGGACTAAATAAATGTTAGTCAAAGCAGGCGTTCATTCACGTGAAATTTTAATGTATCAAACTAACTTAAATCATCTTGTCATCTAACAAATCAAATCGGATCTCTTAGTTGTGACTTTCAGTAAATGTGATCTGCAGTATGGCAGAAAACAAACATGATTCATTTACTAATCTTCCACCAAAAATCTAGTGTTTAAACTCTAGCTGATGAACCACTCTGAGTTTTAAGGAAACTCAGGAATAAAATCATTAGATATTCACTTGAAACTGAGGCCCTGTCCACACCTAGCCGGGGATCTGCCAAAACGTAGGTATTTTTCTACGTTTTGGCCTGTCATCCACACGAAAACGGAGTTTTTTAAAAACTCCGGCCAAAGTGAAGATCTGCGTTTTCTCCGTTTTGGGTGTCTGCGTGTGGACAGACAAAACCGGAGTTTTAAGGTCCGCAACTTCACTTTCCGCAACAAAAAAATGCTGACATCATGTGTGCGACCTGTGTTTACACTAGCCGACTGCATAGATGCTCTCACAGCTGTGCTCGCGCTGCGCTAGTCCAAGCACTTTCTGCTTGTTTGGTTTTGCAAGCGGAATTACTGCTCCTTGCGGAAGACCACAGACGAAGGACGAGGTTAAGAACGGGGGAAGTACTGCCGCCTACAGGTCTGGCATGTCCTTAACAACGTATTTATCCGGGTACGTGTGGACAGGTTTTTTTTTAAACGAGGTGGTGTGGATGCAAGTTTTTGGAGGGGCGGATATTCGTTTTTAAAAACAAGCCCGGCTACGTGTGGACTAGGACTGAGTACCTTCAGCCCTCATTATGGTGGTCTCCACAGACTTGGAAAAATTTCTAAAATTCAGTGAATTTTACAGATATTGAACTAAATGTTGATGTTAGCTATGGGAGATTAAAAAAACACACCAAGGATAAAGCTTTTTTTTAAAGTTGATGAATAAAAGATCTAAGTTGAAGCTACAATGGCAAATCAGCACAAACAATTAAATAAGATAAAAAGACAAACTACCAGAGTCCCAAAAAGAAAAACACCATTTGAAGTCACAGACAACAACAAAAACAAAAAATGTGGACGTAGAAAATGCTGATTGGTGTTTAGCACTAGCTCGTTGACTCCAGCATTGCAGGTTTCCAGGTCCAGCAGCAGCCTTTCAGGGAAGATACCCGAGAGGAGGGCTGGGTGTGACTGTGTTTGGGTTCAAATCCTTGCTTGTTTGCAGAATCACTATGGCATCTGACGTAGAAAATGACAATTGGTGTTTAGCGCTTTCTCGTTTCATCTGGCAATGCGGGTTCTGGTATCAGGGAAACTTGAGGGGTGAGAGTTTCATAACAATCTAGCTTGTTTTTCAGATTTGCTATTGCAGCTTTAAAAAAAGTTTAAGTCCCATTAGTTGTCACACACACAGGTGTGTGTGCGAAATTTATTCTCTGCATTTGACCCATCCCCTGGGGGAGCGGTGAGCTGCAGATAAGCCACGCTCGGGAACTATTTGGTGGTTTAACCCCCCAATCCAACCCCTTAATGCTGAGTGTCAAGCAGGGAGGCATTGGGTCCCATTTTTTCAAGGTCTTTGGTATGACCCGACCAGGAGTCGAACCCCTGACCTCCCAGTCTCAGGGCGGACACTCTACCACTAGGCCACTGAGAAAGGTAAAGATACACAAACATGTTTTCATGCATCTCTTCTGGCACCTTCTTCAATTAACTACCTTTTTATTTTGTGCATGGGTCTTAAGCTTGATTTATACTTCTCTGTCTGCGTTGGTGCGGAAAAACGCAACGCCATTATGTGTCAGCACAGGGGCCCTGTGATGGGCTCATGGAGGGTGATGGAGACATGTCCAAAATTTTAAACATCCGTCAATCGATGGAGACCGCAAGCTTATGATTGGTCAGGATGCCGCTTCCTGTAAATTCGTCACCAGCACCACCGTTGACCCGTCAAAACGGCAGACACAGAAGAAGAGCGCGTCGCAATAAAAGTTTGAAAATATGAACATTTCTTCAACCGTGATTGAAGGAGTACAAAATACGAAGGAAACGTGGGTTTAGAGGTGGCGACCGCATGACAAGGTGGAGGAGAATGAAGGACAAATGTGTTTGTGTCATAAAGTCTCTGAAATATATAAACACATTAGTGAATAGACTAATGTGGACTGGATACATGAGTGTTATGGTGGCAGGATACCACAGAGAAGTGCCACGCCCTCTGTTGTCCTGGCGGGGAACTGCTTTGCAACACTCACAGAAGTTTGCCTGTGAAAACCTTTCCAACACTCTACATGCAGCCAGTAACCCTTTTAAAACCCGAATATTCACAATAACCGCCCCGCAGGTCCTTGTAAACACCGCCAAAAACCCGGATATGCTCATAACCGGGTTTTTAAAAACCCGGTTACTACACCTGGGGTAACTCTTTTCTAACCCGAATGTTTGGTCGTGTAAACGCGTACCGGGATATCCCCATCAAAGCGTGTGTTCTGCGCATGCTCTGTTCGCAAGGAATCTTGGTCTTTTGAGTAGTGAGACGTCTTGTATGCGCCAGAACACCGGAAGCAAACAAGTTGGGGGCAAAATGGCGAGTCGCGGCACAGCACCACACTTTTAGTGACGAAGAAACTAAAGCGCAAACAAACGCGGTCGCTATCTCTTCCGAACTGGGAAACATGTTGTTGTTTTCACGGATACCGGAACAAGAAGAACCGGAAATGACGCATACTGCGTCTGGACGTAGTCCATACGTCCTGACGCTACCCCAACGTCTGCATTTACATCGGGTTATGCAAGTTAGAGGTAACTCTTTCTATTTATGCTTGTAAACGGGTTATTCTGATCAACTCAGAAACCCGAATCCCGACCTTAACCCGATCATAACCCGGATATTGGCTGCATGTAAACGTAGTCTGTGTGCGTCTCTTCTTTGCGGAGCTCATGGAGATGTATAAATCAGGCTTTAGGACCTCTCTCTCCACCACGCATGCTCATGCACCTCTGTGAAGGCGTCATGCAGAAACTTACTTATAAGTGAACTTGACTTCCTAGTTCCACGTCCACTCTGCAGTAGTTTAGGACAAAATGATTAATAAAATAAAACCGCTCTATTTAAAAACATAAAAGTCTACTGAAGCAATGTAAAGTCTGCATATCATCGTTGAATCATAGACACGACCTCATCCAATAACAAGGACTGTAAGTGAGAGTTTGTAAAAGTGATGCCGTTGTTCATGATTGAGGGATGGATGGAGGAGGAGGAGCAAAAGGTGGAAGGAGGAGAAATAGACAGTGAGGGAGGGATGGGAGGAGGCAGTAACATGTGATTAATGGATGGGTGGGAATGGGGAGGTTGAGGTAGACTGGAAGAGAGCAGAGTGACAGTAATAAAGTGTACCTGCCTCCCATTCATCTCCCTCAGCCCATCTCCCGTCTGACTGGTAGGGCTTTACACGCTCTGACTAATGCCACGCTCCGCATGCGGGCACAGACAGGAATGCCACACACCGCTCTTTCAGGCTGTTGTGTGTGCCGCCCGCCACCTAAATGAACACAAAATTTCTCATGGCCTCCCATCGCCAGCTTTAAGCGCCATCATTCATCAATACCTCATCGCTTTTTACGGCATCTAAATCATACTGTGTATCAGGCTCATCTAGCGCAAAACAAATGCTAGTGCAGCTTTAACAACAGGTCAGACACGGTGGACGTGTTTGCAAAGCGACAAAACCGAACATAAGCTTTGTTGCCTTTTTCTCTCCCCTTCATTTAAATTGGAGTCATACCACGACGACGTGTGATTGCTTTGTGTGCAGCTGCATTTCCACCTGCTTCTCAAGGATGATTCTAAGTGGCGCTAATGTAAACACGCTTCCTGACCTTCCCTCTGGCTGTTGTAATGAGATGCATATCCTGAATGTGGTCCCATTACCGTGTCCTGTGCAGTTTCAGGTCACATGTTTTACATCGGTTCTGTGCTGCAGAAATGTCGCCCTTTTGATTATGGGGGTTACATTGGGGTTGTTACCTCGGCTCATCACAAGCCCCCTTTATTTTGACTTTGTTATTAGAATGAATTAACTCTGCTGCTCATACTGTAGACGACGGCCTTATGTGTTCATCAGTCTGGGATTCTGAGCTGCATATGTAGTGAACCTTCTCTGACCTCGCGGGAGAGTCAAGAGCCTCATCGACATCCTCCAACCCTTCCAAATGAACGGATTATTAGTGTCACTCGAGCAAATGTGTAGGTGAATGTGATGTGAAGGGGGGAAAAGAAATTTGATGAGCAACAATTTCTCTCAGTCAGTAAAATAAATGAAAGTATTTGAAACCCAGAAGCCTGCAGCAAAATAAAAAGTACGACTAAATTGGCTTAAATTACTTTGGCAATGACTTGATAAAAGACCCACTGTGTTATTTCAATCATTAGTGGTTTTAATTGCTCTAAGGTATAATGAACACATTACTAATTGATAGGAAACCAGTACTACTAACCTCACTCCTCCAAAGGGCCACACCTGCGCGGGGTAAATCTGTCTTCATATCAGCTGCATGACTTTTGGCCGTGCAGCCGATAGATTAAACAATGAATGAATGATTTATTAGCTGTCGCTGTCGTGCTATTTAGATGGATGGATGTACACGCGGCGTGACCTCACTTCCTTGTTTTCTGCCTTGTATTTTGCGGGCATGCAGGAGGGAGGCGGGGGCTGAATGGGGAGATGTTGGCAGGGCGGGTCAGGCGCTCCACCGGCCACTGACAGGACCCAGCCACTTGATCAATGACCCCTGGATTTGATGCTGTGGCGGAGACGGTGTGAAGCCGCTGCTTCTGTACATTAAATACACATGAAGGGACAATTCTGTAAGCCGTGGCTGTCGTCGCCAGAGTGGGATGAAGAGCAAAGCCTAAAAAGTAACTACCTTTACTCTCCCCAACCTTCTTCCTCTTTCTCCTTCCCTCAAATGGGTTATTCCAGCGATGGCCCTGACAGGCCATGGTTTGGATTTTGATTTATGTTCCTGTGAAGCTCAAATCAAAGATTCCATCTACTGCTGCTTTATGGCAGCTGGGATGATGAATGGCGCAGTCTCTCGGTCAAACCAAGCCTCTGTGTCTTTGCCCCACATTTTAATTGCTAAAGTAGCCAGTCATCGCTCAGCCCTCCTCTCCCTTCCTCCCAACCTTATCCTTTCTCTGCTTCTCAACGTATTGTCTCTCGCTTTCTCGCTCTCTCTCTCTCACGTGCGCCCAATAATGTACCTTTATCTCCCTAAAATTTCAGAAATGTCTCAACTTCCCGCACTAAAACTTCAAATTGGCCCCTGAGGTGTGGCCAATCAAAGAAAAATTATAACAGAAAGCAGTAAAAGCCTAACAGGAACCCTTTAATATAAGCAGTTTCCAGCTGCCCTACATTATTTTATACATCCAGCATTAGCGCATGATTTACAGCAAACAAGTCTGATGAGGGAAGAAATTCATTCCTGCATCAACATAAAAAGCCACTTTATTTGGAGGAAGAATGTGCAGATGTCAAGCTCTGATAGAGTTTATGTTTTCTCACTATTTTTCAAAAGTAAACACATTCTGCGGTACATGGCATTACTAAGTAGGTTAAGTATAGCCCTGGGCCGTCATCCATCAGTACAGAATGAAGCGAGCATATTCTGCTCGATGAGAGGTGAAAGTTTTCCACTGTGCCACCATGACATTTAATTTTTCACATCTCCTGCGTGTTCCTGGGATGAATTTTGGCAGACCTGGTGCAATTTAGCTGCTTGGCAGTTTGAAATTGGGCGATGAATCACAACGTGGATTCAATGGGAGCCAGTCAGTGTACGATATTTTCTCTGTGTCACACTGGAAAGGGAGCGGGAATAAAGAGCTGCCGAGGCTTTAGATTGTGTTCTCCAATCATCTTCCACTCACGCGGCCTATCATACTTTCCTCCCTGTTAACAAAAAAGAAAAGACGAAGAAAAAGAAGTGCCCGGGTCGGCCATTAGAAGAGAAGCGGTGTGTGGCTGCGGATGTCGAGCAATGGCGGAGGTCTTTAAGGTCTGCAGTTGGATATTTTGACAAAGAGCAGTGAAGAAAGAAATCAATAAAGTCAGGACTTTGCCAGTCACTGAGCAGAGCGGCGGGGAATGCAAAGCTCCTCTCCGACCCCTAGACAAACTCGAAATGAGCAACCAATAGACTGACACTGCCTCTGACACGAGCCATTTATTAGGCTGGCAGTAGAATCTGGTGGATTGCACAGCTGATGGTCTGTAACTGGGAGGACCACACCTGAGGAGGAGACGTGTTATATAGAAGGCAGCATGTGTGGAGGCGCTGGGCCGTATAGTAATGACTAAAAGTGTGAAACATACTGTATGACATCTGCAAGGGAAATGTTTGAGCTACAACACAATCCATATATCACCGGGCATCCTGGTGTGCCGGAGTGGTACTTAAAGGATAGCGTTCACGCCCCGTGTTCGCATCATCTGTTCCGCCGATCGCTGAAAAATGATCACCCCGGCGGCACTGTTGTGTTTGTGGCTGCACTTTGACCTCCCAGTGGAAAGGGCAAAAGAGGGGAGAAAAAAGAGGAGAGGCTTTTTCTTCCGTGATGAAATTAACTTGAACTTTCCACCGATGCATGAGAATAATGTATGAAAAAAAACCAGAGGGGTGAGGGATTAAGGTTGTAACTTTGGTTTGACAACAAAACCTTTTGCAGGAGCAACAATTAAAAATTACAGCTCTTATGATTGTTGACTACCAGTCAGGTTCTTAATATTAAAGACAGAAATACACAGAATTTCTGCAGTAATATTATAATTCGTTGCTTATTTTTTACCAAAAGGAAAACATCTTGGTAATAATTCTGACATCACTTGAGAGGTTTTATTGCCCATTTTAATCTGATAGATCATTTGCGTCAAGAATTCATAAAGTGAAAGAACTTAAATATTTTATGGGACTTAAAGCATGTTTGGTACAACACAACACCTCACCATTCATTTCTTTCTTTCTTTATTTATTTGAAACCCTAAAATAGAGAAAAGATTTTCAGATAAAACCTTTTGCTTGTGACACATTTTGTTTTGGAATATTTCTCTGTTTTCTTAGAGTTTAAAACTCTCAAACCCACAAAAACATCTTGTAAAAATCTAAACTCATCTTAGTTGCGTTATCATTTACTAAAATATCCACTCTTCCTACGATTACATTAAACTAAACTAATTCAGACTTTTTTTCCTGTCTTGCTTGTTTGTGGATGTTTTTAAACAGAAAATGAATGAAAAAAATAACTTCAGTGAACAATAGCAGTTCTTCTGCGTTGTGGAATGGAGATAAATTAATGCACTTCTTCTTCCTTATTTCTTTGATCATATAAATGATAAATGACCCGCACTTGTATAGCGCCTCTCAGAGTAAGGACTCCAAAACGCTTTACGCTACAGTGTATCGTTCATCCATTCACACACACATTCACACACTGATGGTGATGAGCTACGATGTAGCCACAGCTGCCCTGCGGCACACTGACAGAGGCGAGGCTGCCGAGCACAGGCGCCACCGTTCCCTCCGACCACCACCAGCAGGCAAGTGTCTTGCCCAAGGACACAACAGCAGACTTCTCTGTCCGGAGCCGGGATCAAACCTGCAACCTTCTGGTTACTGGACAACCCGCTCAACCTGTTGAGCTACTGCAGGTGTTTCTGTATTTACTTTTTCACCTGTTGTGAGAAGTTTTCTGAACATCATCCATTTGTAGTAATGAGTTAATGTTCAGCAGGAATTAAGTGCTAATGGCTACTCTGAACATGCATAAGTGTGTTGCTGCCATGTAAAAAATGCCTCCAGTCTCAAAACTGAACTTTTTAATAAACTTTTGCACTGCTGCATTTTTTTGTTTTTCAGTTTTCAGTTGTGACCAAACAGTCTAATCATTAATGAGACGTTGTTTATGGATTGAAGATTATTTTGACATGGAGAGCAATTTAATTATAGCAATATTTACAAGTGTGTATTTTGTTGAGTCACTCGGGGTATAATTTAATAAGCATTAGCTTCTTCCTACTCCTTTTCGAACAGAATATGAAAAAGTTATCCTTTTTTATTATATTTTGCAGATTTGAGAGCTATATGTTTTCTTTATTTTTTGGAATGTTTTGTCTGTAAATATTTCTTTTATTTCTATTTTATTTTCAATTTTCGAATAAAAATCAAATCATAACAAGCAGCACCAAAGTGGTGCATCCAGACATTGCATGCATCAAGAATTTCTTAACATAAATAATCTTGGCACATGGAAGAGCTGCAAAATTATTCCCCGCCAGGACAACAGAGGGCGGAATACTTCACTCTTCACAGCTGCTTCACTCTCGGCTGCGAACCGCTCCAGCGAAAGCTGAAGATCACATTCTGATGAAGCCAACAGGACCACATCATCTGCAAAAAGCAGAGACCTGATCCTTAGGCCATCAAAACAGATGCCCTCCACACCTTGGCTGCGCCTAGAAATCCTGTCCATAAAGGTTAAGAAAAGAATTGGTGACAAAGGGCAGCCTTAGCGGAGTCCAACTCTCACTGGGAACGAGCCCGACTTACTGCCGGCAATGCAGACCAAGCTCTGACACCGGTCATACATGGACCTAACAGCCCATATCAGAGGGCCTAGTACCCCATACTCCCGGAGTACATCCCACAGGGCCCCCCGAGTGATGCGGTCAAACGCCTTCTCCAAATCCACAAAACACATGTAGACTGGTTGGGCAAATTCCCACGCACCCTCCAGGATCCCCCTAAGGGTATAGAGCTGGTCCAGTGTTCCACGGCCAGGACGAAAACCACATTGCACCTCCTGAATCTGAGGTTCAACAGTCCGACAGACCCTCCTCTCCAGAACTCCTGAATAGACCTTACCAGGAAGGCTCAGGAGTGTGATCCCCCTGTAGTTGGAACACACCCTGTGGTCCCCCCTTTTTAAGGAAGGGGACCACCAGCCGGTCTGCCAGTCTAGTGGGACTGCACCCGATGTCCACGCGTTATTGCTGAGCCGCGTCAGCCAACACAGCCCCACAACATCCAGAACCTTAAGAAACTCTGGGCAGATATCATACACCCCTGGGGGCATTCCTCCCAACCACACCTCTCCAGGTCTCACTGTTGTTGCTCACGTGAGTGTTAAAGTCCCCCAGCAGAACGAGGGAGTCACCGGAAGGAGCGCTTTCCAGCACCCCCTCCAAGGTCTCCAAAAAGGGTTGGTAGTCTGAACTGTAGTTTGGTGCATAAGCACAGACCACAGTCAGAACTCATCCCCCACATGTAGGTGGAGGGAGGCTACCCTCTCATTCACTGGGGTAAACCCCAACGTACAGGCACCAAGATGGGTGACAACTAGTATGCCCACCCCTGCTCGGCACCTCTTAGTGGGAGCAACTCCAGAGTGGTAGAAAGTCCAACCCCTCTCAAGAAAACTGGTTCCAGAACCAGAGCAATGCATTGAGGTGAGACCGACTATATGTAGTCGGAACCTCTCAACCTCACACACCAACTCAGGCTCCTTCCCCACCAGAGAGGTGACATTCCATGTGCCAAGAGCCAGCTTCTGTAGCCAAGGATCAGACTGCCAAGGTCCCCGCCCTCGACTACCACCCGTCACCCGCTGCACCCGACCCCTTTAGACCCTCCCACGAGTGGTGAGCTCATGGGAAGGGGGACCCACGTTTCCTCTTCGGGCTGTGACTGGCCAGGCTCCATGGGTGAAAGCCTGGCCACAAGGCGCTCGACAACGTGCCCCACCTCCAGGCCTGGCTCCAGAGGGGGGCCCCGGTGACCCACGTGTGGGCGAGGGAGCATGGTTTCCATTAATATAATTCATCATAAGAGGTCTTCTTTCCTTCTTTGGCAAAATATTGCACAAAACAACTGTTTTTCATAAGAGAAACATTGGAGCCTGTGTCTAAAATATATTGTACTGGTGTGTTCTCAATGGTTAGGGCAACACGTGGTATTTGTCCAATCAGTTGGTTCTTCACTTCTGTACTGGGCCCTTTTAACACTGGATACCCCACTGTGTGACCCGCTACAGTGGTGTCAACTAGTTTAAAGATGCAAATTCTTGTCTACAAAAGTGAGCAATGTGCCCTACCCGGCCGCACTTATTGCAGACCGTATAACCCCGTTCATCATATCGGTTTGTAGAATTCACGGAGGCAGAGGACAGAGGACAGGAGAACACGCAGCTAGTTAATTTGGTTCTGTACCTTTCTCTTCAGCACAGCCAACAAAGATTTAAGATGGATCAGTCCTCCTGCATGCTCAGATCATTCCCTTCCCTTGCTTGAAAAATTGTTCCAAAATGAAAGTTGAACCCACATCTTTTTTATCTGTGAATTCAATGCCATTCGGCGAGTCTCAAATAAAAATTTGGACGTCTTACTGTAAAAAAAAAAAATTTACCATTTATGTAAAAAATAACCTCTAAAACAACTATCTTCACATCCAACAGTATGTTCTAATGGGAAACAGGCTTCAACACAAACGGCTGTTTTCCGCTTGGTCCTAGAGCTCAACCAGTGTCAATTTAATATAACGTAATATTGTTTTTGGATGGTAAAAAGTGCAGGGGTCAAAACTTGACTTTGGAAAAAGTGGGGTGACATCCCCCCCCCCCCCCCCCCCCAATTACGCCCATAATTTCTATACATGTTTTGGCTGTCAAACTTCCATAATGCCCCTTTAAAATCCTCTTGTAGTCGAAGGACAAAAGTGCTAATATCCTCCTGCGACTGTTGTCGAGCATTAAAAAATTGTGACCGTAAAACTGAGGCTGTGGCCTTGTCTCCATATAACTTATTCAATTCAGAGAAAATTTTCTCTATTGTGTCTCGCCTGTGCAATGGCAGAATTAACATTTCTATCTTGGTCTTTCCCTCGAGACAGCACATTCTGAATTCAGCTCTGAAATCCACTGGCACTCCTTGCACAGCAAAGGTGGTCTTTAGGTTACTTTTCCACTCTCCAAGGCCAATTTCTGAACCTTTGCCTTTAAACTTCACTATCGCCATGTTAAGCATAGGAAGCATGCCAAACGGTCCAATCCTTAGGCCCTACCCTAGAACAGGGTTGCTGGATTGAGAAGGACCTTCATCTGTCATTCTGCCCACTACTGGTTATTTTTTGGTCAGATCCTGCCAACAACGCCAAGTTGTAACGCCCGCAGATCAGCCACCAAGATGTTACATGAAGTGAATCTGACCAACCAGCATTAATGTGGGCAATGAAGCACAGAATTGGATCGCTTCAAAAATAGTTAATTTATTACAAAATTATTGCAAAAGCTAAAAGTCCATAGAAAAGCTCAGTCTGTGTGGGTTGTGCCTACAAAACAGAGCAGGGAGGCCATTTAAAATCCAGGAGGAAGTTGAATTCACCAAACCAACATGTATGAAGCCAGGTAGTGACGATGACTTGAGCTTCCCCCAGTCGGCCCAGTGCCTCCAGCCGTCCGACTAATGGTTGGTTTATGCTTGACGCGTCCGCGAGGTCCGCACGGCTCCGCGCGGCGAAATTGCGTCATTTTAACAACCACACCCCTCCACCGCGTCTCCGCGCGGCCCAAAATTTCCGCAACGCGCACCTAGGAAAATTTCTAACCACGCGGACGGTCGGACGCGGAAAAACATGGCGGACTGGCAACAACTAGTATAGCAGAGGTTTGTAAACACAGACATTTGTATGATTCAGCTCTCAGAGATCACCGTGATCAACATGTTGTTAATAATTCTTGGAGAGAAATAGCTTGAACTGTCGGAAAAGACGAGGACGCTGTTAAAAATGCTGGAATGCCATGCTGTAAACAGTCATTTTTACTTCTACTATGGTGTAGTGTTGGATGCATGCCGCAGAGCTCCATGCTGCCCCCTACAGTTTGGGAGAATGTTGGCTCACCGCAAAGACAAGCCGCATGAACCATAAATGCTGCGAGTTGTGAAGCGCGTTCCATCCGCGAGCCGCATCACCGCGGGGAAAGTGAACGCGTCAAGCATAAACCAAGCTTCAGTGCTGGACAGGTGTTTGGTCCTTCTGATCAGTGACTCCTTGTCTCCCATGTTTGGCACACCTGTGAGCTTCTGCGAGGAGTTCTGCAAAGAGTTAAGCACAGCCGCAGTAGATACAGAGCTATGTGTGCCTTCCCCGTAAGTAGAGCAGTGCCTGATTTCTAATTGAAATCACCTGTGTTGCTGCACCCACACATTTCATACACACACACACACACACACACACACACACACACACACACACACAGTGCGATACAGCTCTACCAGGTTACACACTCATTGTGGCGTGTTCCTCTGAGCTAAGTGTTTTTCCCTCACCTTCACAACATAACTAGTGACATAGACTTATAGGTGTGCTACATTAGACTGTCCAAGCTGCAACAACAATGTGAATGTGGTTTTAAATTGTGTTGATCCTTAAGGAAAAGATCACATCTGTACAACAAGCTGGTCCTTCTTTTCAGTCCAACCCTGGATGCTGAAGATCGTCCTCATCCATTGTGCAAAATGTCATCACAATAAAAAGGAAGGTGAATGAATACTCTGGATTGCCCATAGACCAGTGAGTCACTTACACGCAGGAGAAAAGCAGAGAATAAACAAAGAACAGAAGTATTTTAAAGACTTTAATGCTTCTGGGTTTCAGATGCATCTCCATTTCCAACAGCTGCATTTACTCCTCACCTTTGAGAGCTCGTGTGCCGATTGACAATCAAGGCAGAACCCATCTTCTCACAAAGTGACCCTGTGTGTCTCACTCCCACCTAATGCAGTTACACACTTCTCTTTGACATTAGGCTGGAAAACATGAAGTGAAATCTCTCCGTGCGTGCATGTGTGTTTAAATGTGTTTGCGTGTGTCGTTGTCCGCACACTTCTGGGAGCGTGAGGATAATTCTAAGTGCCATTTCCTTGTGTGAGGACAGCCTTCACAAACGCACTCGTCATACAGAAGATGTCATCCTCCGTCTCGTTGTTTGTGTAAGCGATGTCTCCAATCACCATCAAACACGTGGAGTTTTCATCCTCCCTCTGTCACTCTCCTTCTCAGCCTCCTCTGACGATTGCACAAATTGTCCTGTTGTCCTTCTGCTCCTGCGGTCTCCTCTGGCGTTCTCTGCTCAGGAGCTTTTACTACTGACGCAGACAGAGGGGAAGTGGCAGTGATTAAACTTTTTGAACACGCATTTTTAATTCATCATATTTGAAATAAGTGTTTTAGGAAACAACTTTAGTTTTGAATACTGAGATGTTTTGTGACAGAACTTGAGCCAGGATAACAGAAATAAGATGTGATTAAAATCAGCTAAGACTGAAATGATATTTTAAAATGTATTCCTTTTTGATTTTATTTATTTATTTTTTGCAAAACAATTCTTTAAACCAAAGTAAACGAGATGATTTGGGGTCTGGACTGCATCAAACTCATCACATAAATCACAATAAACAGGTATTAAAACTGAATAATACAAAGGAAAACATAACAGCACAACTAAATATGATCATAAGCTTAAATTATTTATCGTTTACTCCAGATTGACAACTTTGCTCCTGTAATCACTTTTCAGTTGTTTTTGATTTTTCTGTTCTGATTAAACGTTCGATTGTAACATCATCCAAAGCAGCATCAGAGCTGTTTTCCCTGTTTCATGACATGATCCTTTGACTCAAATGTCAAGTGGAAAATCGGCTCGTCTATTTATCAGCATTTCTTGGAAAAGTTTCTGTTACACTCATCGTAACAAAGCTGTAAGCAGCTGGAATAACAGCCTAAACTTTAAGCTGTTTCTCTTTATGCTGCATATTTTGGTCTTTTTTTGATATCTATAATATATTTTTATAATATAGTAGATATATTTTGATATCTATAATATATATACCGGTGTGTATATATATATATATATATATATATATATATATATATATATAATCTTTTTTTTTTTACAAAAAATTATGTTATGAAAATCTTATTTATTTATTTAATTTCTTTTTTACCATCTTTAAAATCACAATAAAGTTGTTACATCTTTTCTTCTGTTTACAGAATTTACATATCTTTACATGATTTATGTCCAATGTTTTAACATTTTATAAAAAACAAAAACATCAGATCAGTTAATATTGTAGTTTTGATTTGTTTCTGAAATACTACAATGCTTTTTTACTTTTATTTCTTTGTGAAGTGCGTTCCACAAATGACTTCCTTTCAAGGAGATGGTCCATTCCTTTACTTTGGTTCAGATCTAGTTTAATCAGAAATGTCTGTTCCTTTCAGATTGTTAATTTCTCTTTTTTGGGGGGGTGACTTCTGGTAATAATTTACTATTAGCCTTACCTAAAACATGAAGATTATTATAATTTACAATATAATGAAATTGTATTGCCTTGCACTTTACAAAAAGAGGATTGGATGGATCTCCATATCTTTTGTTGCTATTCTTAAATCCTTTCAACATCTGCTGTATATCTACACAGTAAGTTAGGTATGCCATGATCATTTTATAAAGTGATTTATAAAGTAAAACTGTGTATTTATTATGTTTTTGTGGAAATAAGTGATTGAAAAGCAGCTCATTGCAGTTTAGAACCACCAGCTTGCATGTTAACGAAAACCAAAACAATTGCCCTTAAGGGTGATTTTTGTATTTTGGGTTCTCTTCTGGGTTTTGCAAATGGTTATTATGTGACTTCAGGTTGTTAGTTATGTATGATCTGTTTGGTCTAAAAACATTCATCTATCCTATTTTGACTG
The DNA here is from genome assembly GCF_043380555.1 of Nothobranchius furzeri. NCBI lineage: Eukaryota > Metazoa > Chordata > Actinopteri > Cyprinodontiformes > Nothobranchiidae > Nothobranchius > Nothobranchius furzeri. The sequence continues at coordinate 78,489,340 of NC_091744.1, forward strand.
CTTGTTCGGGGTCGGGTCACGGGTGTAGAAGCCTAAGCAGGGAGGCCCAGACCCTCCCCGGCCACCCGGGCCAGCTCCTCCGGAGGAATCCCAAGGCTTTCCCTGGCCAGACAAGAGACAGTCCCTCCTGCATGTCCTGGGTCTTATTTAGAAAGTTTCATTTAAAATAAAAAAATAATAAAAAAAAAAACTCATTTTGGCCGCTTGTATCCGTGATCTCATTCTTTTGGTCACCACCCAAAACTCGTGACCACAGATGAGCGTAGGACTATAGATCGACCGGTAAATCTAAAGTCTAAAAAAAAAAAAAAAATAGAAAATTGTTTAATTGATTTTTTTTTTATTTTAGAATAATACTTCCATCTATGTGTTTTCCATTTGCATTCCTGCTCCAACACAAAATTAAGTCTTCAACTCCCAAACAGTTAAAACTTTTTTACCAGTGTACATGTGGCCTCTGGGGCCAACGGTTGTACGGCCTGGAAGAACATCAGAGGAACATTACAGGTAAATACTGCTGTTTCATCTTGCACTCTCCCCCCATGGGTGTGTGTGTGTGTGTGTGTGTGTGTGTGTGTGTGTGTGTGTGTGTGTGTGTGTGTGTGTAGGTACTCCATTAGCACAGTTTCAAGCCGTTATAATGGTGCCGATGAAAGCTTTTGGCCTGCTCTTTGCAGCGGCCCTCCAACCCCATCCCACCTCGCCCATCCTTCAAATATCTCGTCTCATTACCTGATTGACCTGTTAGCATTCGTTACCAAAAGCTGCAGCCTCTCCCAGCAGAGTACTTCAGATGGATTTCCCATTTTAGATCAGAGGAAAGTGGAGTCGGCTTCGATTGGAGCCGACATTGGAGGAGTTCTTCAGGGCAAACCAGCTGTGACTGGGCTGATGTGTAGCTGTCACTTTGTCGTGACATGATATAATATGAAATGATATTGAACAACGCTGGTTTGGCACTAAATTGTTAGCAGGGCTTCAGGTCTGACAGCAGCCAGTTTATGGCTTTAATCCCAAGGTCCTTTAAACCTTGTTTGACATAAATTGAGTTTGGCTTCTTGACGGGGGAAAAAGAGCAATGACGAGAAAACGCTTTCCGCTCTCCCGTCTTGTTTGGTTCAAATGTAAAGTTTCTCTGTCTGTGAAGTTTCTTTAACTCATGAGCCCAAGTGGCAATGTCAAACCAGTGCAATAGTGATTTTAGTGTCATTTTCTTTCTGTTTAAAGGTGTGGAACACTGAAAAACCCATTTATAATGATTATTTCTGATTACACAACACCTACAGCTGTTTCCTGCATTAGCTTCTGATATAAAATAGACATTGGAACACTAGGATTTGAAAAGCTTGACAGATCTAGACATAGACAAAGTTGTTGGTGCCCTTCGGCCAATGAAAGAAAAACTCACAATCGTCACAGAAATAACTTGAATCTGACAAAAGTAATAAAATGGAATGCTATAAAAATTAACCAATGAAAGTCAGACAATGCTTTTCAACCGTGCATCAGTGGAATTATTTTTAAAAATAAACTCATGGTACAGGTCTGGACTAAAATGAATGTACCCTTAGCTTAACTTTTTGCTGCACAACCTTTTGAGGCAATCACTGCAATGACACAATTCCTGTAGCTGTCGGTAAAACTTTTGCACCTCACAGCAGGTATTTTGGCCCACTCCTCATGAGTAAACTGCTCCAGTTATATCAGATTTGAAGGGTGCCTGTTCCAGACGGCATGTTTCAGCTCCTTCCAAAGATGCTCAATAGGATTGAGATCAGGGATCATAGAAAGCCACTTTAGAATAGTGCAATGTTTTCCTCAAAGCCATTCTTGGGTGTTTCTAGCTGTGTGTTTTTGGTCATTGTCCTGTTGCAAGACCCATGACCTGCGACTAAGACCAAGCGTTCTGACACCGGCCAGCACATTTCTCTCTAGAATGCCTTGATAGACTTGAGATTTCATTGTACCCTGCGCAGAATCAGGACACCCTTTGCCAGATGCAGCAAAGCAGCCCCAGAACACAACACAGCCTCCTCCGTGTTTCACAGCAGGGACAGTGTTCTTTTCTTGATATGCTTCATTTTTGTGTCTTTGAACATAGAGCTGATGTGCCTTAAAAAAACGTTCAATTGTTGTCTCATCTGGACAGTCTCCCAGAAGCTTTGTGGCTTGTTAACATGTGGTTGGCAAATTACTTCCTGAAGCAGGCACATCATGCAACTTACAAGGCACTCATACATACAAGGATCATTACAGATATATTGATTAAATGAGTGAACCACATTTTTAACACAATTTTGAATTTTCATGCCTTTTTTTTCAATTGTTTCATAACAATCTCACAAATCCTACGCCTAAACTGGAGCTTAAATTATTGAATCTGAGCACCTTCAGACGGTCATCTCCTCTCATTGTCAGGGCGTTGACATCCACCGGTGATCTGTGATAAATCTGCTATGTAAAGCTCAATGAAAACCCCGAACACAGGTCTGAGGGACCCGTTACAATGACTAATGTCCCGACTGACAGCGAAAGATAAGACTCATCCTTCACCTCAGCCAAGCACATTTCTCAGCAATAATGTTCATAATGGAGTGCTCCGGTGTCGTTATTGTGTGAATAATTTAAACAGTGATTTAGATTATTGGGCATCGAGGTCACAGCCACATCAACCCGCCTAGAAGACTCGGCTTTACATGGTGCACTTCAAAGAGGCACTGGCAAATATGGCCGTGCTGCAGTGTTTCGGTGTGTCGCTTAATTAGATGTTCCAGTGACATCTGTTTTCTAAGGGAAAACTGCAACTCTGGCACATTAATTCACTTTGTAATGAATGACTGAATGTCAATGCAGGCCATGAAATCACCAAGAGGGAAAGTGTGTGTGTGTGTGTGTGTGCACGCGTGCATCACAGTGATGCTTTTCCATCTGTTTGGCAAAAACACTTTCCCTCTGACACTGGCACCGTCGGTGCTCGGTCGCCAGAACAAGGAGGGATTCAAGATGGCCTAAAGCTGATTGGAATTCCTGATGAATGGAGGAAAAAAATTAAAGAAAGATGGAGTGGACATTATACTGCTGAATCTTAGTTAAGGACGCTTCACAAGTGTGTGACAGTGTCATTAATCTCAAGGAATTACAGACGGAGAAACCAATACAACAGAATCACAAGATGCTAATGGAGAATGTGTATAAAACCACATTTCTGTGTGCAGAAATCATTTCTATTCAAACTTATACCAGGATGCTCTTCTTTCTAGTTCAGGGAAGTTGCTAAATGAACTTATGCTAAAAATCTGCTATAACTTAATCTTTCCTTATCTTCCAGATGGAGGTAAGCTAAATTGGCTCTCCAACAGGATAAAGCAGCTTCCTTTCTGTGAGTGACGGACTGCAGTCCAAGGAGACCACTTGGCACCTGGAGTGACAGGCTGCCATCAGCGTGTAAAGATGCTAATATGAATTCTGATCCCTCACTCATATAGGCAGGGGAATTACTGCCCATCACCAGCATTGACTGATTCTCCACACATGGTAAAGTCAAGGGGCACTCTGCAGAAACCAGGCAAAGACGTGATAGTTAAAGCCAGATTCTGCTTAACACCTCGTTTTTAAGTGGTGGTGGTACGATACGTGCTCTGTAATATCCAAACAAAATTGGAGCTGTGCCTGAATGATTTCAGAGTGATGAGAATGATTCATGACAGATTCATCGCTTAAACCATCTCTGTCCTTCAGTCTTGATGCCTGCACAAGCCCAGGGGAGGTCAAAGGCTAATTACCAAACAGGATAAGAGGCAGAGGAGGAGAAAGACAGAATGTTCACAGTTTAGGGAGGTGTAAATTTATGCAGATTATTTCTGAGTGGAATGTCTTTCAGATGATTTTCAAGGGGAGGACACTAATCACTAAAACAAGCAACTAAAGTTGAACAGCATCTGTTATGTTACATTAATGCAGTTGATGATCTCGCACAAACAACGAGTGAAACAAGAGAAAATCTTGCGGTTTTGTGTCCTTTTAGCTATTTTCTACGATAGAGCTGGAAAAATGTCAGAAGAAACTTTGACCAGTAAAGGAATTAAAAAAATATTTATCCAAAAAATGCTGTTATTTAAAGGTTATAAAATAAAAACGAAATTGAAAGAAATGATATAATTCATTCCATTCCATTTATTTGATAGAGCACATTTAAAAACAGCATGTGAGCTGACCAAAGTGCTGTACAGGGGTAGAAACATATAAGGTTAAAAGAATAATATAAAAGAATAAAACAACTAGAGCAAAACACAAGGAACCAACCATGAGAAGTCAATAAAATCAGTAAAAGAACAGTGTAAATAAACCATCGATAAAATAGCTAGGCAGTAAAAGCAAGGAAATAAAAGTAAGTCTTTAAGTGAGACTTAAAAACCCCAATGGAGGGGGAGAGTCTGATATTCAGCGGGAGATCATTCCAGAGTTTTGGAGCACAGACAGAAAAAGCTCGTTCATCACAGATTTTGCAGCATAGACGGGGAATCTGTAGTAGGTGTAGGTCACCTGAACGGAGAGTCCTGCCCGGCACATAAGGAGTGAGTAACTCGGATATGTAGGGTGGTGCTAAGCCATTCAGCACCTTAAAAACAAACAATAAAATTTTAAAACGTATACGGTAGTGCACAGGAAGACAGTGAAGTCTTGCTAAAATTGGAGTGATGTGCTGCCGACGGCCGGTATTGGTCAGAAATCTTGCTGTCGCATTTTGTATCAGCCGAAGGTGAGATAATGCGGCTTTTGAAATGCCAAACAGAATTTATAAAATTAATAAATTATAAATTATAATTTATAAAATAAAAATGAAATTGAAAGAAATGATATAACTCATGGCAGTGCACATGTGGGTGGTCACCATGGCAACTGCTCACCTGTGTTTCTTACTTTCCAGTGACATTGTCTGAAAGAAATTAGAAGAACTGTTTTAAAGCAGGTTCACTGAAAAAAAAACATTCGTTTTATTTATTATTTCTGATTATAATGAAAATATCCCTCTGATATAAAATAGACAGAAAAACGCTCGGTTCAGAAAAGCCTGACAGATCTATGTCACACTGTCAGTTAACATTCATGGACTCAACCATCTTGGCTCATGACGGGAAAGGCTGTTGTTGGTTTAGTGTCCAGGAAACGGCAGAGAACGTCTCGAATAGCAGAAGCTAACCGTTATCATTAGCAACTCCACCACATGGCAGAACTCCTTCAGGTTTGTGTTATTTGTGGAGATAAAACATCTATGTTGCATGTCAGGTGTAGAGTTGCATTGCTGTTGTCCAATCAGAGACCAGATGCCCAAATATCAGGAAATAAGGCTCCAAATCCTGTCGTCTGAAGCTACTTTCTCCACCAGCCAAACTATACGTCCTCAAACAGACACATCTGAGCTTTCTTTTTCCCCCAGAGTACAACTTACAAAGTGTTCAATCTTACTACAGACCACTGCAACTATATTAGGAGTAACATTTAGTAGTAAACTGACCAGCTGACCCATGAGTGTCCATTCTGAGATTGGGAGATCGTGGGCTCTAATCCATGAGTCGGTCATACCAAAGACTTCTAAATGGGACTCAATGCCTCCCCGCTTGACACTCAGCATTGAGGCGTTGGATTGGGGGGTCAAACCACCAAATGGTTCCCGAGCATGCCTGTGTCTGCAGCTTGCCACTCCTCCAAGAGATGGGTCAAATGTGGAGATATTTTTATCACCACACACCAGTGTGTGTGTGACAACTAATGAGGCTTTGATCTTTAATCTTTACCAGGGGCGGATTTAGGACTGAAGAAGATCCGGGGCTTAACACACACACGCGCGCGCACACACACACGCGCGCGTGCGCATACACACGTGACACGCACTAGTCAACATCATATATATATATTTGTCTTGTACCACATAATTTTTAATCTGAAGCTACATATTAAGCATTTTCAGGGCAGAGTATTGTTCCTGTTAGTGTTTAGTGTGAGATGATAGTAAATATTCCCTTTCTTTCTCCAACCACTTTACCTGATAAGCTAACTTTAGGCAAACCAGCAGCACAACAAATATTTTCAAATAAGACTCAAAAACCTGAGTCAACACCAGTCTCATCAAAGCTGGGGTTCTGTCGCGGTACTTTTTGTCTAAAAACGTCCTTATGTCCATCTTCACTCATGCGTTTCAGGCAGAGACTGCAGAAGAAGCCGGCTGCAGAAGGGCTTCTTCTTCAGTGGTGGAGGCTCAGGCAGGCTGTATACAAACTGCTGCCAGCTGCTCCCTCTCTGTTGGACTTTGGTACTGCATGTTACTTCCGTGATTTAGATCCGGGGCTTTTCATAAAACATCCGGGGCTTCAGCCCAAGTAGCCGGGCCTAACGCCGCCCCTGATCTTTACAGTGATGCAGATTACATGTAAGATGTTCTGATCATTGAGGTATGATACTTATTTTAAGGTGATCCTGTTTATCTTTTTATTCCTGTTTCACAAGGCCTCAAACATTTTGAAAGTCTGACAACTAAAGACAAAGGCTTTTCATTCAGATAAAAACGTTCTTATCATTGCAAACAAATGTATGAACCTCAAATTTCCGTGACACGCGAGCACACATATCACGAAAAAATCAAACGTGTGGCTGAAAGTGCAAAAGTCAGCCACCTGATCTCCGCCGCTGTCACTCCACTTTCCTCCCCTCCCCGGTGAATTCACGCTTCACCCCTGAAAGCGACGATACCGTCTACTTTGCCGAGACTCTCCCCGCTTGACACTTCGACACGAGGAGAAGGATGTTTCTGTCTGTCTCGTCACATCGCAGACGTCCTGATTCGGATCCCTCCCATCCAGCACCCTGTGACGCTCCACGTTCAAAAGCTGCCCGTCCATCATAAACATCCTCCCTTTTATGTTCCCCGCCTGAGAAGCAAGAGGAAAGAGAGAAATCTGTCCTCTCTCAAACACAAGCTGACAGCTCCATGCAGACTGACGTTACATCAGAGGAGAGATGTGCCAGACGTACATTTGAATTTCCATAACAAGAAAAAAAAACATGCGATTATAAGTCACTCAGTGAAAACAGAAACTTATTACAATATTGAAGAATTTGTTCAGAATTGTGACTTCTTGCAAAACCCAGCTAAACTTTTCTTTCTTTCTTTTTTCTGAGGAAACTGTTAATCATATACATCACGGCTCCTTAATCAGTCTCTTTCTAAATATTCTCAGCAGTTCGGCAAGAGGCTTAAATTAAATCCCTCACCTTGACTTCTCATAAATGTAATACTGTCAATAAAGGGGATATAAATAGATTAGGTCCTAACCATTCATAATCTACCTGAATATTTTAAAAGGGTCTTTTGGGCAATGAGGCAGAGAAAGAGAAGAGGACAAAGAGACTTGATCAATTGCCCGAGTTCTGCCTCTACAATCAGAAGTGTGCTAATTGAAATGGTGCAGAGTCATCTACCACTCCTAAAGGATGAGGCGTATCAAATTAGCAATTTTCCCCAATAATTCTCCACAAATTTATAACATCTACTTGGATCTCACATGTTCCTCTCCTCTCCTGGCTGGACAATGGTTGAGAAAGAATTGCTTATTGGCTGTCGAGGGAGAAGCCCAGAGAAATGTTAAGCAGACCTTTTCAACGTCTGACCCATTCAGTCTGTGAATGTTAATGGTCTTTAATGAAGACATGAACTGAAAACTGAACTATACAGCTTAATAAGCGAGAAGAAGAAGAGAACAACCAACTGGGATTTTTTTTTTCTTTTTTAGTGAAGCAGTCCGAGCTTTAGGGCACCAATGGCCCGAAGAGAAATTGGTGGTATGTCAAAAGCTTAAAGAGAGATCTTAAGTGTTTAAGGTGGATCACTGGACGTGTTATTAAGGCGCTTGCTCTGAGCTATCATCACACGTCCACCTTTCCCTGAGCTTTTCTATTTTCAGAGTGAAGCTAATAAATTGGGATCTAGAGAAGGTTTTTCTGCAGGCTTACAATGAGGAATGATAAGAGATTATTTTAGAATGAAGATCAATGACAAGGTCGAAACGGTGAGATGAGGAGGAGGAGGAGGAGCAGGAGGAGGCATTTGGCACTAATGTCGTATGAGTGTAATGTGCAACTCGAGGCCAAAGGCAAGAACTTCATCTGGCCAATTCTCTTTACAGGAGTGGAAATTACTTGGTGCCATACATAGCTGATTTAAACAAATTAATGACTTGGGTTATTAATATGCAGAGGTGCATATATTAAACATCACGAGTAAAGGTAGCTTTAATTATGCATTCTTTATAAAACATGTTTGATTTTAAATCCTGCTGCAGAAAAACTTCAGTTTAGAGAAATGGAGATTCTGAGTTTCTGGAACTACTTCACATTACATATGTGCCTTGGTTTCTGTTATTAGTTGGAGCAGAATAGGTTTAAGCACATGGAGAAACTTTAGTGAGTTTCTTTGAGACTGGAAATTTAAAATATTTCAGCCAAAATAGCCAAGAGGAAGGTTGTGAAATTGCATTTGTAGCACTTGCTTTAATTTTTTACGATTTGAAATTGTTTTAAAACACTTTTCAAATGGTTTCACTACGACAAAATGCTACCATGTCAGTATAGTGAAACTCAAAAAAACTAAAGAGAATCTGGTGCCAAAGTACATTTATTTCAGTTTTTCAACTCTGACTGAGAGACCATCTAAAGGCCCAGGAACCCTTTGCAGGTGTGACACTTTAAGCCTAGAATATCTAACTGTTTCACAACATTTTAATTGTCTAATTGTTTTCATAAGTTGTAAGCTATAAACATCACAATCATGACACATAAAGGCTTGACATATCTGGCTCTACATGGAATGAGACAATCTCGTATTTTACCTTTTTAAAGGCACACTTTGGCAGTTTTGTTTGCTTTTAGCACCCCCTAGTGTTTGTTATTAATTCTCTGTGGTCAAATCAAAAATGAAACTTGCCTCCTTGCTGTGCGTTTGTCTTTTTAACACCTTAATCAAACTTCTGAAATGTCTCTGAGCCTTCCTTACTGTCTACAGGAGTCATGCATAACTAAATCAAACAAATCAACTGTGTTCATGATCTAAAACATGCAGAAAATATGCTGGAAGCAGACTGCAGAGCCAAGTGGGGTTGTCACGGTAACCGGTATAGCGGTAAACCCCGGTAAAAAAGTTGACAATTAAAATAACCGTCCAGTTTTTAAAAAACTAAATTATCTCGGTGGGTTTACCGTGGCCGCGGTTTAGGCGCGGTGACACTTACCAGCCACCATCGCTTCTGCTGAAGTTCCCGCGCACACGCACTTTTTAGTTTGCAACAAAAACTTTGAAGCTGAAATAATGGCCGAAGGAGGAGACGGCAGCGCCCAGGACATCCATCAGCCCTCAAAGAAGACTAAATCGGAAGTATGGGCATATTTTGGATTTCTGAAAAATGCTGAGGGACAGTTAATAGAAGACTGCTATCCCGTTTGCAGAACGTGCAGGAAACAAGTGTCTGCAGAAGGCAGCAACACTTCGAATCTAATGGCACATCTGCGTGACCATCACCCACGTCTCTACAGCCAGTGCAAGGTAAGTTAACATTAGCATTTTAGCTTAAATGCATGACGTGAGGACTTTTGGCTGAGGGAGAATGCAACGAGTCACTATAGACTGCAGCCGCAGCGCCCTCTGCCAGCATTTAAACCGTGTCACAGACACCCTGTTGCTGGATGAAGCATCTTATTTGTTGATGATGAAGAGAAATATACAATTAGTTCCTTGTCATTGATTTGTTTACTTATTCAATGCCATTTATACTTGAACATTTGGATTTGATTACATAGTGTAGTAGTTATTTTAGTAATTTGTTTAAAGTGGCTATTTGTTTTAAATACATTTTTTTTAAGGATGACTTGTACAGTGCTCAAGTGAAGTGTGGACTGGAGTTTTAGATTTTCATTTTGATATTGAAGAAAACAAGTATATGAGAAAACAAGTGGTGTTTCTTTGATTTGTTTACATATTGTTTATGTTTTGAATGTTTGGATTTGTATAATTTAAACCTGCACTACTGTAACATGTTCCAGAAAAATAAGCTATTTGTTCCTTTACTTGTGAAAAGTTGCACTTTTGCTAAGGTTTTGTGTTATTTTAGGTTTAATAAACACTGTTAAACCTTTTCAAAACTATTTCAGTTTGTGTAGAACAGGACTATCAATGCTTTCTGAACATATGCAACACCGTTTAAAAAATAATACCGAAAACCGTGATAATTTTGGTCACAATAACCGTGAGGTTAAATTTTCATACCGTGACAACCCTGGAGCCAAGTATGTCAGCTAATATTTTTCAAGGTCCTACAGGTGGCGGCCCGCCACTCTGAAGTTGCAAATGTGGTATTCTAACCAGGGCTGGACTGGGACAAAAATTCAGCCCGGGCATTTTGATTGGAGACCGGCCCATCACCTGGTTTTTTTGGAAAAGACATTAAGCCTTACGCTGTTTCTGACACACACCAACGTACACTTTCTTATTGGTAATATTTATGTATCAATCTAATAAACGTAAACCTACACCATCCTTCCTATCCTGGTATTCTAAAAAAGTAGGGTTGGGGGCAAATGATTATTTTTAAAGTGATTATTCTGACGATTATTTTATCGAATAGTCAACTATTCTAATGACTATTTAGATGATTAATTTAGCGATTATTTTTCTATTGCACAATTAATAAAAACCAAAAAATCTCAAATAAATTCCTCCAAAAAATTGATAAGTTGTTACTGTAAGAGAATAAACACTACAGGCCTTCCATTTTGTATAACACTGCTTTTATTGTGTTGCGGTTGTTTATATTCTGGTGACGTGTAGATCATGCAGGCTGCTGCCTGAGAGGTGGTTGGAGACGGAGTGTCTCCATGCTGCTTTGTTTTGGTCACTTATGTGCATGAGGCAAGTGGTGTTACGGCCCTTCCTGGGGAGTCACGTGTAAAGGGTTAAATTTACCTAAATATTACCTTATTTATTATCTCTTGATGTTATTAGTCCCTATTTCTGTGGTTAATTGACAATAGTTTCCTGAAATGTTTCTCCTATTTTAACTGTAAATCCTTCTAGCTGTTATATTTATAACAAGAAACAGATATTCGGACGGAATATTTTCATGTTTATTCGAATATGATTGTGGAACACACCCAGCATCATAATAAATGAAGTCATATTTATGCCAATTTAAGCCTTTATGGGTGACCAGGACACTGTAATCAATTTTTGGCAAGGGAAATTATCTTTTTTTTTTGCCATTTTTGGGGTGTTTATGATGATACAGTAGACAGTATGAGTACAGTAACATCAACAGATAATACATAAAACCCTTATTTGGTCAATTTTAGCCTCCATGAAAATCTGAGCGATACAATCACTTTTTGGCAAGTAAAATGCCATTTTAGTTGTCTACAATTAAATCATCAATAAAGAATTTAAAGACATTTTGAGGCATTTCTTATAGGTAAACAGGAGGGTGTAGTCTCTATTTGGCAAGTGAAAATCTTAATTGTATGTGCTGATGTGCTTTTATCTTGTTACTTTTAAATAGAGCAACGTAATGTATAGATAGTAACCTACACAGTGTCATTAAAGCCAAAGCTTGATCAGTTTAAATACTATTTTTCCAAGTAAAAATTTGCCCCAAACTAGTTAACTGTGGCTCCATGTCAAGTGGACTAAAGAAAGGAAGGGGAAAAAATTAAATCGCTGGAGAATTGTTTATTTACATTTATACAACGTTTACATTCAATACATGGTGCCATTTTACATTGTTGATTTATTTTTTTAGTATCAAGGCTGTAACATAAAGAAAGCCAGTTCTTACCACAAACCATCTTTCAATCGCAAATATTGCAAAAAGGATTAATATATCCTCATTGTGAACGTTTAAGACAAATAGCAACACTTAAAACAACTTCCGAACTGGAAAAACTTATGTGGCAAGGTGAAGAAACAATGCCCGAGCGGGATTCGATCTCCAGACCTCTGGGGAGAGAGTCATACGCTCTAATCACTCAGCCAAAGGGACATCCCCTAGGCGAGTAGCCAGGGCGCAAGATCAATCGGGATATTGTGGATGCTCACACTGTCACATCTTCCTCCCTCTTTCCACAAGTACGTCCTCGAGCGCCCGCGCAGGGTGCCACAAACACTGCCACACTAATATCCGCGATAAACATCTGTTTAAGTACCGGAAGAGGTTATCTTTGCTTTCTGAATGTCCATATTGCTAGATATGCCGAGTTTTAGGGCGAAATCCTGGGGAATTTTGTCTAGAAATGCAATTACCTAACCGTGCGCGATCCCGCGGTGGCTAATCATTTTTTGGCAGCGAGTCGATTAATGGCACAACACCGGCTCGGGTTTCTACCTCCTCCTCCCTCTTTTCTTCTCCAACCTGTAGCTGGGCTGAGGCTCCATCACTTCCTAAATTGATTTTACTTGAACCTTCACTACCAAACAACTGTGAGATTTTAACACATGTGCCAGCATCAGCCTGAAGGGCCAGTTTCTTTTTTAGTCGAATTTTCTCCGCTCCTGCTTTCCGTTTTTTGTTCTCCATTTTGTAAAGCTCGTCTGTCTGTTTACTGAGATTCACAAACAACTGGCGGGTGCATCAGACCTCTGGCTATTGGTCCAGCCCAGAGTGTATTGTTACCAATTGGCCAATCCACCAACTTTTAGGAGGCGTCGCGTGGGGCGGCGCGGACAAGTTGTCAGCAACGACTAGAGGCCAGAAAAAAAAAAAAAAAGACACCGGCCCATAAAAGATGAAAGGGTCGGCCCAGCGGGCAATTGCCCGCTATGCCCTATGGTCAGTCCAGCAGTGATTCTAACCAAAGAAGGCGGTAAGGGTCTGAGTAGTGGCGTGTCCAGATCTTTTAAAATGGGGTGGCCAACGTGAGGCACAAATTTGTGCATGGGTGGCACCAATGGTTATGCTTTGTTTGTTTTACCCCCAAGCCTTTTGTGGGAAAAAAAAGCCTATTTAAAGGTACATTAGTGTGATGGCACCTGGGGTGGCCAATCAGATTCCAAGGCTGGCATGTGCTACCCCAGGCCACTCCCTGGACACACCCCTGGGTCTGAGTGACGTTTCATTAACACTGTAACGTGTCATTTTAGCCCATGCTGGCTCAAAAAAAGATTTAAACAAAAGAAAATATTGTATAGTATGACTTCAAGTTGTTTTTGATATTCTAGTTTTTCACGTTTCCCCAGTAACTAATCTCTTTCTCCCAAATGAGGCAACTGAATAAAAACTCCTACAACGGTTATTCCCAAAACAAGTAAATATATATATTTGTGTCATCCATTTCTTATAATAGCAACTAGGTGCCACCCAAGACAGCAAACTGTTAATGCTTCTATATTTAAAGGTGTGGAACACTTGTTTAATCAACACATTTGCAGTGTTCTAGTAGGAATGAAGGCCTTGTAAATCATTCTTGAGGGGAAAACAAACACCATTTCTGCACCATTCCCAGTGAGCAACATCACAGCTGAGCTTCAGACGGCAGATTTTGGACACTTATTTCTATTTCATATTTCCTGATATTTGGACATGTTGCCTCAGATTGGATAACAGCAACATGACTTCACTGACTGTTTTGCATTGCTGTTTTATCTTTACAAATAACATAAGCCTGAAAGAGTTCTGTTGTGTGGTGGAGTCGCTAATGCTAATGGTTAGCTTCTTCTATTCGAGAGGTTTGCTGCTGTTTCTTGGACACTAAAACCACAGCCTTCACCATCGTGAGTGAATATGGGTGAGTCCGTGAATGTTAAAGGTGGAATATGGAACATTTTAATAAAGGCTATATTTCAAAAATATAAAACCTCCATGGGACGTTGAGAGGTGTGCAGAATAAATTACAGTTTCTCCTATAAAAGCTATATTTAAAAAAATGAATAATCAAAATTTTATTTTCATTGGCAAACCGGGTTAATGTTTACATCTACCAGCCAATAGGGGGCACCATTGTGGTAAAAAGTCTGCTTGGTAAGGTGAGGCTGGGACTGTGTCAAGCAGCTGATTCTGAGCCCAGAAGATGTGCTAACAATAAATACTGTTGTAAAATAAACTCAGTAGAAATGAGTCCTTAGCCTATACGATTCACTACTGGACATGGTGCTGGCTGGTCCCTTCACGTATCGGCAGTAAACCAACACCCTGACGGCTAGAACAAGTGTTCTGTTGTTGCACTACTACCTCTAAACACTAGATGTCACTATTGTGTGCGTGTTCCATATTCAACCCGACAGTGTGACATAGATCTTGTCAGGCTTTTCAAATCCTAGAGCAGGGGTGTCAAACTCAAACTCACATGGGGCCGAAATGAAACTCTGGGACGGAGTCGAGGGCCAAACTTAATATTTTTGAAAAAGTGACGGCAAATTTGCACATTTTCTTTATCAACATATATGCAATTTTGAACCTTTAAATTTGGAAACAAACTTATTTCTGCATTAACACTGAATGTAGAATAACCAAATTACACAAGAGCAAGTCAGTTTTAAATAAATCACATCAGTGGTTTCATTACTTGTGGTATAATCAGCATTTTATAAATCTATTCAGGATTTATGTTTTCTTGTTTATTCATTTTTCTTATTTTTTATTCTCTTTTTTTCTCCTGTAATAAGTGTCATCGCTGCTGTGACATAGCTGTCCCCACTGAGGAACAATAAAGGGATTTTCTATTCTATTCATCTATCTGCAGCCTTTCCACTTCCGGTTTTACTGTAGGTTAAGATTAAAAATATATATCATTTTATCTTAAATGAAAATGCAACATCTCACCTGTTAACTTTCATGTTTTGGAGTAGAAAAAGAGCATAAAACCAACATATTTAAAGCTCCGTTTGCTCCACTGGTTTACTGTGATGCTCACCTGTTCCAGCCAGATACCTGCATCATGGGGTTGATCTGAGCTGAGGAGGAGACTCCTGTTGTTTTGTTCATCTTCATCATAATAACGACAACAGGTGCTCACATAGGTTTGTGCTAATGAACATGTCTGAGCAGCTTGACCACGTTGTTGTGTGTCGGGGAGGAAACACAACAACAGAGCCGTGCTGGTTTGAGCGTGTCGCTGCTCGCTGGAGTTATATCAGCTCTGTCTGGACGTTAGTTGGAAAACTTTCTCTTTCAGTCGTGAACACATTACTGAGCGGCTAGAATCTCCATTTCTGGTCTTCAACGTCAGAAAATAGCTGAGTGAACTCGGCGCTGAGTGAGAGGAGTGTTTAGTTTGTCCGAGACAGCGAAGCTGCTGACACCAGCAGCAGGCGCTGAAAAAACACAAAGGAGGGGGCGCATCAGCTCCGCGCTGACGCCGCAAAGTATCATGGGAGTTGAAGTCTTTGAGGTAAAATCGGCCAGCGGGCCAGTTTTAATATATATTTTTGATATTTATCTCGCGGGCCACATAAAAATGCTCCGCGGGCCTCATGTGGCCCGCGGGCCTTGACTCTGACATATGTGTTCTAGAGTTTCACTGTCTGTATCTCTCAGAAGTTAATGCGGGAGATATATGTAGGAGACTATTTTCATGTTCAGCCTGCATGAAAAATTCAGAATGACCGATTTAAAATATAAATTAATAATTACGATTTTGTTTTTTAGTGTTCCACACCTTTAAATGGACTTCATCGTAATTTTGAAGCTCTGCGTGGTTAACTAAATATGTTCTTTGTAAATCTGCTTCAAAGTTAATGATGGAATTAAACAAAGCTATTGATGATAAAAGTTTTCAGCCACATTAGTTGTATTATTCTGCACATTCTGTCAAGTTCACCCTGATTTATATTTACCCAAACACAGCCCGCGTTTCATACTTTGGGGCCTCGATGTGAGCAGGAGTTCCTGGGACCTCTGTGCAGACAATGGTGTCACAGCCTCCCCGGGGGGTGGGGGGTGGGGGGGGACACCTCAGTGTGATTTGTGGTTTGGGAAGACTGATGAACTGCTATTGCCACCCTGTTTCTTTGCAAGATCAATTCTACATGTAGGAGTGTGCTTTATGAATGATGGAGACCTTCTCGAGCCATCCATACAGCTGCCCAAAGACACGTCCCTGGCCCCCACAGCACCTACAAGGCAGGAATAAAGCAATCACTCTTCTCAACAGGGCCATGCATTATGCACCCGCAGTTGCACGTGAACGTAGCCACATGAATACACAGATAAGCCAACAAGGCACGCACACGAACAACTGTGGTTATCTGTTTGCAAGATACAAATGGAGATCTGGTTGAGATCTTTATTTCTTCCTTTTGACTCAGAAAACCAGCATGATTCCTGCATCATTATAGAAGGACTGCTCTTTACAGTTTGGGAGAAAATGTTGCTGAGAGAAAACGAAACTGGCGGTCCACGATCCGGCTTTGCACAGTGCCGCTTTTCCGGACAGGCCCATTAAATGAGGCGCAGGCCAATAAGAGGAATTCGATGGTACTGAGGGATCACTCGCGGCACACATCTGAAGGCTGTGTAGCACTGTGAAAAGCGGCAGCACACATAGATGTCATGAGTTCTGCCTCCCGCAGAGAGGTGGAAAGCAAAAAGTAGAGCGCAATGAATACTTGAGTGTTCTGGAGGCTATGAAATTGAAAGGCCTCTCTGTTTTTGCCAAAAGATTTTCATGGAGAAATGGAAGAAGCTCTGGCTTTTTAATCGCAACTTTGAGATTGATTGGGCAAACTTGTGTGCAAATCAATGCTTCCTTGACGGATGAGCTTCTTTAATGATAATCTCGATGCCAAGAGCAAAATGAAAAGAAGGATGCAGAGGGGCTACCTGACGATGGAGAGAATTGCACAGCCGCGTTTTTTAAAATACGCACTCATTATGTATAAAACTGCATTTTCTAAAACCACAGAGCCCTCCAGCCAGCGCCAATGATTAAAACACCTCAGGTTGTGTTCATCACTTGCAAAAACGCCTTTTGCATGACATTATAATCTGATGCATTACGTCCTCGTTTTCACAGCAAGCTAAGCATCTGAATACACTGCTGCAGTTGTAAGATGTCATGTTTTTTTAACGCACACACCAAAGCGAGACAGATGCACGGCTGAGATAACTTCCATTTACAGTGTAAGCCTGGGAGAGCCTCGGTGTAAGGGCCATATACTATTTATGGGTTAATCGATACAGTGGCTGGATGACACCATGTCCCCACTACTTTCTGTCATGATGATGGCTCACTAATTTTGGAGCGGCTGCTTTCTCCTGCTGCCTTCAGCAGGCTGCAAGAGGGTTTAATTTGGCTGTAAAAACGCCAATCACCATGTTACTTCTTGTTCCTGTGGGAGGTCAGAATGGGGGCAAGTCCATAGGAGGAAATATATTCACATAGTTCTCCTAGAGACACTGCTAACCTCTGACATCCCATTTGGGTTGTAATTGCATGTTGTTAAAGTGACAGAGACCCAGCCTCCGTGCTCTCAGAGAGACGAGTGAATTGTGATCAGAAAGGCCTTTGGGTCTTCTTCTCTGTAGGGTAATACCAGCGAGTAAAAGTGTATGAAGGTTAGGGTTAGGTTTGTGATGGAAAGAAGGAAACCTTTAGGAAACCTAATCCAGGAGTTTGCCGATGATGTTTCCTATCATCTCTTTGCTGATGATCTTCAGCTGTATTGTTCTTTCAAGCCTTCTGAGGTTAAAAAATTGCATCTTGTTTTGAGCGAATCAAACAGTGGCTCGGTGCAAATGCCTTACGGCTGAACTCAGACAAAATTGAAGTACTGGTGATTGCCCCCGATGATGCTGTTCCAGGGATTCACCAGCAGTTAGGTGATCTGAGTTTGTCTGTTAAACCTACCCTTAGAAACCTTGGAGTTTTCTTTGACAAGGGAATGTCTCTTGAACATCACTCAAAGCAGTTAACTAGAAACTGTTTTTACCACTTGAGACAAATTTCTAAACTCAGAACAATGGTGTCTAAAGTTGATCTTGAGTTGATTATGCATGCGTTTACATCATCCCGTTTAGACTACTGTAATAGTTTATTTTCTTGTCTAAACAAAAAAGAGCTGTCCCGCTTACAACAAGTCCAGAATTGTGCAGCTAGATTTCTGACCCGTGACAACAGAAGGGCCCACATTACCCCCATTTTAAAAGCTCTTCATTGGCTTCCAATCACATTTCGCATCAATTTTAAAATTCTTGTGCTGACTTTCAGAGCGCTGCATGGTCTGGCTCCATTGTATGTTCGAGACATGCTCTGCCCTTACACGCCTTCTCGCAGGCTGAGATCTCTGGATCAAAACCTTTTAATGGTCCCACGTACTCAGTTCAGGACACGAGGAGATCGCTCATTCCAGGCCGTCGCTCCTAGGCTCTGGAATGAGCTACCTCTGTCCTTACGCTCAATCGACTCAGTTGATGTTCTTAAGAGCAATCTTAAAACCCATTTGTTTCTCCAGGCATTTTAAACTTAGTCTCATTCGGATGGGTTGTATTTGACACTATGTATATTGTGCCTATATTCTACTGTATTTATATGTTGTTGTCTTTTAACGTGTGAAGCACTTTGTGACCTTTTTGTCTGTGAGAGGTGCTATAGAAATAAAGTTACTTACTTACTTACCTAAATACTGTGGGCCATCTGCATCCAGCTTGTTTGCATTCTGAAGACACGTCAGAGTCACAGGAGGTCACGCGTTCTAGAAATAAGACTGTCTTGAAGAAAGAGAGACAAGTGGAGAAAAACTCATTACCATGGCACCTCAACTTACCGCTGCTTCCTTCAGCTGGCTTTCATCTCCACCTAATGTGGACAAATGAGAAAACGGGTGCCGTTAGCGTGATGAAAGCAAACATTGAACTGCTCTCATTAAATCTGTAAGTTAAAGCATCACATCTGTGTGAAGCAGGAGTTTCTTTAATAATTTTTTATGAAAATCGGGCTGGAAAAGTAAAATAATGAGCATCATTGAGCACCGTGAGGCTGCCATGGGTCTCTTCTGTTGATTTTGTTTTAATCGCTCACATGCTCACAGCAGATAGAGGAGGAGCAATGTGGTTTTCGTCCTGGCCGTGGAACTGTGGACCAGCTCTATACCCTTGCAAGGGTGATGGAGGGGGCATGGGAGTTTGCCCAACCAATCCACATGTGCTTTGTGGATTTGGAGAAGGCTTATGACCGTGTACCCAGGGGCACCCTGTGGGGGACGCTCCAGGAGTATGGGGTGGGTGGCTTTCTGTTAAGGGCCATTCAGTCCCTTTACCAGAGGAGCGTGAGTTTGGTCCGCATAGCCGGTAGTAAGTCGGACCTGTTCCCAGTGAGGGTTGGACTCCGCCAGGGCTGCCCTTTGTCACCGGTTCTGTTCATCACTTTTATGGACAGAATTTCTAGACGCAGCCGTGGTGTGGAGTGTGTCGAGTTTGGTGGCAGGAGAATCTCGTCTCTGCTTTTTGCGGATGATGTGGTCCTCCTAGCTTCATCCAGCTCTGACGTTCAGCTCTTGCTGGGTAGGTTCGCGGCCGAATGTGAAGCGGCTGGGATGAGGATCAGCACCTCCAAATCTGAGACCATGGTTCTCGACCGGAAAAGGGTGGCTTGCCACCTCCGGGTCGGGGGAGAGGTCCTACCTCAAGTGGAGGAGTTTAAGTATCTCGGGGTCTTGTTCACGAGTGAGGGTAGGAGGGATCGGGAGATCGACAGGCGGATTGGTTCGGCGTCTGCAGTGATGTGGACGCTGAGCCGATCTGTCGTGGGGAAGAGGGAGCTGAGCCAGAAAGCCAGGCTCTCGATTTACCGGTCGATCTACGTCCCAATCCTCACCTATGGTCATGAGCTTTGGGTAATGACCGAAAGAACGAGATCGCGGATACAAGCGGCCGAAATGAGTTTTCTCCGTAGGGTGGCCGGGCTCAGCCTTGGATATAGGGTGAGGAGCTCGGACATTCGGAAGGGACTCGGAGTAGAACCGCTGCTCCTCCGGATCGAAAGGAGCCAGTTGAGGTGGTTTGGGCATCTGGTCAGGATGCCTCCTGGACGCCTCCCCGGGGAGGTGTTTCGGGCATGTCCTGCCGGCAGAAGGCCCCCGGGTCGACCCAGGACACGTTGGAGAGGTTACATCTCCAATCTGCTCCGGGAACGCCTTGGGGTCCTGCCGGAGGAGCTGGTGGACAAGGCCGGGGAGAGGACGGCCTGGAGCTCCCTAGTTGGGATGCTGCCCCCGCGACCCGGACCCGGATAAGCGGAGGAAGACGACGAGAGACATGCTCACAGCTGTACCCTGTGTGGCTTTGTAGGGCAGATTGCTCTCATTTAGACAAGAAAAATGCACATGTTGCTGTTTATTGCAAAGGCATGGTTCAAATCTCTTTTCATATCACACTAGTAGATGAAACACACCTGAAAAATGATGTTTGATGTCTGGATGCATCCAGAACTGAGCTCTAATCGTATTTATTTATAAACGTGTCTATGTATAAAACTAAAATATTGATCAAGAATCCTAGAAGAGATATTGGACATTCCTTAAATAAATGGGGAATTTTTAAATTGATTTTATGAATCTGTATATACAGTATTTGATATAAATGGAAACATGTAATTATGAACGTAATTGGTAAAAATAGTCCATACAGTATTTGTATTTTTATTGTTCAGCCTATAGGAAGAGTTGCTAGGCTGATCTGATTGTTGTTCATTGTTTTAAGAGCGAGAAAAGGAAAGTGTGTATTGTTGTTTAAAACCTCAGATTTGTGACCTTTCTGTGACTTAACTCATGCTGGGAATCTGGGATAGCCACGTATTTTCATTTGGGTTGGTTCTATTAGTGTGAGTGTGTGTGTGTGTGTGTGTGTGTGTGTGTGTGTGTGTGTGTGTGTGTGTGTGTGTGTGTGTGTGTGTGTGTGTGTGTGTGTGTGTGTGTGTGTGTGTGTGTGTGTGTGTGTGTGTGTGTGTGTGTGTGTGTGTGTGTGTGTGTGTGTGTGTGTGTGTGTTCTTGTACTTACTACATACTGAGGACCATTTTGACCATTTTCCCTACAAAGTGAGGACACTTTTTTGGTCCTCACTTATTTTTACAAGCTTACCAGTTGGCTTTAGAGGTATGGTGTGAATTAAGTTTTAGTTAAGGTTAGGGTTAGGAATAGATCAGCACTGGTTAGGGTTATAGTATGGGTTAGGCATAGTGGAGTCACAAAAATGAATTAAAGTCAATGGAGGGTCCTCACTATGATAGAAAAACATACGTGTATGTGTGTGTGTGTGTGTGTGTGTGTGTGTGTGTGTGTGTGTGTGTGTGTGTGTGTGTGTGTGTGTGTGTGTGTGTGTCCAAAGAGTAAATGAAAAGTATGTTGGAATAAAATATCATGAGATCTGGAATTATAAAGCATTTTAACAAATCCCCATGTTACAATCACAAAGTACGTTTTCTAAAATGATGACCTCACTAGAATAAAACCCGTCTTGGCGCATTTAAAAGTATCATGTAGTTTGCGGTTTGCTGCACTCATCCTGCTGCGTTTGGCTCCTGACGCGTACCAGAGGCAGGAGGACGCACCGTGTGAGGTGTGGTGTCCGCCCTCTCTGAGAAGTAAAGAGTTAACAGAGCGGTGGGTTTGCCCATTCTCTCGCTGTGAGTGACGCGATCATCTCTCTTATCCCTCAACTTTGCCTGTTGCCAGACCAGGCAGCCGAGGTGGACGCTGGCTATGACCGAGCACCGACCCGCCGAATACCAAACAAATCCACGTTTTACTTCCTTGTTTGATTTCCCGCTGACATTCCCTTTCGTTTCCTCTCGGCTGCTGTTTCCCAACGATGATTTTTAGTTTTCCTTTCCATCGGACGCTCCGATGTGCCGTCTACTACACGGAGGCGTGAATCTTTTTTGAGTAGAGGTGGATCTTCCCGGATACGGCGAGGAGGGAGCTCTATGAATTAAAAAAGGGAAGATTTAGACGGAGAACTGCACAAATAAAATGCCACGGAGGAAACAAGAAGCGCCCAAGCGCGCAGCAGGTACGTGAATCCAACTGTAATGCGCGTAAAACAAGGTTTAGGTGTCAAAGCTGCACATTTGTTTTGTGAAGCTCACTTAACCGTCTCCGCATTTCTGTTTCCACTTTATGGATTTAGCTCTAACGACGCGCTTGATCACTTATGTCGCCGTTTCCAGACCTCACGGAGACTCCTGCTCTGTTTTTGTCTCGTCCTGGCGGATAGAGGGTTTGTTGTGCGTTTTTTTAAAATTTTTTTTTTTTTTGCGTTTTCGCTCCACGTTTTGATCCCCATAGGATGACTCGGCAGCTGTAAACTTTCATTCCCCTTTGTTCCGAAGTTGAAGCCCTTGTGCCACATCTGACTTTAAATTACATTTGATAGTAAAAGTAAAAACAAGAGTGTGTTTTGCCCGAGGCGTCCCATATAGTGGGACACAACAGAGGGCTTTGTGCGCAGTTGATCCAAACGCACCAACTTCTTTCATCTTGGGATAAGATAAACAATTTGAGGGGAGACAATGGGAGTTTCGTGGGCTGGAAGGAGCCATAATCGACAGTTGCCACGTCTGATTTGACGGTTGATTGATTGGCTGTCATGTGGCTTTGATCTGATCCTTCCCGATTTGCATCAGAAAATCACTTCCCACCATGTGCTGCAGGCCCCTGACGTCACGTTTAAACCACTTTGAAAGGATCTGTGTACTTTTTCTCTCTCTCTCTCTCTCTCACACACACACACTTTGTGGCAATGATGGTCAAGTGACTCACTAAAAAATGAAACAAGGGGAGGGGGCAAAGAGGTTTCACGGTGAGAAATCATGGACATAAACACACACACACACACACACACACACATCTATAAGAGAAGCTCACACTCCCACTTGCTCAATTTGAACACACACAGTAACAAGCGTACAGTGGATAAGAGGAGGCGGGAGGAGTGGGTTAGGGGTTGTAAAAGGAGCCGTGTGCTATGTAATGGAGGGGAGGAATGGGTTTGCTCTGTCAGACTGGGCCGTCACAATGGCTTTGTTTCATGTTTGATTTAATTGTCTCTCCCCTGACAGGCCCATTCATCAATGGCTTTAATGGTCAATCAGAGACAGGCTGAGTGAGTGCTCCCATTCTGTTTAGCCATAAGCTGGCCTGGGCTTTTATTTCATCAAAATGCCCCAGCCTAATGTACATGCTCACTGGCTCAGAGTGGCCGCAGGGAGCACATAAAGAATGACTGAAAGCTTTCTGATTTCAGATCAGTGAGAAGGATGTTTTTTCTCTCTTTTATGTCCTCTACTCTCTCCTCCCTGCCACACTGCTGTTTCTCTGTTGACGAAAGAGAATAAAAGGCTGTAATACGGATCGTTTTGTGTTTTTAGAAAACAACTTTTTCTCCTCGCAACCACGCTTCTTTGTTCATTCATTCATCTATTCATTTCTTCATTTTTTCACGCTCCCCTTCCACCCCTGTCAGTCAGCCCGTGCAGCTGCAAGTTATAAAGTTGTCAACTGTTCAGTGGCACACAAAGGGTGATGATGAATTGATTGCAGCACAGAGCATGGTGATAGAGAGAGCAAAGAAAGGGATGACAGATGATGGGCCTTGATTAGGGACTTAGGGAGAGAGTCAGCCCACTGCAACCTTGAGACTTGCATGAAAAATCTACACACGCCCCAACAACACACACATAGACACGCTCACATCCAGCATTGCTCTCTCATTGTCTCACACACACACACACACACACACACACACACTCTCCTTTTCTTTCCTGTCTAAGAGGGTTTCCCCCTCCTCAGTAGAAAACTTGTTTTGCCTGCTTCATTAGCATTGGTCCAATTAGCCGTGAGGCTGATGGAGTCCTGACAGGCCCTGTGATTGGAGATGACAAGCTCGGGGTGCCCGGCCCAATGAGGTTTGCCACCACTTTGATGTAATCAACTTGATATTACGCAGAGCCGCTCGCCTTTGGTTGTGCTGTAACTCAGTTTTCTGCTGCAGGTGACAAATGGGCCTGCGTACCTGGGTCAGGTCTGAGTGCTCTTAACAACCTAGAGCAGCTGGACATAAACACCCGAGAAAACTGGGGGGGGGGGGGCGACTGGGAAAGCAGATCTCTTTCATTTCTGGCTGGCGATTAGCTTTGCCACAAGTTCAGGGCCTGAAGCTATTGAAATGGCAACAGAGAGTTGAAGTTCTCCATCGAACATGTCGGCAAAGAGGTGGAGATTTTACAGAAATACCTGAACTGACCGCTTAAGAGATTCAGTTTGTTTACTGAATCAAGAGTGTTTGATTCACCAGTTCTCTCTGAGGTCTTCGCAGAAATCTCTGCTCATCCTCCCCCGTTTCATCGGGTTCTTTGCTCATGTTTTTCCCTATGAAAGTTTGTTGGATATCAAAACCGGGGAGTGAATCCGATTTGGACAAGTTTTCATCCGCCAGACCGACACCCACCACTCGTGTTGTGTGTACGCACATGCTCTCAAATCAGTGGCCTCTCTTGTTTCTCAGGTCTGGGCGTATGTTTGGTTTGGCTCTCGAATCCGCTAATGAAAGGAATGGTAACCATAGAGCAACTGCCGGGGTCAGCCCACAATTCTTTGAACTCGTTTGGTTTAAAGTTTCTCCTCTTTCCATCTGTTTATCTTAGCACATCAGTGATGCAACATAAGTCACAGCGTATGCCGGCTTGGAAACCAGAGCAGCTGCAGGCAGGAATGAAGTGTTGTTGCCGGTTAGAGGTACAAGCGTTCACGGTGCACATTGCAGACACTCGCACACATGTTGTGACTGGATTGCAGAAGGTGGCTGCATTTATCTGTGCGGCTTCCTGTTTACGTGTGAAGAGCCTGTCCTTAGCCGGGAGCAGCGGGGGACCTCCGGTTGGGACGTAAACGTCGGCTGATGTCGTCAGCGAACTTTAGCAACAACCCCCCCCCCTCCACTGGTTCGCAGGTGAGGGAGGCAAATGGTTTGGCCTCGCAGGCCTTGCTGCTAATGAAAGTTCCGTAGTCGGATTCCGTTGAAGTTGAGTCACGTCTGTGATCTATGTGTCTGATAAGTGCATACCTAATGAGGCTGTGAACGCCAGAGAAAGGAGGAGGACAGCTGACGGAGTGTTTCCCACAGGTATTGACAGATGCCTTTTTTGTTTTTACCATGAGCCTTGACTCCATAAATCCTGCCTGTGTAATAACAGTGCCACCCTGCCAGCAAGCGACTGAAAAAGAGACTTTAGGAGAAGAAAGAGGGGGCACACGGGGAGGAGGAAGAGGAGGAGGAGGGGGTGGTGGAGGGGAGATGAGAAGAAGAGCGGGGGCGTTTTAAGTCATCCTTCTCTCCTTTTTAACACACACTTGGCAGAAGTCTGGCCATAGGGTTGGGCTCTTTGAGAAGTGTAAGTGCTGTAGTGTCACAAATAAAAAACTGTTAGCCGTTCACGTTTCCTTTCAGCTTCCAGTGGAGGTTTTCAGCCGACTGCCGTCTTGGCACCGAGTCTTTGTAAAAATAGTCCCACCGCTGTTGTGATAGATGCAGCTGCACTGGGGCGACAATTGGGACAGGCTGGATCCCTCCAACTCCACCACCCACCCACCTATCCCTCCCAGAGGTAGCGAGAGTTAGAGCCTGATGGGATGTGTGCTCTTTTCGGGGAAACTGAGCCACTCCGATCTTTAGGGGTCTTGAAACACAATCCAGGAGGAGAATAGCCCGGCCATGCCAGAGAGCCGATTTCCTTTTCAACAGAGTCATTTATCACTGACCCACCCTTCGCTTCTGACACGGTGACGTGTGTCATTTATCAAACAGGCTTTACCAGACACACAGAGAGGGGAGGTAGAGGATGGGGGGAGGCAGAGAGGAAGAGAGGGAGAGAGGGAGAGTGAAAAACAAGACAGAAAGTGGACTGAGAGAAACAAAGAGAAGCCGAGGAAGACAGAATGAGGCGCAGAGTTGAAGGGAAGGGACGTACAAACTCTTGTTTGTGTATGTATGAGTGATTTTCCAGGGAAGAGTGAGTTTTCCTGAAACCCTTGAGGAGGAGTGATTGGGAGGGGAGATTTCTTTTCCCTTTTGAGATGACTGGGAGGATTGAGTTACACAGAGCTGTGTCTTGATGAGTGACAGAATGCGTTTCCGTGCCACGTCGCAAGACGTCTGAACGAAGGAGGGAAACATGCTTTGAGAGTACACAAGTCCGACAAGTATGCAAGTGTTGTTTACTCATCATATATGCACCACAAACATGTGCAGACAGTGTAAAAGTGTGTGTCTGTGCGTTCAGGGGGCCATATGGCGTCAATGTTTAATGTTTGTGTGTGAGTGTGTGTGCTCCCTGATGAACAGGGCCGACAGGTATCACTCATGCAGCTGCCTGGCCTTTAAATGAACCCGGGCTGCTCTGCTCTCCTGTGGCCCTAACAGGCTCTCTCCAAGATGGATGCTTCTTTAAAAATCAGATTAATGATGGATACCAGGCTTATAGCGCCATTTATCATGAAGAATATTATTTAGGCTGGCCGTGTATGGCTGTAACTGGAGAGCTAGGACGAGAAGAAGCAGGGTGGAAAGCCTTAGACAGACACTCACTGTGTGATGGATGGCTGAGCGCTCTCTGAGTGTTACTAGACACCAGCGCCGCAGCAGTAAGCCATAATCAGATAGCCCAGGGATGTTTATCCCGCAACTACACTACCCAGATTGCTTTGCCTGTAGGGGTTGCTTTATGAAAGGTATAAACTGCCATTATCATCATTTTTAAAAAGTTTGTAGAGTTTTTTTTTTTTTTTTTTCCGAGGGGGTAGAAGAAAGACCTGAAGGACAAAATCAGAGTTTTATGCCCCGGACTGAACTTTTCTCCCCCAACAGTTATGAATGAAAGTACAGTGAGGGGTCAAGGCAAGGTCAGCCCTGCTGCTGCTCCCAGAGAAAAGTCAGAAAAAATGTTGTCTTGTGTCCTCTAGTTGTTCCCTTCTCCCTGCCTCCTACATTGTCCTCCTCCTACACACTACTGTGATTTATGGTGACCATCCATCTTCAGGCTGCGTCCATCACCTCCTCGTTGCTAGGCGATCGTGGCAGCAGCTGTGCGTGGTGGGAGGGGATTCGGCCGTCCAGCTTTCCAACTCCACTTTATTCCCTTGACCCTGAAACGTGAAAGTTTGGACCTCAAACTAAAAACTTCACTTCCAACCTTGAAAGTGAAGCTTGTAGTCTACATCCCTTCCTGAGTTATTAAAGCTGCAATAGCTAAGCAGCAAACAAGCCAGGTTTTGAATGCAAACATGGTCACAGACCACTCGCCCCTCCCCTCGGGTATCTTTCCTGAGACGCTTCCGCCGGAAACACGCTTTGCGAGAGGAAACGAAAAAGCTCTAAACACCAGTCTCCCTTTTCTTGGTCCAATTGTCTTTTTTTTTATTTTAACAATGACTTCAAACATTTTGGGACTCTGGTAGTTTGTTTTATGGTTGAAAGTGGTAGCAGCCAGCTGTTTCTCCTTCTCTGATGTTATTGAGCTGAGAACCTCTCACAGTGGTGTTCTGTAGCTAAATACATGAGTGGAGGACACAGGGATGTGCGGTGGTTCGGCGAGACCGACACCCGGAGGCTCCGATGGTTGCTTTGGGCCCGAGCCGTGCTATCGGTAAAGGTTTTTAGACAAATGCAAGAGAACCACTATTAATTGTAGGCCTGGGCGATAAATCCATTTAATGAATTAATTTGAATTTTTTGTTGCGGGCGATTTTTTTAAAAAGTAATTCGAATTTTTATCTAATAGTGCCTTTTTGGCTCCCCAGAGCTTCCGTAACGTTAGTTTCACATAACCGCGACAACGTCATAACACGCACACAAAACTGCAACAGCAAGCGAATCCATGGCCACCGGTGAGAGTGCGAAGTTTGTTCCTAAGAAAGGAATGAAATCATCTGTTGTTTGGAACTGGTTTGGGTTTGATGTGACGGACGTGGAGCGTGCCACTTTTATTCCAAGAGGATGTTCATTTATTCATGAATCACCTTAGAAATGAGTATTACATTTGTCTTGCTTGTGATTAAATAAAAAACTAAATGGGCTTTAAAGTGCCTTCCATTTGTACTTCTTGCTATTCTTCATAATTGAGGGGGAGAGAGAATCGGAAAAAAATCGTATATCGAATTAAAAAATATTTTATCGCAGACTTTATTTTCAGGCCGCATCGCCCAGCCCTAATTAATTGTTGTTTTGTTTTGTTTTTTATTAATCTCCACATTATATGTACAGTTATACTATGTAATAAAGTGTACCGTATTCTATTAGAAGATTAAGAAGCATGAAAAAATCTTAGCTCAGACTCAGAGCATCTAATCTGGTTAGACACATTAAGCCTGCGAAAGCAAAAAGTTCAGAAATCAATTTCAGATTCTTTTATTTCACTTGGTCAAGCTTGTCTTACAGATTTACGTGTTTAGTAACCGATTTGTGGTCTTCCTGTGTAAACAAATTGTAAGGCATGCAATAGGGCTCATGATCGTGACGTCATCACCGACGTGGCCGCCCCGCTGGAGGCCTGAGAGTCCTTACTTGTTGCTTGTTACTCCTGTAAACGGCGCGCTCCGACTCGCTTTTGCAGCTTTAATTTAATTTAATTCATTTAACCGGTTATATTACTCAACTATAGTAAATAGTTGCTGTGTTGTGGGGTACAACGCGTGATCGCCAGGAGAATAAAGATGGAAAATGGGCTAATTTTTCAGTTTTCCTGCTTGGAGGGACAGCCACGCGGACCAGGTATCTAACATAACAAAGTCTTGTCGGCTCGCTTGGATTGCAGCTGTAAAGTAACCAAATATCGCCTACCGGAGTAGTTTTATTCTGGTAAGCTACAGATGGTGTACATTTATTTTGTACATAGCTTCTTTCCTTCAACCGCGACACACACACACACACACACACACACACACACACACACACACACACACAGGCTACACACACACCGGTAAGCTAATGTGGGTGCATTGACACAACACAACTTCTCCTGCTACATTTCTTCTATAGGATGACGATTTTGATTGTTTTACTAGAAAAACCAGCAAATGAAATGTTTACCTCTCATCCGGACATTTACATCCGCTCACACCACAAACAAGAAAGTATATAATGCTGATTTCATCCACATAGCGGTCCCCGACGTCTTTATTTAATGTATCCCAGTATATTCCGCATCCTTTTTGAGATTTTAGCATGTTGTTGACACTTCCTTTCCCTTGAATCTGCTTCTTCTCTTCAACGTGCTGTTTTGTTTTCACAGTTTGTTTACACTCATAAGACAGCCAACATGTCTGCACACACATCCCAGAATGCTTTGCGTAATCACGAGTGATCACAAGCCCTATAGTAACAACAGTCTAAAGTTTAAATTTGACTTTTTGATTCTACATGTTGGGATCGGCACCACAACCCGGTCGATGTCTGCAGCCCCGTGGGTTCTTTCACCCTTGGGCTGAATTTCTGTCGAGTGTTTCTCAGACTCCCGAGTGTCCCGTCGCGACACCTGCTAGATCCTTTTAGACCGTTGTTAAACATCCTGAATCTGACACAGGCAAGACCAGATCAAACAGGTTTTCCTGTTTACATCATTGGCCTAAAACTAAAATGTGTTCTACCGCTGATGGTTTCAGTTTCCAGTGCAATCTTACAGCCTCAGGCAGGAACAGAGTGTCAACAATGAATGAACTAATTCAATGACCCAATTCAACCTGGTTTGGCTTAGCTTAGCTTTAGCGTTCCTCATACTGTTTTACACAG
This sequence comes from Nothobranchius furzeri, assembly GCF_043380555.1. NCBI lineage: Eukaryota > Metazoa > Chordata > Actinopteri > Cyprinodontiformes > Nothobranchiidae > Nothobranchius > Nothobranchius furzeri. The sequence continues at coordinate 78,519,145 of NC_091744.1, forward strand.
TTTCCACGCCCAGTGGCCCCTTAAAACTTTCTTTATGAGCTCTAAACTGTTAAAGGAGTTTGAGAAATGACAAAAAAAACTTCATAAGGTTTTGAGAACCGCTCCAATAAGATGTGCAGAACCTAGACAGAAGGGGAAGAGAAATATTACTAAAGGATGTTTTACTTTAGACCGAGCAGATTTCGTGTGCTCGGTTTTCTGAAACATCGTCTTCCTTCTCAGATAGCCTTGCTCCTGGACCCTGTCTCATGAAAAATTGACTTGTTTTTATTATGTTTATCATTTATTATGGCTGCTCCAAACTCAAACCTCACAAGTATTTTTTTTTCCATCTCATTCTCCTCAGCGTTAAGGTAGCGGGAGGCCTTTATGCGTTCTTTTGTCAGTTAAACTGGATGGATTTTCAGGTCGTGGGGGTCTGTATGTGCAGCTGGCAGCTTGAGGTGCAGCCATAACACAACAACCAGCTGAGGGTTGAGTCTCGTCACTTTGCTCTCCCTCTCTCTCTCTCCTCTCACTCTGTGCACTGACAAGGTTCAGCCCTAAGCTTTGCCTGGGGCCAGAATGATCTCTCTGTTTTTCCCATCTCCCGTATCACACATCCTGCACTACAATTGGCGGACGCAACGTATTCACAATGCCATCAGGGGGTAGAGAATGCACACAAATAAAACCTGACAAAGACATCTATGATCGACTGGGACACCACGGCCTCTACGAGCAGAAAGTTGCAGCGGCGTTATGAATTAAAACTCTAGTAAATGATTGATGGAAATTTCTTGCATCAAATCTGCATAAGCGACTTATGTCAGAAGTTATTCGTGTTCCAAGATGGCCACAGATCACCTGTTACGGTTTTTCTCGTGGGACCGTAAGCCAGCTTGCAAGGATCAAAGGAAAAAGGGAGAGTACTAAGTTTGATTGAGTGTGTTACTTTGACGCATGTGTACAAGAGAAAGGCATTTTAGGTATGTTACTGATCTGCAGCTATTTTGACAGAATGGGGCTGTTTTAGACTAAATTATTCTAATCTAGTTAAAGGGTTTTTGACAGCTGGGAAACCTGAGAGAGAGTACAAAGCAGATTTTGATTGAGACTGAGGTGACTTCCTGTCCTGCAATGTTCTTGAGCAGTTTCCTGTCGGTGAGAGTACCCCCCACCCACTGCCCCCCACCCCCCACCCCGGTTTGGGCCAGTCAGAGTGCAGTTAGAATAACGTACACATGTCAGAACAGACATGTCATGCTGTGATGCAGTTTAATTTGCTCCTCTTAGGGTCTCTCCAGGCAGTCTGGAATGTCTAAAAAACCACATCAGACCTCCACTTTTCTTTTGATGCTGAATAATAACAAACAAAAATCTGTCTTTAGACATCGTGTAATCATCATTACTTTTGATCGTTTGTGAACAGAGCTGTACAGCTTTTTCTTTAGTGAACTTGAAGAGACCACCTATGTAGACAACTTCCAGTCCCTTCCCTAGATTCCAGCTGCATATTTGTGTACTGTGTGTAATAATCACTATAAATATGGGTATAATAAAGATGTAAAGCATAAATGTGTGCATTATTTTTGCAGCAGCATCATTTTATATTCAATTTTCCTAAATATTGTACAGCTTTTTAATATTCTTTGTCATTTTTTAAGGTACAAAGTATTGCACCATGTTTTTAGATTCCCATGATTATTATGAATATGATTATTTTACACAGAGAAACATGTCAGTATCTTGTTAGAGAAAAAAGACAAATGAATGTATTCATGATGGCCGCACAAAGACTGGCCCTTTTTTAAATTCTAATGTCTCGGGCAAGGTTGTGTGTTTTTTTTTCTTGTATTATTTATTTATTTATTTATTTATTTTGGACCAAGTAAGTACGAGTAAGAAGGTCAGACGCAGGTAAAGTTTTTCTAATGACACATCCTGTTTATTCTGCTTCCGCTGGGTGTGATCGGGCTTCCAGACCATGTCCACAGCTGTGGAACATTCCAGTTGATGTTCATCAAGAGATTGATTTTAAACAGGAAAAAATGCATCTAGTTGTTGCTTGACACATTTACACTTTGGAATGTTTTTATGAAAACATTTCTACTTAAAATAAAAAGCGTGTGACCCGTTATCTGTTCAACTGACGACTGCTTAAACATGCAGAGCTAGTGCAAAGATTTCTTCAGGGGTTCATTCAGGAGTTTATTTATTCACACGAGGCCCGTTTTTAAGACGCAACATCAAGAGAAGTTCGACTTTCAGCAGCAGCTGAGGAGAAGTGGCGGCATGACAGAGGCAAGGAGACAGAAAGTGTGCTTTAGAGGCAGCCTCGGCACCTTCCTGCCTAATCACCCCCTGTCCCTGCCCTCTCTCTTGTTCCAGATCGTCAGAGAAGCACTGCAGTATTTCTATCAGATGATCTCTCCCTCCTCGTCTGTGGCCCTTATGTTTATGAAAATGATACTCTACAGGAATGCTTCCTGCATGCCAAGATGTCACTGTCTTTCCTCATCACTTGCATCTACGTGTGTGTGTGTGTGTGTGTGTGTGTGTGTGTGTGTGTGTGTGTGTGTGTGTGTGTGTGTGTGTGTGTGTGTGTGTGTGTGTGTGTGTGTGTGTGTGTGTGTGTGTGTGTGTGTGTGTGCCGGGTGAAGGGGGTGGATATAACTAACCGACTAGCTTTGTTTATAATTGGAGAGTGTGGCGTGTTTTTATTTTTTTTGAGGTGAAACATGTGGATTCTGAATGTGAGATTCCATTTCGTGATTCTTTTGTGTTTGCACGAATTGTGACTGAGATGTTGGTTGTGTGAAAACGCACCTCCTACCATCCTTACCCAGCCCCACCCCAAAGGAATCATTCACAGAACCTAATGATTCTTGTCTTCCCCCCCGCATGGCATCAGCTCGGTTTATCATTACAAGAACTTGCACACACTCGCTCCCTTTCTCACACCCACATTCAGCGGGAAGATTCGTATATTCACCCCACACCATATGCTTGGATATTAGTTAAGACTGCATCCAAGAGTATTGTTGTATTCAGAATATTCCTAATTTATTCCAAGGGAGCCTCTATATTCCCATCACCTTTTATTAGCTTGATAAATCACCTCTGTTGTCAGTCAAGGCAGGGAGAATAATTGGATGTGGTTGTCGCCCTGTGTGATGGATTATCAGTCATTGGGGATTAAATTAACAGATAGTGCTCAGACATAATGGTTTTTGTTTTGCATTTTAAATTGCCTGGGAGCACGGTTGGACTCTAAGGTTTTTATTGCGGGTCCTTTTGGACTTCTTTCCCCCTTTTCTGTTCTGCTTGCACTTCATAACAAATTAGTAATGGCCCATAGAGCTGCAGCTCCGCTAGTATAACATTTAACAACATCTTCCATAACGTTGAGATGCAAAAGCAGAACACCTCTGAAATGCGATTGCCTGTTTTGATCTTGTATCTAGCAGTAGTTTAATAAAACATCAACAAAGTGTGAAGAGATGTTTGCGATGTCGTCTTGGTAAGGAAGAGTAAGGTGACTTGACAAGTGATGTGCCAGGCTGTTATGATGCAAGCTGACATCTCTGACTTCCTTAAGGACGCAAGCACGTTAATTACCTGATCCTGGCTGGATTTCCTCTTTTAACAAGGAAGAAAACTAAAGAGGGAGTTGGGAGTAAGTTTAGCACTGCAGGAGACCCCAGACAAGAGCCATTTACCTCGTCACCCCTTCTCCGTTCACCCGCCACACCCCTCCCTTCCATTTTCTTCACGTCCACATTATCATAATTGTGTCCAGAACATGAGGGGCCAGGGAAGTGATCATGTCATTTTATTTACACCCTGCTTGGCCCCTTTTACAAACGACATGCCACCGACTGCCAAGCGGACTGGGGCCCGACGACATCTTTTGATCAGGGCTGTCGGAGCCGATCAGCAGAGAGTGGCAGGTAATGGATACCCAGTGACAAACCAAATCTCTGGGAGGACGGAGAGTGGGTCGCACCTGCCAGGTCTCCATTAGGCTGGCCTCACAGTGGGGCTGCCTGCTGACTGTGCCCCCAGGGTCCAAATCAGACCAGCGCCAGTCGCATGGCTGTTTTGAGATTGGCTGTTAGCACTGGAAATGAGAGTTATTTCAGCTATGACATTTTTGTTTAGACTGGATATGTGTGGTGGGGGAGTAGGGGGGGCTGAAGGATTTAGTCACAGTGTGTGTGTGTGTGTGTGTGTGTGTGTGTGTGTGTGTGTGTGTGTGTGTGTGTGTGTGTGTGTGTGTGTGTGTGTGTGTGTGTGTGTGTGTGTGTGTGTGTGTGTGTGGCAAAATTCACCAGCTTTACAGGGTGTGATCAGACTATTCCAGCCTATCTATCCGCAGGTTCTTTTTGTGGCATTTGTTTTAGTTTATAATCTCATCCAAATGGCCTCCGAGCGGTCTACAGGCCATCCCTTACTTTCAGAGATTATTTGTTTTTCCTCAAGTTGAGCTGTTTTGTGAGTGGGGTTGTCAGGAGATGGGGAAGTGGGGACTTGGGGGTGAGTGGTGGCAGAGTTGGTGTTCGATGGGTAGGCTTGTTGTGTCTGAGGCAACGCGGTACAAAAACACAGACGCAAACACACATTCTTCACTTTTCATTAACCCCTACTTCACACTGCAAGCCTCGGCGATGCGGAACAGCAGCGGAACGTCACTGCTTCAAATACAATCCATTACAGTCTGCAGTGGTAATTCAAACCGGCCGCAACGCGGAAATTTCCAGGTGCTTCTCAGAAGCGGCTTGTCGTCTGGACAGGAAGTCACACGTGTTTTTAGTGTAAAACCGGTTATTTTCTAAATAAGACTATTGCAGTGATGCAATTTCATATCTATGTAGATTAGTCAAAGCAAGGCACCTAACAACTTGTTTATTCCCATCATCATTTGAGAAGTGCAACTGTGTGTTTCTATCGCTTTAATCCTGGAGGTGGAGAAGAACAATGTAACCCACTTTTGTGGGACTTTTATTTTGAAGGTGCTGCTGACAGGATGTGTTGTTTGAAAAGAGAAAAAAAAACAGAAGTTGGAGCGGAGTTGTTAATGGTGCCGTTGAATAAAGAGACCCTGACAGTTCACGGTTATCAACCTTTTCTTGAGCAACCACAGTCCTGTATCTTCTCCCGTCTCTTTCTGGAATGCTCGGTTACAACAACATCAGATGACTTCAAACCGCCATATCAAACGTGGCTTCCTACTTCTTGTTTAATGGCGGATGGCATAAACAAACTGTGGCCTTCGAAGTCTCGAGTGACTGGCAAGCCAGTCGAGGAGGGTGGCGGAAGTCTTGACAGATTTTGTGGTCACCCAAGTCCAGCAAGGACCAAGGCAGAGAACCCCCCCCCCACACACACACACACACACACACACACCCCATAGTGTACTGGCACGCAATGAAAACTCATGGCCTTTCCGCACCACTGGCACCTCCAGTGTGAAGTAGGGGTAAGAGTGCTGAGCATCAACATGCAATAGGATGGTTTGCTTATGAGTTTCCATCATGTCAGCGAACCCTAAACCATGTCTGCCCTCTTAAGATTTTTCTTGATTTTGTTTGTTTTGCTGTTTTGTCTTTTGCTTTTAAGGACTGATACTCAAGTCCTGAACCTGTCCTAACTATAAATAATAAAAACGAATGAACTTCCTGCAGCCCAGATGATGCTCAACATCAAAGTTCTATCAACGGCAATGTTGACATCCCTTCTCTTCAAACTTTTTAAGAAATGCTTTTTGCCTGTGTTCATGTGTGTGTCAGTCTACATTTGTGTGTAATCGGAGAGGAGGCAGATGAAGAGGCGTCAGACATATTAACTGACAGATGGAGGTTGATCCAACTCATTTATTACCCCAGAGGAGAATGCCACAGTGAGATTGGGCTTCATTAATTTCAGATTTAGTTTTCATTTCAAGCTGTTGTGCCCTGAGATAAATAAAATGGTGCATTATGTTTTTGCCAAGATATTTCTTTTTTGTTTTCCTCCAATAGAAGGAGTGAAAAGAGGGGAGGCATAAGTTCCATGTGGTTGGGGTAGTATATAAATACAGGCTCGCCTAGAGGAAAATAACACCTCAACGGTTGATGAGGTGAAATGGGATGACTGTAATTTCTCAGCTCAGCTTTAAAGGCTCCCACACAGATGGCTCATTTATCCCTGGGAGTCCTCGGGCACACATTGCAGGGAAACTTTTTCTCCAGTTATTCTAACATAGCATGTACTCTGTGCAATTTAACTCATCTCTTTCCTTCTCTCGTTTGTCTCCATTCTCCTTGCAGCTTATTCTCCTGAGGAACGGGCAGAGCGCATGGTGGAGGAAGCAGAAGCGGGAGAGTTGCCCTCAGTACCTCACGATGACCTTTCCATAAAAGAGGAGCTTGAGCAGAATCTAGGGACTGCTGAGGAGCAGGCATGTGACCATGAATCAGCTGAGGCTGCTGAGCTTTCAGGACAAGAGATGGACAGCGAGTCACATGTGAGCGAGACAAGTGACCGCCTCTCAGACTTTGAAAGCCCCCCTAGAAAAGCTGAGGCCAGCTTGGTCACGGCATCTCAGAGTGCTGATGCCAAGACACCTCCCATAGGCATTGACACTTTAGAACAAATGAAGGCCATCTACTCCAGTTTCTTGACCAGCCCTTTGTGGTCGCCATTGAACTTGAATCCCACACCACTACAGCCACAGCCCTCAGCATCCGCAGAGAAGCAAACTCGCAGCAACAGCACTAGCAGCAGTAGTAGCTGCAGCAGTGGAAGCTATGACTGGCACCAGTCTGCAGTGGCAAAGACACTACAACAGCACCCACCTCAGAGTCGGCAAACTACTCCAGCTGAGCCCAGCCTCTTCAGCACGGTCCAACTCCACAGGCAGAACCCTAAGCTGTTTGGTTCAATCTTCACAGGAGCCAGTAAGTTTCGTTGCAAGGGCTGCAGTGCTGCTTACGATACCCTGGTGGAGCTGACGGTTCACATGAATGACACAGGCCACTACAGAGATGACAACCAGGACAAGACGGGCAGTGGTGCAAAGCGCTGGTCCAAACCACGTAAGCGTTCACTAATGGAGATGGAAGGGAAGGAGGATGCCCAGAAAGTTTTGAAGTGCATGTACTGTGGCCATTCCTTTGAATCCCTCCAGGACCTCAGTGTCCACATGATCAAGACTAAACACTATCAAAAAGTGCCTCTGAAGGAGCCCATGGCACCTGTGGCAACCAAAATTATGTCTTCTAAGAAAAGGGGACTTGTGGGTCTGGACCTCACATCTGCACCACGGTCAAGAGAAGGAACCCCCAAAGCAAAAGGAGAGATGAGCGAACCCTCACAGAAACCTTCCTTCGACCTCTACACCGCACCGAATAATCGATACAGCCACCAGAACGGTGCGAGCTACACGTGGCAATTTGAGTCTAATAAACTACAGATCCTCAAGTGTATGGAGTGTGGCAGTTCCTACAACACACTCCAAGAGTTAAGAACCCACATGATGGTGACAGGCCACTTCCTGAGGATGACCGGCTCCGTGGCTAAAAAAACAAAAACACTCTCTGAAGCTACCTCCCCCAATCCAGGACGGGTGAACACACCCACTGAGCAGAGAGTCCAGTCTGTACCGCTTGCACCCTCCACCTTTTCACCGTCACCTCTTCAAACCACCACAACTCCCCCTGCCACCTCCCCACCTCTAAAGGAGATAAAGAAGGAGGAAGTTGAGGAAGAGTGCACCAAGCAAGAAACTGTTGGAAATGAGAAACAAGTTCCAGTTGCCGTTGGTAAGGAGGAGGATGTTGAGAAGGAAGAAAAATTTGACATTTCAAAGTATAATTATCTTACTGAAGAGGACCTGAAGGAGAGCCCCAAAGGAGGGCTAGATATTCTCAAATCACTAGAAAACACTGTGACATCAGCCATCAACAAGGCACAGAGTGGAAATCCAAGCTGGGGGGGCTACCCCAGTATCCATGCAGCCTACCAGTTCCCAAGTGCTCTCAAACTCCAACAGGGCAACATGGATAAGAATTCCCAGATGAAGTTCCTGTTCAGTGGAGGGGATGGAGCCTTGTCCTCTTATGCTAAAAACCAGCCCCTCGTTTCCCCACCACTAAGCCAGTCCTCCCCCTTTCCCACCAACAACTTTCAAGCAATGGAAGATTTAGTTAAAAAAGTAACGGAGAAAGTTGCAAAAGTGGAGCAAAAGGCTAAGCAGATATCTCCAAAGAGGGACAACCAGCTGTCCCCTTGCAGTAGTGATGCTGGAGATTCACACAAGGGAGGAGAGGCTGAATCGCCTCGGGATTGGAGGGAAGGCACTCCAGCCAATAGTGATAGGGGAAGCCATAGTGACAGGGCATCCCCAGCAACAGAACCCAAGAGAGACTCCATTGTAAAATCTCCTCTTGCCTCTGCGCTGAGATGCAGCACCGCCATTATCACTGGTCATACTCCCCCTGAGCAGCCCTTTGTCAACCCACTAAGTGCTCTTCAGTCAGTAATGAACATTCATTTGGGGAAAGCAGCCAAACCCTCTTTGCCAAATCAAGATCCCCTTAGCCTGCTTTCTAGACTCAGCCAGAGCATGACTGAGAAGGCCGCAGTAGCTGCTTCTCCATTACAGACCAAAAAGCCAGAAAGTGTAGTTGATAATAGTTTCTGTCAGCTCAGCGATGACCAGCCTATCGACCTCACAAAAAGCAAAAGTGATAAAGGTGGCTCTACAGGCTCCGCCCCGCTTACGCCCTCATCCACGGCCTCCTCGATATCCCCTATCTCGCTTGTTACCCCTGCAAAACTAGCAGTGGTGTCTCCCTACACATCCACCAGCCCTCTTCATGAAAATGCATTATCAGATATTTCAGACATGCTTAGAAACCTGACACAGTCCCACCCTGTAACAAAGCCCCCTTCACGACCCCGAGTCACAGATAAAACAGAAGTTATGGGCTCAACAGTCGAAGAGGATGACGTGTCGCTGCATGGGCACAAGCGCAAAGGTCGCCACTCCAACTGGAACCCGCAGCACCTCCTCCTTCTGCAGGCCCAGTTTGCCTCAAGCCTGAGACAGACTTCAGAGGGGAAGTTCATCATTAATGACCTGAGCCCACAAGAAAGAATGCACATATCTCGTTTCACAGGTCTCTCCATGACCACCATCAGCCACTGGCTTGCAAATGTCAAGTACCAGCTACGGAGAACGGGCAGAACCAAGTTCCTGAAGAATCTGGACTCCGGTCAGCCTATATTCTTCTGTAGTGACTGTGCCTCACAGATCCGAACCCCAACAGCTTACATGTGCCACCTGGAAGCCCACCTGGGTTTCAGAATCAGGGACCTGGCCAAGATGTCCCCGAAACAGACTGCTAGGGACACTAACACACTCGCTGAGAAAATTGTACCCTTGGAGTCCTTCCTCTCTCCGCAATCTCCAGATGACCGTAACAGTAATGGAGCAGTTTATCGCTGCCAGCTCTGCATCCGTAAGTTCGCCACTAAGCACGCCATCAAGCTTCACCTCAGCAAGACCCATGGAAAGTCTCCAGAGGACCATCTGCTGTATGTGTGTGAGCTAGAGAAACAATAAATTACTCTTTGCAGTAGACGTACTGGGGGGGAGGGGGATGTAGAATGACTGTTAAAAGCAAGGCAGAAATGTATACATATTCAAAGTGTATGGTAAGATTTCATGAACTACTGTTAAACGTCAGCACAAGGTGTTTACATCTGCTCGGCCTATAAACATTTCTGGTTTCTCTGGATTTCAAAAGGCATTTATGTCACCTTAAAATATCGTGTAGCTCAAAGACGTTCCGCTTCTCCTGTCTGTGTTTCCTCTTCAAAATATCAGACAACTGGGGCGAGATTCGTTTGACTAGAAAGTCGTGCATTAACTTGAAATGTATTGAATTTATTTATTTTAGATTTTGGACGTTTGGATTTCGTTTTGCTGTTCAGCTGCATGTTTAACTGTTACGTTTGTGCGGTCCCGTTCTGTCCTGTCGAGATTGGAAAATGCCATTTCAGAACTTGTCGTCACCTTAAGAGCAGCCAAATTCCTGGGAGAGCTCCTTCAAAGAAACTGCCAAACTATGGAAGTACATCACTTTTCTTTATTGTTTTATCAATTTTCTTGCTGATTGTAAAATCTGCCTTATTCATTATCATTGAGTAAGGGGCACTTAAAATCCAGGTCTGTGTACAAATGTATATATAAATTGTGTAACCTGACAATTTGCTGTTTAAATTATGCATACTTGTTATATTTCCTAATTTAAGAGGACTATGACTATCCACTGGTGCAGAGCCTTTGAAGAAGATTAAAAGGACACTGTTTTGCACAATAGTTTTATAAATGTTATTTGATATAAAAAACACAATACAGATATGTTGATGCCTTGTGCTTCTATGATTAAATTGAATTAACTGCTGCGGAAAAAAATAGTCTCCTCTCATGCTTGTCAATGAAATAAATTTGTGTTTTCAGGATTTTAAATGAACTTTTTTCAAAGCAGAAACATTGTAAAGAGCAAGAAACACCTGCGATGGCATGAATTAAATGACAAATCTTGCTGTTGTCCCACAGTTTCATGACCAAACGCTTTCAGATCAGTTGACGGTTTCCTCGCTAGGACACCGCTGCTGAAACATTGAGCAGATCTTTCTTCTGCGCGGCCACAAATTTTCAAGCGACATCCGTGACGTTGTTGTGGGTGGGGAGGAGGGGTCGACTCTGTAGAGGTACAAGTGGTGCCACTGCCTGCAAGGCGTCTGGCAGGTGGTGTGTGCTGCATGTAAACCACCAGATGTTTCTGAAACGAGCCACTGGAGGAGGAGGAGAAGGAGGCAGGCGAGCTCCAACAGCAGGCAGAGTGGGCTGATTACCACGGGGGCTTGGAAGCCATCAGGAGCCCTGGGCACAGACAGCAGATCTGGCACACACCTGGACTCTAAGACTGTCCCTTGGAAAACATAAAGTGGATCCTATATATGCGTGCTGAGACAAGCTGACAGAGGTGCTATTCCCTCAATGCAGGCTTTTGGATCTAACAATATTACTGGCAGGTGGTGATGCTATCAGAGTAGTCACAATTCAGGCTCAGTGCCATGTAATGAGAGGGTTTTTTTCACTGCATAATGAAGGAAGACTCACACAAACACAGCTACTCCTTAAATTTGCGACGATCCACCTCTGTCTTATTTGAAGATGCCGGGGGACATGGTGTTCTTTTTGTTTGATCTTCCCAGGCTTTGCTTGTCATGACTGACTGACTGAGTGACTTGAGGCCGGGGAAGTTATCTGGTTACTATGGTGACGGCCATTTGCCCAGCCTCTAACCCCGCTCACTCACTCAACAGAGGACAGCTCGAGTGCAGCACACCCATTTACTCTCTTAAATCTCATCATCTCGCTTCAGTTCCTCCCACCCGGGAACAGATTAATTAACACACACACACACTGTGTCCTGACCCCGTCTTCTCACACAAACTCATTACCGCCTCAGACTCGCTCCCGGCCCTCCGACGTTTAGGATACATTGGTGAAACGTTGCGGGACAACCCGGTGATGACTCATATCTGACAAGCAGAATAAAGCCTTTAACAAAGGATGCTAATTGAAAGATGAGATTCAAGCCGGTAGCCATTGATAATGCTAATGAAAAAGGCCGAGCAGCCTTATTGAATATCTTGAGTTCTCAGAGCTCACTGGGTCCTTGCGGATAGAAAATTATCCTACGGACTTGATCAATTATTTTTCGGCACTCCTACGTGTTGGTGATGCTTTAGGCCAAGTGATGGACTTGGGGTGAAGATAGTTGGAGGCATTAATGAGATAGTTGACACTTTGGGGGTTAATGAGGGGCTGGAGGGAGAGGGATAAATGATTGGACTTCTGCTTGAATGAGCATTATAGCGGCTGCTGGAGAACAACGTAGAAGCTGCTGTAGACAATTATGTAGCATGAAAAACACAAACCTTTCAATCGTATCTTTTAGTGATAATAAAGAAGATATTAGCTCTGTTATCCATTGTCTTTTTGTCTCGACCATCCTTGAGGGCTGGATAGTTATAAACGTCGATTCGCCTCAATGCTCCTAAAACAAAGTCGGCAGTGAAAGGGGATGAAAAGAGGCGGACAGGACAGGGATAGGATAGGAGGACAATGAGTCCCCCTCTCCTCCATTCCACACATCTCCCATCAGCTCTTGTCATCCCTCTAATGAATATCAGTTAAATTGCTCTGTGGATCTGAGGAGTTTGGATGTCAATGTGATTTGTGTGACTGTGGCGGATGGAGGGGCCCAGACTAATGAAAGGCGAGCACAGCCTGACAGAGTGATGAGCATCAAGCCCATCAGACCAATCACAGAAGAGCGGATGACAGCGCCGAAAGAAAGACAACTCAGGAGGAGAAACGATCTATTTAGGGAAACAAAATGGCTGCCAAAATAGACGGGGGATTTCTTTAGAGAACATTGACAAATAGTGTGTATGTGTGTGTGTGTGTGTGTGTGTGTGTGTGTGTGTGTGTGTGTGTGTGTGTGTGTGTGCGCGTGCGTGCACGCATGAACTGTAACCTGTGCTGCAAACAAAAGTGTCTCCAAAAGTCCTCGAATAGTCAATTTGGTCACATTTACCAAAGTGTTGAGATAATCTGATTAATTTCTTTTTGAAAAATCAACAGATTGTGAAGAAACGTTACTTAAAGGCGATTTAACGCTATCTTTTGCGTGCCACCATTGTTAAGAACTTTAAAAAATGCGGTGCCTCCTAAAGAGACCATTCAATCATATTTTAATATACTTGCAGTGGTCTAGTAGGAATAAATGCATCATACACCCAAAAAAAACTTTTTCTGAAGCACCCAAATGAATTGGTTCTTCAGAGAACCCCTTGAAAAATGGTTATTTAAGGAACCCTAAAAGGTTCTGATTTTAAGGTTCCACAGAGAATCTAATGATGTTCTTTAAATAACTTTTTCAGGTTCTCTGAATCACCCAACTGAATTAGTTCTTCATAGAACCTTTTGATAATTTGTGGAACCCTAAAAGGTTCTATATGTGAGGTTCCACAGAGAACCAAATAAAAGTTAATTAAAGAACCCATTTATCAATGGTTCTTTGAGGAACCAATAGGCAAAAGGTCTCTTGGAGAACCAAAGAAGGTTCCCCTATGGCATCACTGTGAAGAACCGTCTTTGGGTCCAACCGGAGCCTTTATTTTTAGCAGTTTAAGTCGTACTCTGGGGAAAAAGCACCGGTGCGTCTGTTTCAGCACGGAGAATTCAGCTAGAGGACAATGTAGCTTCAGTCTTACTTCCTGATATTTGAGCGTCTTGCTGCTGATTGGATAACAGCAATGTGGCTCTACCACTGACTCCATTTGCTTTGCAACCATCGACATATAAATATTGGACAATTGGTTTCCATAGACTCCAATAATACGTTTTTGAGGCTAAATGGGAGGTAGCCACCACCGCCATTTTGACCGTGTCACAGGTTCCGTCAAGCCCAGACGATTCCACAAAAGGGAAGAGAGGTGGAGCTGAGGGTGTGGCTGTAAGGCTGGGATCAACTGACGACACCCGGTCGAACTAGCTACAAGCTAACCTGAAGCTAACCCAAAGTTAACGCGGAGGTGGAAGCTAAGCTAACGGAGGTAGCAACCTAGCTACAACCAGAGTTAACTGTGCACAACACCAGAGCTTCTGAGTCAGAGATACGCTGGGCTGACCGCTGGGCAAAACCAGGTGGAACACAGAGGTCTCCCGAAAGCTGCTGAAAGCCATCAGCCCGCGCAGCAGACAGAAGCCGCGATCGAGATGGATCGGGCTGCGGGGAGGGGAGAAACGGGTGGAAAACATCGGTCTCCCGAGAGCTCCACAAGCCGATAGCTGGAACCCAGCTCCACCAACATGTTATATTTCAACCCATTTTCTAAAGTGCAGCATTGTGTTAAATGCACTGGGATTTACCCTATTACATTTACATTTCATGGTTAAACAGTACATGTTAAAATCTAAGCTCAGCTCGGCAGTGACCTAAAATACTTTTACTTACCGAAAAAAAATGAAGTGGAGACTCCCTGGACGCTCTATTAGTGCAATTAATGCCACAGCAAGTCATTTTGTCCAACAATTGCACAAATAATATCCAAAAAAGAATACACAAACAAAGAGACTCAATATCCCAGAACAGTTTCCAGGCCAGGCCGAGGCTCTACTGAGGCCTTTCCACGGTCACGTGGGTCTGAGGCGGCGGTCACGTGGGTCGGATGCTCATTAATTATACAGAATTTTAGGCTTTTAATACACTTAAACAGAAGAGTGAGGAAAAAATTCACCCCCTCAGAGTTGTCATGAGTGTAAACCAGATCATTTAAACCAAAAACATGTTTTGGTACCAGGCTGTAAACATGTTTATTTCTGCTGTGAAATTGGTATTTTTAACATGGGAGTCAATGAGGATTTGCTCGCTTCTGACACCAGCCCCCAGCGGATGAGGGTGGAACTGTAATTTTTGTTACTTCCAGGTTGGCCTCAATTTTTGAGCCGCATTGTGGGGGCTTGTTTGCAACGTTGATGTTTTATCTCCACAAACAACACGAGCCTGAAAGGCCTCCTTGTACCTTTGTGTGCCAACATGGAAGACGACGTGTGTGCCGAGTGTCGCCAATACAAGTAGCCTCCAAAAGCTGCATGATGTCTTCTGACAGCAGTGCAGAAGTCAGGGACATAGCCAAGTTGGCATCACCTTGTACCTCTGACCCCAGCAGAAGTAACATGCATCTATTAAAGCGACTGCAACGGTCACGGAAAGACAGGAGGGACTATTTGTAACATCTTTAGAAAAACATGCAATTTATGAGTGAATTATTAAAGATTTTGCCAGAGCCTGGGAGTGTGAGAGGTAAAAAAATAAATAAAAAAAGCAGCAGCAAGAGACAATGAGGTTTCAGATGATGTGATTTCTCTCTGTGTGTTTCATGCTGCTGTGTTGCAGTGCTCCGATGCTGCCTGAGATAGCTGTCAGAGGTATTTTGGTGTGATATCTGACAGATTTGCTAAAGACACTCGTCTCAGGGCAGTACTCTATATATTGTTAGTTTAATGCACAATGACATGACCAATTATAGTGAGCTCCATGCTCAAATAGCATGTCAAAACCTGTGTATCAATCCATTAGATCCTGTCTCCCATCACATTAAGTGGTACCTTTAGCTATCTGTTCGGCACGTAAAGAAAAATGCTGACGGAATGGAAAATGTGCCAGTGCTGTTTACAGAACTGACGTCTCTTAGAAAAAGGATCTCTCCTCTCGCTTCTTTCTCTCTTTTTTTTCTTTCCACTTCTACGTCTTTCCATCTCTCCTTCACTCACTTGCACAACCAAGCCACGGAGCGCAAAAAGGCATAAACAATATATCTAGATAATGGGCGGCATTGTTTACTTAGCTCTGAAAATGTATTTGTGCAAAACTCTAAAATGCATTTAGGAGGAATCATTCACTCTGTGTAAAGCCTTGTTGACACGGGGGCGCTTTCAAAAGCAGCGGAAGTGTCATAACAACATCATAGATCATTGTATCAATTGGAATAAGAGGATATGATGTGCATTACTTGTAACAAACCAGTGGATTCCTCCAGTAGCGGCAGTGCCTCCCCCAGTGTTCCTGCATCAACCTGCTTTGTTGGCCATGACGGTAGGTGGGAGGAGTTATGTGATTTAGTGCAGTTGGTCCTAACGACCTCTCTGTCCTTGTGACGGGGACACGCAGCCTCAGGGCTCTGGCATGGCGGATGAGCTTAGGACCGCCTGGCACCTCGCCTGGCACCACGCGTGGCAACACGTCCACAGTCTGCCACCCTCCTGATGGATTGGCCTGTCTCTGGTGCCACCTTCATAAAATCACTTTTTGATTTGTTGTCATGTTTTTCTCCCCTTTCCTCTCTTCCCGTGACTTGGATTTTTCACGGGTAAGAACACCCTCTGGTCAGGTATTACAAGAGTGATTAAATTAACCTTCAATAAATCAGCATAATAGAGCATTACCTGTGAGTGTGTGTGCGTGCCTGCTTGGCTGATGATATGAAAGTGTGTGATTAAGAGGTCAACATCAGATGTCCATCTGCAACTTCTCAATGAAACACAGCTGCCCCATGGCTGAAACTGCTCTTTCCGATGTGCCATTTCACAGGAAACACATCAATGAGGCCCGATGACAAGGCTGACAAAATTCATCTCGGCTGTCATTTCACAGAGCTCGGGTTTGAGGACCTTCTCTGATCAAGTTAAATTAGTGTGAAGCTACCGGCTGATGTGAAGTTGAATCAAAATTCGTTTGGCTTCTCTGCTGTTTGGCAAAGTTACGCATTCACCAAGAACCTTTTCTGCACAAATGCAGACTATAATATTTCTTGCTCCGTTGTTGAAACGCAAAGCCACAATGTCCCACTTGCAGGCGCTGCCATGTTTTGTAGAAGCCTCACTTTCTAAAGTGCAGAGTCGAGGACTTTTTCAGCATAAAAAAAACATCAACGAACTCAACAAAACTAAAAAATCTGAAGTACATGTTTGTTTTTTAACAAGGACAGTGTCCCATTCATTTAGATGGAGGATTATCCTGCTCTAGATCCAGTTTCCAGGTTGGAAGTTTCCATCCTTCTAGAAACTTCAGGTTTAAAGTCGTGGAACACTAAAAAACATAGTTTTATTATTGTTTCTGATTGTGATCGGTCACTGTGAGTTTTTCATGCAGGCTGAACATGAAACTAGTCTCCTACACCTGTCTCCTGCATTACATAGATGGTGAAACTCTAGGATTTGAAAAGCCTCACTGTCTCTCAACATTCACCCATCTTGACTCATGACGGAAAAGGCTGTTATTGGTTCAACATCCATGAAACAGCAGAGAACGTCTCAACTAGTTTAAGCTAACTGTTAGCATTAGCAACACCACCACACGGCAGAACTCTTTCAGGTTTGTGATATTTGTGAAGATAAAAGATCAACACTGCAAACGGAGTCAGTGGTAGAATTGTGTTTTTGTTAGCCAATCAGAGGCGAGAAGAGGCGAGATGTCCAAATTTCAGGAAGTAAGACTCGAAATCCTGCCAGCTGCAGCGCTCCTCTGATCTGGCATTCCTGAAACAGGCACACTGATATTTATTTTCTCAGAGTACGACTTACAAGGCATTAATTCCTACAAGAGTGAACCATACCTTTATAATTAAGGATCTGTTGAGAGTATTGGTTGTTGCTGAACAAAGACAACATTCAAAGGAGACTTATTTTAAATCGTTTTAATCACCAAAAGTCTTAAAACACTTTCTGGACATTTCCCAAACACTTGTGGCTTTTCCTTTATGAATTAAGCTCTGTTTTTATTTCTAAACTACAAATATTTCACTTGTTCTTCTTTAAATCCTGTTACTCATGATACTGGTGCATGTAGTCCCATCAGTTTATGATCCAAACCTCCTCATTTTTTCCATTCCTGCTGTCCTCTGTGCCCTTCACAAGCAAATCTTGACAGTTTTGTCCAGAGAAGGAAGGCAAGCTCAGGACATCTGCTACTCTGCTTCATGAAGACATGGCAGAGATTTTGACGCAGGGTGTCAGGATAATCTGACAAGACAAGCCTCATGTTTTACTGGAGCGTTCAGAAAATGTGCCGCCGTCGCTCTGACTCGTGTTTCCTGCACATCATTCTGTCTCCTCCTTGACTGTTGAGCGTCGCAAAGG
The DNA here is from genome assembly GCF_043380555.1 of Nothobranchius furzeri. Taxonomy (NCBI): domain Eukaryota; kingdom Metazoa; phylum Chordata; class Actinopteri; order Cyprinodontiformes; family Nothobranchiidae; genus Nothobranchius; species Nothobranchius furzeri. The sequence continues at coordinate 78,536,891 of NC_091744.1, forward strand.
TGGCAGTGAAACTGAATGTCCGGTAAAGCAGATGAAAGAGGGGGGAAAAGGAAAGAGAGAGAGACGGGGAGAAAGAGGAGTCAGACCCGTGACCTCTTTGGCCGTGCGATGTGTCTGGAGCTGGCAGGGGACGCAATTGAGAGTGACACTCCTGGTTGGAGCTGCCAAACTGCCACTTCCTGTCGTCTTTATTCACACATAACAGGAGTTTAAGCTGGATGTTTGAAGAGCTGAGAACAGACATGTGTCTCCCTGCACAGCCATCGCTTGTATTTGTCATTATTATGGCTCAGGATCGCTCCATCAAAACCACCATCAGATGGGTTTTTTTCATTTCCCCCATGATGAGGACGGAAAAAGAGATGATGTTGGGAAGTTGTAAAAGGGACAAGTTATGAGATGGAGTGTGTTTATTTCCTATAATTGACGGATATATGAAGCCGCCTTTGTCATTATTGCTGTTTTTGAGGGTTTTTTTGTTCAGCTCTTGACGCCTCCTCTACGCGATCATTGAATTTAGGAATCCTCAGCGGCTCTGTGCGATCGAATTGCGGCAAGATTGGGGAAATTGGACTCATAATTTTGATGTTTTGTGTTAACTAAAGCTTTAATTTTATTAGGATCCCGTTTGTCACTCTTCTGCTGATGCTCTCCTCTCTAATGGCTTTGTTTTTCTCCCTCCCATCATCCTTTAAAATGGTTGTAACTGGAAAGGGTCACTTTCACCAATACAAATAAGATTCAAAGTCATGTGTCCAGCTGCAGGTTTTCGTTTAATTTTGTCCCCCCAGGTCAGGTTTGTTTTATTTCTCTTATATCCTCTCATACATTGGCTTTACCACTATATCCATCTTTGTTTCTGCTGTTTTCCTCCTTTCCTGTCTCTCCGCACAGACACACTTTCTCTTTGCTCGCATACACGCACACATTATCCTTGGGCTATTACCAGGATAAGTCAATTTGATCCATCCAAGGCAGTGGATGTCATTTTATTCATATATTTTCAAGCCTAGTGACTTTATTAAAGGCTACTGCTTCAATCTATCCTGAATGGATGAATGCACCCACTGATGAAACACAGGGAAAAATGAGGCCCACACAGCCTGAAATGACCACAGCCAATCAGCCTGTCATTTTCAGACATCTTCTCAAATTCTATGTTTATATGCAAACGAAAACAGCTTGGTGAATTTGAAGCTTTTGGCACAATGTTTTCTATTCATCTGTGAGTGAGGAGACAGAGAGCTGCCTGCTGCCTTCCAGTGACAAGAGAATGGCTGTTGAGACTTCCAGCTTGGGGGGAAAAATGAGATGTTACAGTCAGTGGAGGCACAGAGCGGAGAAAGTTGGAGACGAGACAAAAATGTGTCTATTCATGCCAACTGGTGTCCTGACCCTCCTCCAGGCTGCCATTGCCTTCTGTCAGGAGAGGGAATTAAAGGACCATTCACCAAACATAAAGATTCCCACTTCTTATTCGCCAGGCCTCGTGGCTTCCTTCTCATCCCGCTCGTACCTCTTCTTTGGTCTGCTTCGGTATAATTTAGGCGCTGAAGGAGGAATGCTTTCACTGATGTTCATTCAGGAAAACATAGGGCCTGCCTCTTTAAGGGGAATATGGAGATGCAAAAGTCCCGACAGCCAAGTAGTCTTTCGTATGAGGGAAAGGTCATGTGGAGTTCAGAGAGAAAGCACTGACTGATGGTTGTAGAGAAACTTTGGTGTGTGGTGATGCACCTCAACAACCAGTCTTCAGTGGCTGTGAGCAGACCAGGTCAAACTGGGACCAGGCCGGTGGCAGACAGGCTGAACTTTATGTCGCAGGATAATAAAACTTATTTTAGAGGCAAAAACATCCCTGACTGTCTGCTCCTCGAGGTTGATTTTATGACAGCAGCTCAAAAAAGGCTGAGTTTGAGGTTTCTCATCCAATCTGCAATCCTGATTTACTTTGACATGCAGGTTTAATTAAACTAAAATGCTTAATTTTAGACTGCAGTGAGTACCAAAGTAAAGCGGTGCATGCAAAGGTTTACAAAATGATATTTGCATGTGTCATAGTGAAATTGTGAAGATTGGAAGAGTCTAAAGACTGCAGCAATCTTCTTTGGAAGTGGGTCGATTTCATCAAGCTATTTTTAGCTCATCAGTATGGTCAGAATATGTCAAATGAAAAAAAAGATGTAAATAAGCTCCATTTTGCACAAACAATTCTACTGCAGCTCATACAAATGTCATTCTTACACAGGAATGGAATTTGCTTAAGATTTTTTTCCTGCAGAAAAGGTAGAAGTGGTAAAATGTTAGCAGGTAAATAACTCATTTAATGCGCCAAGTTTGCTTTGGTTCCAACTATGGATGCTCGATATAGGCTTTTTTTTTTTTTTTACTGATATCTGATTTACAGATATTGGCTAACTCTTAATTTCAGATTCAGATGTGAACCGATACAGATATAAGCAGGGTCGCCCCTAAAAAAATCAAGAAAAACAAAATCATTTTAGGTTGCCAACACTGAAATGTTCCTATCATGCATGCAAACATTATAAAATTTCCATGTTTAGTCTCCAACAGCAGCTGAATCTCCCTGAGAGTTTTGAAATTAGTTGATAGAATATCAGCAATGTACACATGCTAAGCTAGGCTAGTTGCTAAGCATGACACTATGTGCATTAGTAATGTATATTTTTTACTTTTTCTCTATGTTTTCTGCATATATAAAGATCTTCAGATAAGAAAAGCAAGCCCTGGGTGGAGATTCTTGATTTTGATTTAGCGGTTTGTCAGCTTGCTAGCTACACAAAGCAATGTGCTATGAGGACAGCATATGCTCACTACAAAAGGGCAAAATACAACTTGTGCCAAACAAACTCCAAATTCTAGACATTACATCAGATCTGTTAAATTGTGACATTTCAAGAGAGAAGGGAGGTAGCTGAACAGTTTCATGTATAATATGTTCATGGTATTTTAAAATTTTTGTATCAAATGACTGAAAACGGATACCAAATATTTCCAGATATTACATTTTAATGCTAATATCGGCCAATATTAATGGTAGACTGATAATATCGGACATCTCTAGTTCTAACTGTACTCAGCTAGCTGCTAGCTCAGCAAAAATCATTATTTTAAACTGAAGCTGTTCAGAAAGTTAACACTGGATAGGAATTCTTTACAACAACAGAATAACCGGGAATCCCATTTAAGTATATTTTATGGTTTTAAACAGATTCAACGAATCTAAGTGCAAACTGCGATGATCAACAAGGAGTACAACTCGAGATCTTCACATTATTCACTTTGATGCATTTCCATGTGCTTTATTTCAACAATAAAATCTTTTTTGCACAATATTTAAACTTGAGGCGTTAATCCAATTCTTTCATGTAAATCCACTTTTACAACAATTTAAAACTTAATATGTAAAAATGTTGGAAGTTAAAGTTAAATATCTATGTTGCATGATTTTCATTGAAATAATAAAAAAATGATGTTTTTTTTCTGTTAGATTACAAATTAATAAACACCTTAAATTATTTGAGACGTCAAACGGGCTCCTTGAGACCCCATTAAACCTGAAAAGCTCAGTTGTGTCCTAAAATGAACACCTGGATGAGAAGTTAGTGCAGAGAGAGTTTACATCCACGAGGTGACCCAGATCTCATCAAGCTTTTGTCAGTGCACCACAGTCTCCTCAATGCTGTCCATTTGACTTAAGCACACCATGCAGCAAACCAGAGGCTCCCACAGCTGTAGAGAAGAGATATGTGTGAATGCATGTGTGTGTGACAGTTACAGATTCCAAATTCATCTCCAAATGCCTGTTGGATCCTTCCACTGCCCCCCTCCCTGTTCTGCTCAACTATCAGAGCTGTATCAGTTTGCAAGCCTCTGTGGTGATGTTGTCAGGCTTCTTTCTGTGAAGTGGCCCCAGCCATAAAACAACAGTGACGTGAGTGATTGATCCAGCAATGAGGATGGCAATACTCCTCTGCATCAATATGAAGGCAGCCTGCGGGACTGGAGCCCTTTCAGACAGCTCTCTGTTTCTCCTCAGAGGAAAAATCCATACACAATTGATGGCAGTTCAAAGAGAGGCTTTATTGTGGGATATCAAATAAAACATCAGAGAACACAGAGAACGTGAGAGAGACAGAATGAAAGAGTGCGTGTGAGTGAGGGAGAGAGAGTACGAGCGTAAAAGAGGGGGAGTCAGACAGAATGATCTGCATTTTGCTTTATCTCCTTTTTGCACCTGAATGGTAATGAACTGGCTCAGACGAAACTGAGAGACCTCATCATTTTCAGAGGACTTCTAAACAGTATGTGGATGTCAGCGGTATCTATGGCACAATTACACGATATAATCCTACACAAAAATGGTACGCAGATAGAGCGACTAGGTGAGTGTGTGCCAATGGAGACAGCCTAGATAGGCCGGTAAAGGTGTTAAGTATTTATAGGATTATTTCAGGGTATAACGGAGAAGTGGAAGTCAGAGGGAGGGATATCAGTCGTTTCCTGGCTGTTCTCTGCAGCTTGGCCTCCAGCAAACTCTGCTATGATTTCATCAGCACTGCTTCTAATCCACTTACTTAATGAAATACATAATTAACACAGCTTAATTGTGGTAGGGACAGCTTTGACTGAAATCATTTCCTGTGGCCGTTGTTGCTGTAATTGAATGTGTTCTTCACAGCCAATCGAGACCTTTGGATTGAATCCGAGGACGTTTGTTGGTTTTCCTTTAATTAGGTCCTTTGTTTGGTGGAATAAGAGGATTTTTAGGTGTAATTTTTGGGTGAAATGCCTCATTGTTCCGTCTGTGTAACAGGATTCATCCAGGCCCAATATCACTTAAATTAATCTTATTGTACCACAGCTCAGAGTTTGTATCGTAACACAATAGTCTACCAGCTTTCATACTATTTAATAAAGCTAAGTAAAGTATTTATCTTGGTTTTATTTAGCAGAAAATACAAATAGTTATAACCCAAGCAGCACAAGACAATTTAATTTCAGATTTTTTTGTTTTGAATTGTTTGTCCATAGTTTTGTTGAAGCTGAACTTTTTTTTAATTATCATTTCTGATTATAATCAGTCACTCTGAGTTTTTTATGCAGGCTGAACATGAAAATAGTCTCCTACACCTATCTGCTGCGTTAGCTTCTGAAAGAAAATCGACGGTGAAACTCTAGGATTAGAAAAGCCTGACAGATCTACATCACACTGTCACTTAACATTCATGGGCTCACCCATCTTGGCTCACAACGGGAATGCTATTGTTGTTTTAGCATCCAGCGAACAGCAGAGAATGTCTTGGCTAGTAGAAGCTAACTGTTAGCATTAGCAACTTCACCACACAGCTGTACTCCTCCAGGCTTGCGTTATTTGTGGAGATGAAACTTCAACATTGCAGAGCAAACACAGTCAGTGGTAGAGTCAGGTTACTGTTAGCCAATCCGAAGCAAGATGAACAAATATCAGGAAATAAGACTCCAAATGCTGTCGTCTGAAGCTCATCTCTGATGTGGCTCCTTTCTACTTCCTGAAAGAGGCACCAGAGCGTTTTCCCTGCAGAGAATGCCTTACAATGTCCTATTAGTGACCACTCCAAATGTATTGATCAAAACAAGTCAACCACTATATTTGTTTTCATGTGTGTTATGCATGTTTTTCTTCTTTACTCAGGAGAATATCCCATCATTTTACATAGTAGTAAACCCTATTCTGCAGCCAGCCACTAGGGGCTGCATCAGTTCCGTGTAACTTTAGCATGTCGTTCTTTTCTATGTGTTCATGACCAAACAATATCAAGATTTGTTAAGTTTCCTGGTTATCATACTAAAAATATGTATTTAAAGAGAAGCCTCATGAAATGTACCATCTCGTTTTCATGAGGGTCCTCATGAAAAGAACAAAAAAATCAGCAGAAGGCAGCCATAATCATACACAATTAACGAAAGAAATATTTTAAATAGTCATAATAATAAAAATAATAACACATAAATAATCACCAAAAAACTATTACAAACCACCCCCCACACACATAGGCACACTCGGACCAGCTCACTATGTTCACCCCACCCCCCCATAACTCTCCAGTACCACAAAACATTAAAGCAGAAAGTCACTTGTACATACTCGGCATACCATAAACACTAACCAAATTTTCAGTACACAGTTGGCAAACCCATGACATTTATTTTATGTCTAACAACACCAACATTTACAGAAGCTGGTGCCTTCCATAAAGTACAAAAGTGAGAGACCGAATATCTGCAGGAAGACTGTTCCAGTTTTGGGGGGCCTTTCCTATTTCTCTGCTAACTCTAGGAACTGTAAAAAATAAAAAAGAATTAAAAAAAAGAGTAATTTTGATGAAGGCTGTAAGATGAGTGAAAAGGTACAAGATATTGTTTTAGGTGCCATGGATAATAATAGTTTATGCATTTAAAGAGAAATTGTAGCCAGTGATATTGTCATCTAGCTGAAGGTGTGAGCCAAGAAAGCTGTTCATACATCACACAGCGGTGTGTCCTATAGGGGCAGCGAAAAATAAATCGACACATACTGTTAAAAACCACATAGAGGGAGTGAAGACAGGTCGCAGTAGTGTTTTGATAATATCACTGAAATCCAGGATTGGTAAGAGCAGCTGGGAAACAATTATTTTCCTGATGTGGAGAGTAAAACGGTTGATTGAGACATTTTAGTTGGAAATTAAGTTTGTTTATAATGGACTGTACATGTGTTTTGAAGGATGTATTAAAATCCAAACACTTAAGTATTTAAATGTGACAACTGTTTCAAACGAAGATAAATCTAAAAAACACAAATTATGATTATATCTCGAGTCTATGATTTTTATTTATTTAGAAGGAATTTATTGGATTATAATCATTGCTGGACACTATTAAAATTATATTCTAAAGCATTTTCTATATCTATGATATTTGACTCGGTACAATAAATAATAGTGTCATCAGCATAGAGATTAATATCAAGTTTGAACAACTGAGATGAAAGACATTGATAATAATTGAGGAATGCATGTATCTATACCTTTAAAATCAGACTGGCTACCCTTATAAGACACACACTGATAACGATGATGAAAATAGGAATCAAACCATAAGAGGCCAATGGCATATAAGTAATCAATTTTTCTGTGTTTGCACCCAAACTGTGAAACCAACTACCACCTGACATTAGGCGGTCTACTTCAGTGAAGAGTTTTAAATCTAAATTGATTCTGCATTTTTGCTCCCTGTCATCAGGTTGATTCGGACCATTGATTTCTGTGATTTTTCTCCCTTTTTGTTTTCCTGACTTTGGACAGTTCTGGAAAATATTTTCCTTTTGTTTGAATTAGTTTGCTGTATGTTTTCATCTCTTTTAAATGGTTTTAGTGTGCAGTACTTTGAGCCACCTTGACTGGCGGTAAAAACGGTGCTTCACAAATAAATAAATAAATGAAATGATAATTTGCAGGGATTTTGTCATAGCATTCATTAACCCCCCCACAAAAAAAAGAAAGATTGTTGAAAATGAGAGACACAGTTTTAAAAGAGAAAATAGCTGACGGACAACTAGATTATTTTAAAGCAGGAGGGTTCTAGAAAAGATTATCTGAGAGCCGGTGACAGACACACAATGATATTTAAAGAACAGGCTAAGCTAATTGGCTGAGGAAAAGTGGACAAAAAGATTATGGGATAAGAGCAGTGAGATGGAAATTGAGGATGGTATTATTTTGACAACGTGGGAAAGACAAAGTTATGCAGAGAACAGACTAGCAGAAATAGCTCGTATTTACTGAACAGATGGAAAATAAAGACAGGTTTTTTTTCCTGAGCTTGTACTTCAGATTCTTTCTCCCCTCATCACCTTTGAGCCAGATCTGAAATTCTTGTCTGTTCTTTCTTTGATTTGTATTTTCCTGTTCTTCCGTGTCCATTATGGAACTATATTGCAGACAATCATTCTAAACATGTTCATGAAACACATAGATTTACTTTTGCTACGTTGCGTTCCTAGTTTAAATTGTGTATTTGTTTTTGTTGGTTTGTGCATAGATACTTCAAAACATGACAAACATTCAGGGTTGATGATGGTGGACAACAGGATGCAAAGAGGTGGTGTTCTCATTTAAAGTGTGCCATTGCAAAGATGCACAAACTGGTCTGATCAGAATTTTATGGCCTTTGCATTGTATCTTTTTTTCCTTATTTTCCTGCGTGGGGAAACAAGTTGTGTCATGTTCACGTGACGAGGTGAGTGCTCCTCTTCCACTAACCACCTTTGAGTTAATTTCCCACAGGTGAGAAGCGGAGGGGGCAGCAGCTGCACTGGATTTCCAATCAGAAGTTCTGGTATAAAGGGAGGATGGAGACGGCACTCAACACCAGATGATTGCTCCAGTTTAGGTAGCTCCAGCCACTCGTGTTTGTTTGCGCGCTTGGACTCGTTTTGTGGATTATTTGGATTTATGACAACGGACTGTCTTTGGATTACGTTTTTGGATTCTCCTCTGAACCCCTGTTTGCTTGCTCTGTTCAGGAAAACTCCACTTCATTCATTACCCTCGCCGCTCGAACCCCGGATCACCAGAACCACGTCCCATCCTCCTCCACTGCGCCTGCCTTGGTTCTCTCCGCTGCCTCACCCACCTCGGCCAGCAGGTCCTCCACCGGTACTCACCTTGGCTCCCCACCTTCCTCGCACATCACGGATTACTCTATGGACTAACGCCTTATGGCACACCCTCCACTGAACTTCCCAGTGCTACTTTTGTTCCCGGTCTTAAAGAAAGAACTTTGGTTTAACTTACCAGTGGTGTCGATTCTGCATGTCTTGGGTTAAGCACCTTCCTCGAGTCATGACAAGTTGCTCAGTCTGTTCAGTAACTTGCAAAAATATTAATAATCTAATTTTAAAATAGATTTAATGTTATGATATTTTTGTTCCCCTTACGCTTTTTTTGTCAACAATATTGTGTTACATTTTGCCGTGGCATCGACCCCTGCGTTATATTTTATTTTCGCGGAAGGTCAATTTTTTTGTTTAAATACCGTATATCGTTCATCATGAGATAAACTTCATGTCCTCTAAGCTCAGGTAAAGGGAATGTATTATGCACTTCTTGCATTCTGTTGGGTTGTCATGTGGGTCTCTACTGCCTTTTTAAACCCTCCAAACATCAAAAACCCATCCATTTTCAGTCGGTGTCTGGTTTTAGAAATGATGTGAATAAAACAAGCCATTTCAAAAAGTCCTCGTTTGTGATGTCACAAATGGGAAAATTTGACAACAACAAACTCTCACGTGCAAGAGAGCTGCTGCTTACTCCAAACGCCTCCCAGATATTGGAGCTTCTCAGCTGATAGCAGCCTGAGTGGGGGATGGGTGGGCACGGCCAGGTCCAGCTTATTATTTTTAAGTAACCAAGCCCTGAAACGGCTAATTGCAGAAGGTACTGAAAATGTCAAGAATGAAACTGCTGAAATCACTTTGTGAGAGGGATGTTATCCAAAGAGCTCCATGCATGTGTGTATAGACCATAGAACAAAAACAAATTAAGAAAAAGGTCATGTGTGCCCTTTAAATTAGTTTTGACTGATTTTAAACTGAAGTAATATTTTGAAGGGGTGTGTCCAAATGGAGCTTTTTTTCTTCAATTTTTTGTATTTAGCTTTGATTTTGCAGAAATTAGATTTTGATGTGATTTTCTAGAGTTAAACTTTTCATTGCTGCAGATTTTATTATGCTTCATGGTCCAGATGAGGTGCCAAAATTACAAGACAAAACAAGGTAATGTATTTAGTCATAACTGGCTCAGCTCCAAAGTGTTTGCTGTTAATTTACATTCATTCTCACTCTTCTCTTCTTCTGTCACTGTTTGGTCGTGATTGATGCGTGTGTCAGGTATGATGGGACGTCATGGTGTTAGAGCGGGTTTCGCAGCGCAGTCATGTGACCACAGCAGATGGCACAGCTGAGTATTAGAGTGAGTTCACCTGCTGTTTGCTCTCCTGCTTCCTGCCTTACTGCTCTCAAATACCACCAAGGGAGAGCCAGGGAGGCAGAGGGAGAGAAGGGAGGGGAGTGAAAGAAGAGCTGGAGAGCAGGAAGATGGTACAGGTTTCAGGGAGGAAACGCATGGGAGGGGACAAATGGGTGAGGCGAAGAAAGGAGGGAGGAGACAATGGAGATGAGATAAAGGGATTGTAATTAAGAATGAGAAACGTGTGTGCAAAAATTAATTCTGTCAATGAAGCCTTTTTTCTCATTTTCCTCTGCGCTGCTCTGACTCTCCCTCTCTCCCAGTCGTAAGGCTGAAATCATAATCTCATAATGATGGGATGTGGTCTAGGATCCATTTAACACCCGTTCCAGACCAGCGGATGTGTACAGATAGAGGGGCTTAAGAAGCACACAAAATAACTATGACTGATTGCTGAGCCTGGTGACTCCAAGGGACATCCTCTATGTAATTCCCTTAGTGTAGCATAATATCATTTATCCCACAAATAGACATATGACCCTGCAGTACCCGTGTCACTCCGAGTTCAAGACTCTGAGTGCATTCGAAGGACAAGACTCATAATTACACCCAATCTGGTTAGTGCACTTGTGCAAACATACATTATATTTTGTACACATGCCTGTGCTCAGGACTAGCGTTGCTGAATAAACACACGCACAGATAAGAGGAATCACTCGCATACGTTCACACGCGCTCACTGAGTATGCACAAGCAGCAAACAGCACGAGGGGCATTGCTGGCTAATAGAAGCACTCTTTGTGGCCTGCACACATATCGGTGATGAATTCCACCACACCTACCCACCTTGACAGCGGTCCAACCGACAGCCTCCTCGGCTGCTATCTGCCCTCTCCAGCCCTGCTCCCGGGCTGTTTGGGAATGAGTGGCAGGTGTGTGTAAATGCTGGTGCCGATATGTCACAGGCACCAATCTGCAGTCCCCGGGGATTCTACTGGGAGTTCAGCCTGAGTATCACACCGCGGAGAAAACAATTTCTGCTGCCAATACTCCCGCGCGGATGAGAAATGTTTTAATACTTGCTGCTGCTTTATGGCTGCCGCTGTGACAGTGATGGAGAAAATGTCAGCCTTTTCCACCCTTAAATGCCACTCTTTGTCTCAGTCTGTTTCTTTCATTGATCTCTGCCTCCGCCTCTGAATCAATAAGGTCCACCAAACAGTTGCTTCTCTAAGAATGCACCGCTGCTTTCCCTGAAGCTTTCGAACGGCAGAAAATTTGCACTTTACTTCCCTTGCTTTAATATTTAAGCAATAAACTCACTACTTGCAAAAAGCAGACTGAGCTGGTAAGAAGGACTGAAGAGTGCACTAATTTTGTGACTATTTTGCCTCCTTTTGCTTTGAATTGCAGTATTTTTTCCATGAGAGTGTGTCTGCTTGTGTGTGTAACATTTAGATCGATAACAGCATCAAAAAACAGTACTGCTGCTTCTTTCCTCCAGCTACTCCAAAGCCCAGCAGAAGCTTGTCGATAGCAAGTGACCCAGAGTTGCACCCTCGCGAGGTGAGGGGTAATTTAGTCGGCGTTGTCTCTGCCGCACATGCCCTTCAGCTTCCTCCCTCTGGCGCTGACGCAAAGAGGAGCGAACAAAAAGAAAGCGAGTAAACGTTTAAGGCTCGTCCAGGGTGGTGGAAGTTCTTCACAAAGGGTGGTGTCAGTTCAGATCTGTGATGTTAATAAAATGGACACAGGAAGTGGCTCGCGCACATTTCATCAGATCACTGAAAGGTTACGATTAAAATGTGAGCCACAATAGGTGTATTTAGCTGAACCGTTGATTCTGGGGTCATTCAGGGGACGCCAGGGAGAGTGATGATATAATATAGCGCATCACTTCCCTTACATGCCGACAGCGTGGACAAATAAAGGTTTGTTCTCACAAGAAATGACTTCCATTCCTGAGGCCTGGAGGAGGAAGAAGAGGAGGGGACGTGAAACTGATTCCTCCTGAGACTGGCCGGACAATGTGCCGTGTTTATAGACACATGTCGAAACATAAAGCGGTGGTCATGCTGTGCTGTGGCAGTGCAAAAACATGCAGATAAGTCACATGCCCATAAAATAGAACAATAGATCTTAAGATTTATGATTCATCAAGAAAGGAAACAGACGTACAATACATGGAAGCACCAAACACCACGCATGCTGCAGGCTGTTACAGGTTGATGTTTAAACCACTTTAAAGGGTTCACAGCTCACTTAAACAGCTGAAATGTTTTCCCTGTGGTGCCCTATGCTTATTCAATATTTAGAACATCAACATATTTCTTCAAAACCTTTTTCTGACCTTTCATGTTTGTTCTGATGATGTACAAGAGATCGTTTTTCTCCTTTCATGCACAGCAGTCAGATCTGAAAAGGATTGTAGTTCGGCTCACCGTGAATAAAAACAAAACATTTAAAATAACAGAATTTGTAAAGCTGCACAATTGCATAAAATGAAAGAAATAAAATGAATATATATATCCCTTCATAGGGCCAACATCCATATTTAGACACTCCCACTCACGTCATAAATGGTGCATGGTGGCGCAGTGGTTAGCACTGTTGCCTCGCAGCACGAAGGTTGCAGGTTCCAAACTCGGCTGCGGCCTTTCTGTGTGGAGTTGCGTGTTCTCCCCGTGCATGCGTGGGTTTCCTCCGGGTACTCCGGTTTCCCCCACAGATCACAACATGCCCTATAAGTTATAAATTGTAAGCTGCTTTCGATAAAAGCGACTGCTAAATGAATAATTATAAATATAAACATAAATGGTGTCCCTGTGCGGGGGCTGCGCAGTGGTGCAGTGGTTAGAGCTGTTGCCTTGCAGCAAGAAGGTCCTGGGTTCGCTTCCCGGCCTGGGATCTTTCTGCATGGAGTTTGCATGTCCTCCCTGTGCATGCGTGGGTTCTCTCCGGGTGCTCCGGCTTCCTCCCACAGTCCGAAAACATGACTGTTAGGTTGATTGGTCTGTCTAAAATTGTCCTTAGGTGTGTGTGCATGATTGGATGGATGGATGGTGTCCCTGTGCCTTTTCACAACCTCTTAGAATTATAGGACTTTACCCAGACAATCATCACAGATCACGCTAGTCACAGTTTGCACCACGGCGCCATCCCACCAATCAGTACGCTATAACGCACCAAACATGGGTGTGTCTGCAGAGCCAGAAAACTCTCTGGTCTCCTCTCGTGTTTACGATCAGATCTCTAAAACTAACAGTGCTAGGTTTATGAAACGTTCACATCACAAGGTTGACTAGTTGTTCTAAATAAGGATATATGTGTTGCAAATGTTAAACTCAATGAAGTTGGTGAAGTCTTAGCATGAAAACCAAATCTGCCATATGTGAACATGCACCCTGAACAAGTAAAAGAGATTATGAATATTTTTAGGTAAAATCTGTTGTTTTTTTAGGCATAACCTTGATATTGATGGTAACAGTAATAATAACAATTATGATATTGAAGATATTTTGCAGTTCTAAACTAAGATTTCTCCGGGAAATGGAGGACGGTTATTGTGCCAACCAATCTCGCCTTCAGTGATGATGATGAACAGGAAGAAAATTATTTTTCCTTTCTCTTTCACCTCTGACTCCGTGTCTGGTCGGAATTACAAAGCATTCAAAAACAACAACAATAAAGTTTTAAGTATCAGGCGTGACATTAAAAGCAGACGCTTTGATGCTCCACCTGAGAGTAAATCTGTACGGCTTGTTACCAGCATTCAGACATCAATTCTGTTAAAAAATAAATAAATAAATGAAAAAGGAAGAAAATGATAATGAGGCAGATCCTCAAATATAAAATATTCTAAAATAGTCTAATAATCTATCTATTGTTGAACAACTTTTCTAAAATATTCCATAATAATCTGTTTTTATAAAAAATATACTATATTGTTTAATAATTGTGATATATTCTGTATTTTTGAACAGTGATCTAATGTTCTAAAATTAGCTGGATTATTCTAAAGTGTCTAATAACTACTTATATTACTCAAAAATAATGTTTATTTAACCTGTTCATGTGTTTTATTTCGGGATTTCTTTAACCAGAACAGGGCCAACGTCCACATTTGATCACTCGTACTTTGGAAAATTGTAACAGCAGAAATACATTTTGGTTATGGTCTACAATTACACCCTGGGGTTGCATTTATAAAAATTAAAATACTTCAATGAGTGCCCTATAAAGGTTATATATATATATATATATATATATATATATATATATATATATATATATATATATATATAGAGGCATTCCCTGACCAGGTAGGAGACATCGTCCCTTCAGCATGTCCTGGGTCTTCATTTAGGTCTTCTCTGCAAAAAAGAACCAAAGTATTTGGTCAGTCTTAACTTAGATAAATAAAATGTAATGTTATATATTATATATTTCTTTACCTTTTTTTGTTTTCACTATTAGAATTACGATTGTCTTCATCTAATAATACAAGATCATTACCTAACATTAAAGGGATACTAGGCAGTTTTAGCTTGCTTTTATCACCGCCTAGTGGTTTGTTTTTTCAGATTTCAGATTTATTGGCCAAGTAAAATTACATTTACAAGGAATTTGGCTTCGGTAGATGTTCGCTCTCTAAAACATACAGCAACCACAATAAACGAGAATAAAAATACCTAAAAACACATAAGAACATGTATACCCACACACATGTTCATTTACACACACACACACACATATATACATATATACAGTACATACACCCACACACACACACACATATATACATATATACAGTACATACACCCACACACACACACACATATATACATATATACAGTACATACACCCACACACACACACACATATATACATATATACAGTACATACACCCACACACACACACACATATATACATATATACAGTACATACACCCACACACACACACACACACGCACGCACACACACACACACACACACACACACACACACACACACACACACACACACACACACACGCACACACATATCCATAAGCATACTGAATAAGTATTAAAAACTATAATAAAAGGATGGTATAAAGGTGTAAAGCAAATGTTAAACTTGTCTCCTTGCTGTGCGTTTGTCTCCTCAGCACTTCTTTCTTACTGCTGAAATGTCTCCTCAGTCCTACATTAGAGTCTACGGGAGTGATTCTTCACTAAACCGAACAAATCAGCTGTGTTCATGATTAAAAACATGCAGGAAATGTGCTGGAACCAAACTGCAGCAACAGGTATGTAAGTCCAATAGGGATTGGATTGACACTCTGAAGTTGCAAGTGCGGTATTCTGGCCACAGATGCCAGTGGGGGTCTGAGTGACGTTTCATTAACCCCGTAAAGGGTCATTTCAGCACATGCTGGCTCAAGAATGCTTTTTTTTAAATATGAATTTGCATAGTATGCCTTTAAATTTAAACCTTTATGCCCCCCACCCCCTTCGAGAAAAACATTTAATTACTTTAAAGCATTTTTCTCGATGCAGACTCAGATTACTGGTTTATCATCACTAAACTAACTAATATATGTACTGAATCTTTCATGAAGGAAATAGTAATTCAGTCAACAATGTCTCGCATTATTCTAAGTCATTGATATAATAAATGCATTTGTTTATGGCAGCTGCACACTCACGCAACCACACAAGGAACATATGCAAGAGAAACTGATGTTGTTTCGACACAAGGTCTCCAGAGCACATCAGCTAAGGTGCTGCAGCTTGTCAAAGCAGCCGAGTGTCAGGTGACGAGGCATCACGCCGCCTCGGACAGAAATGGCCCAGTAATGTCTCCGCCAATGAACCACGGGCCAAAGCTTCATCCCTCCATCACAGCTGAGTCCAAACGGCAGCCTGCCGCTGTCACTGTTAATGCGTCACCACATAAACACTTTGCCTTAATCGCATCAGTGCTTCACTTTCATGTGACCCCTTATCATTATCACTTTGTTTCTGCTTGCTTTGGGTTCTGGTTTTGGATGTGCCCAGGTCGGCACTAATGAGACGAGCCGATGCTGATTGGTGTCTAATTTCCACGCTGACACTTATAGAAAAGTTCGAAGTTTTGAACATAAATTATTCAGTTAGTTGAATTAATTTTCTACTTACTTTGCTGTATTACGTGTTATTTATGTAGCTCCGAAAGTCGTTTGAACGAAAACTTGAGGAAATACGTCCATCACATTTTCACTTCCGTTTAACCTTTTTCATTTTTGCAAGTTTACTTTTGCTCACAGGCGGGATCACATTTGACTTCACATTCATTTCTACGGTTTAATTTAGTTGCAATGCCAAATCTTTTTGCTGTTCTGTATAAAATTAAAGTCACATAAATTCTCTGTTGGAGACGATGCTACTGACCGGGGACCAGGGATGCTGACTTGCCCTCCTTCATTCAGACTGTATGCAGCTGGTGAAAAATGACATTAAAGACCAAGTTCACTGAGAAACCTTTTTGTTCTTGTTATTGTTTTAAATATGATCAGTCCCTCTGGTGCAGCTTATCATCCCAGCTGCTTCACACTTGGCTGCAAACCGCTCCAGCGAAAGTCGGGGATTACGTTCTGAACAGGATCACATCATCTGCAAAAAGCAGAGACCGGATTTTTAGGCCACCAGAACTGATCCCCTCAACGCTTTAACTGTGCCTAGAAATCCTATCCATAAAACGCGTTAATGGTTATAAACAAAATCAAACATCAATGTGTCTAAGCAAACAGAGTCTGTGATTGAGTCACATTGCTATTAGCCAATCAGAGGAAAGATTTCTGCATACCAGGAAATACGACTCCTAAAGAAGAAGAAGAAAATATCATTTCTATAGCGCCTCTCAAGATAAAAATCACGAGGCGCTTCAAAAAAAATTGTAAAAATATAATATTATACATACGTATATATATATATATATATATATATATATATATATATATATATATATATATATATATATATATATATATATATATATATATATATATATGTATATATATATGTATATATAAACCTTCCATCTTCTGCTCACCTCAGCTCTGGCTCACTTCTCTTTCCTGAAACAGGAGCGCCAGAGCTCTAAATCAAATACATATTTTGGTGTGAACACCCTTCACCTTTAGAACAGCGTCAGTTTGCCCAGGTACACTTGCACAAAACATTTAAAGGAACCGGTGCACCATTTCCAGGAACTACCAGTAACCCACATCACAGCTGAGCTGCAGACGGCAGGTTTTGGAGTCTTATTTCCCGACATTTGGACATCTCGTCTTAGATTGGATAACAGCATGGATGTTTTATCCAGACAAATAACAGAGGCCTGGAGGAGTTCTGCCGTGTGGTGAAGTTACTAATGCTGATGGTTAGCTTAAACTAGTCAGGATGTTCACTGCTATTTTTTGAATGTTAAAACAACAACAGCCTTCCCCGTCGTGAGTTCATGAATGTTAAGTGACGGTGTGGCGTAGATCTGTGAGGCTTTTTAAATGTTAGAGTTTCACCGTCTATTTTTTTATCAGAAGCTAATGCAGGAGATAGATGTGGGAGACTATTTTCATGTTCAGCCTGCATGAAAACTCAGAGGGAATAATTTATAATCAGAAACAATCCGTTAAAATGTTTTTGAACGAACCACACACTCAGACTGACCAATCATTTTTGAAAATAAGTAAATATTGTTTCTCATTGCAGGACCTTTTAATATCTCTGATACAAAAAATGCTGCAAATACTCAGATTATTGATTCTAATTTAAAAACACACGACTCTAAAAACTTAAAACGGTACCTTCAGTACCCACACGGACTATCAGATGGCAGGAGACATCTAAATCATTCAGCGACGAAGGTTTTTGAGGAAAATACTAATTCTGTTTAAGAGATAGTCTTCTCTGAATTGTGTAGGCTATGATACAAGTGGCGTTATAAGGTCATATAGAGAAATCATCACATTATTTGTACTTTGCCGATTTGTGATGTTTGAAAGTTATGAGGTTCATAGATTATTAGACAGGTTTCTAGCAAACATCTAGTTTATTAAAACTTAAATGAAAAAAGCATCAATTATTTGCCCCATCACAGAAAATATGGTTAAATAATTATTTTATGTACATGTTGTCTTTTAGGTGGAGTTTTATCGTGATTTCATCACAGACATGCAGACATATTCCACTAGATTTCATTGTTTGTTGTCCCAAAATGAGTCAGAATCTGTTTACATCGACTTCATCTCATGGTAGCTTCAGTTTCTGTCCCTTTTTTCCTCCTTTTGAACTTTTTTGTCACAGCGACAAAGAGAACACAATAGTTAAATCGGATTCAGGAAACGACTAATCTTTCCTCCAAATGATGATGCGTTTGAGTGAACGATGCTATTGTGTGACATGTTTTCCTCTGCTGAACATCTCAGTGTTCTGCCTAATCCTCTTTCTACAGAGAAGTCTGAAAAGGGCCTTTCAGTTTGTGGCCTAAGGGACGCGAATAATGTTGATACAGAGGCTGTTTCATAAACTCCTAAACGTAATCACACTCTGACAGATGTAGGCCTTCAACATAACACACACACACACACACACACACACACACACACACACACACACACACACACACACACACACACACACGAGTTAACCCCCTCTTTTTTTCCCTGTGACTCACTGTTCATATCAGAATAAAGATCACGGACTGATCCAGCCCACAGGGTCTGAGGGGCTGGAGTGACACTGGTTTCTGAATAAACAATGAGTGACGTTTAGGAGGCTGTGCGAGGTCCTAAAAGTGCGTGCATTTTGCAACAAAAAAAAAGAAAATTACAGTTAAATAGGAGAAAACATTCGAGTTCCTTTACACTCGTGGACCTTTCCACCCTCTCATAACTTCACATTTTCTTTTATTGCTGTAGATCATGAAATGAGTGACATTTGACCAAATGCAGAACAATAGCCTGAGACCTAACATTTTGTCTGTTGTTAAGTGGCAGCATCCTGGTATAGATTGTGCAACAACAAAACATGAATAGTAATTGTTTACCAGCAGTTGGTGCAATGTTAACAGGCCGATCCATCACATGGAAACTGTCAACTTATTTATAGACAAGGGGGAATAAATCAGGCGAGTGGATGAAAGTTGAAAAGACAAACACAAGGACAAAAATAGGAGCAACTGAGACGATCCTTTAAAGGATTTAATCAAGATGTCAGCCCCGGGAAAGACGAATGAAGCATCCAGCTATCTGTAATTAAACTTGTGCATCATCATAATGTAGATATAATGTGATCAACAGACCAGTGTTGATGTACTGATTCTAATATAAGAGTAAAGGATTTGAAGTTTGTCATCAGCTGAAGTTCGGATGACAAGGTGAATGATTAAGTGCGTCTTTACAAAAACACGATCCAAGGAGTTGGAGGGTTGTTGCAAAACAAACTGTTTCAGTGGGGAAAAATCCCTCACTTCATATTCTCTGAATGTCAGTCTCCATCCAATGAGTGTGAATCAGCGCATCAGTGGAAGATGACGCCATAAAAGTTTCCCAGGTTTTGTTTTGTTTAGATCCCTCATCCAAGAGTGTCGCTATCGCTTCCACGGCTCAGTTTTCCATCATCTGCCATAAAAATAATAATCAGGGCATGTGTCAATACTTTCTGCAGGAGTTTCATTTGTGACATTTCTGAGAAACACTTCGTCATTCCTTCAACGTCTCCCACACACTTTGGAATGGGATGTCTCTCTGGTGTCCTTTTCACCGACTTCTCTGGTGAGGAATGTGACAGAAGACCTTCAAATCCAGAAAGAAAACAAAGAAACATCCAAAATGGATTCAAGACACAATATTCAACCTTTTATTTCTACTAAGTGAGCAAGATTCACAAAGTCTTGCTACAAGTTTCAATGTCAAGGTCTTTTTTTTTATGTGTCAGGAGAAAGTCAGGCTGCGGGTGGAGGTGGGGGCTGAGATTACAGTGAATGTCATCCTGCCTCCTCTCTCAATCATCCCCTTTCAATCCATCACCGTCCCAGGGTTTGCGAGACAACTTGGCGATGATGCCAGTAAAACGGGATCAATAGGATAGGAAAAAACGGACCAGACAATCTCTTACCCCCGTGAACTTCTGTACCCGTGATTGATTTGTCCCCTGCCACAGCAGAGGAGACACCAGAGACTAGAAACATGTGTGTGACCACACAAGCATGTGTGTGTCTGTGCACCTGCGCACATGTGTTGAAAGCGTGTGTGTGCGTGTGCATGTGTGACTGGTGATTGATGATCTGAAGCACACACACATCATCAGCACGGCATTTGCGCGGTGTGTGAGTCAGGAGCTGTCATCCCCCTCAGTCTCCCCAAGCAGAGGCCTCGGCTGCTGATTTATAGTAAATCATTAAAATCTGCTTATTATTGCAGCAGCTCATCACCCTCCCCCTCTCTCAGTCCCCACAACCGGCCCCCCACCCCCGCCCCAAAACTCGCCACACCACTGCTGAGATAAGACTACACATGCAAAGTGATGGTCAGCAGGTTCTGGCACATTAAATTCATTTCTGACACGTGTTTGAAAATAAATATCCCAGATGTCTTGTTTCATAAATCCCAAAAGGGTCTGGCTGCGTTCCTGCACAACAGCTGGAACCGAGTGGACGTATTTATTCTCCCAAAAACAAAAAAAGAAAAAGCCACAGATGAAGAAACTCTCTTATGGGTGCTCATCCTCACTATGTGCATAAACACATGAAACCACACACACACACACACACGCACTTGCACACCTCTACTGTCTTGCGTCTCTGAAAGTGAAAATGTGATGTGACTTGAACAGTGACAGGTGTGTTTGTCAAGGATGTGGCTGTCACTTCAAATCAGTGGACAGGAGCATCATCCTGGGGAGACTTTCCACTTCTTAGGGTTTGAACAGCTACACTGCGCCTCGCTGCAAGCCGGAGAATACCAAGTTGTCAAGGTGGCATTCGGGGAGCTCTGCTTTGGTGTTGTCAGATAGAAAAGCGTGCATTTTATCATAAACCTGGATTTGGTCATTATCGGACATTGTTGTCATGAACACACCCAAGAATCGTTGTTTTGAGATGAACTATGCAACCAGGTTGTGTAACGACGGCAATCGTACTGAAAAGTGAGAATCCCAGCTTGTCTACTGTTGCTTTGTCGTGCGTTTGTTTGTCAAATGCGTTTCAGTTACAGCCTTTAACTTGAGGCAGCATCGCATCTCTACGACATTTTAATGAAGTTTGGTACAAGAGTTTGTTATGCAAGGCCGGTCTTTTCAGCTGAAAGTGGAGGGAAATCAAAAGGAAAATGGAAATGGACTCGGATGAACTTTGGGGATAACATGAGTATTTAACTGAAAACATCCACAATCTGATTCACTGGATGCAGCCTTCTCTCGAAAACAGCTCATCAGCACGTCTTGTCCCACTTTTCTCTTCCTCCCTCCCCCTTAAATGTCCCTCCTCCCTCTCGTACCACGTTGCAGCATCCTCTCCATGCTGCTCCTGGATATGCGGAGCACAGGTGCAGGACTGCAGGGCTACTGCCCATAGGCCCTGGATGCTGAAAAGGGAGAGGCGAGCCGGCGCACATGCAGAATTACAACGCCTCCATTTCTCACACTGACATAATCCCCATGTTTTATTTGTCCCCTTGTAATTCTTTTTATATCTTGGGCTTATGTTCTTTGGCAATCATTCAATCCCAGCCTCGGGACACGGGGCTCTACCAGGCCCATATGTGTGCCTTGCTCCACTTAACGCATATTAGTTCCATTGTAACTGTGACTAAACTGGCACGTCTCAGCTGGGAGATGTGTCGGCTTTGACTGACAGTCCATGTCTGGATCCTGTACTTTGAGTCTCGCACAGACTTGTCAAACACGGACTCTGTCAAAGCATCCCTCACTCTGCTGTCAAGAGCCGGAACCGCAGAGAGCTGCAGAGGGTTTACGGCTCTGACCAGATGTCTTGTCTCTAAACTGTCTTACACACCGTGTGTGTAACAGAGAATACGTATTATCTCACGCGTCGCCGTCCTGCAGCGTTCATTTTAATAGAAAAAAGGCACGTTTAGGGTCTTTTCTCCTTTTCTGTTCCACAGTGGAGAAAAAATCCAATGGGAAAAATAAGTGAAACATTTATCATTCTTGCTGGGGAGAGAAAGTGGCGAGACTTGTACACCCCAATCAGATCAGTCACTAAAATTACATTGAGAAAGCTTTTCCAATAACAGTTTGATATTAGAGCTTCAGCGTGGTGCTGATGTATGTTATCGGCAGAGAAAATCTGTTAAGTCTGTGCCACGCAATGCCAACGGTCTTAAATATTGTTTTCACAACTGTGCAAGCTAATTACCTTTAATTTTTCATCTGTGCTCCAAGGGTTGTAAGAGACTGTGATTAGTGATTCATTACTTCTCATTACCTGGCCTGTCAAACTGTTTCCTTTACTTATTCAAGCTGATTAGCTGTACATGGCCTGCCTCTCTCCATGCAGCTGAAACAGAGATCTCAAACATGATCTGCAGATAAGCAATGACTAATAGCGATGATGGCAAAGATAAAGATGAGCTGAGCGAGAAAAGGAGGAAAAGAAGACGAGAAAAACGTGTTTTTAATCTGTGAGAGGTCTGAGTCGGTTTTAACAACAGCAACGGGATTTTTTTAAACGTTTTGCTTCTCGTTTGAGGAAATTCCTCTTTATTCATGCAGAAAAGTGCAGAATTAGCATGAGAATACACTTTGAAAGCAAAATATTTACAAAAATACACCTACAGCCATGGCTAAAGGTTTTGTAATTGACTCAAATATCAAGTTTCACTAAAAACCATAGTTATTCTTATTATTGCTTATTGTTTTCTTCATTCTCTTACATGACTGTAGGGTTACTTGACTATTTTTGAAAACCTAGTTGAATTCAGTCACGTTTCTTCTTTCATAACACCGTTTGCTGTTTTATTTTCAGTCACTGGTTGCACTGCAAAAACTGACTTCTAAGAAAGTAAAAAGCCCAGTTTTTAGTCACTTTAGTCTAAAAAGAAAACATGTATATTTTCTATAAAAGTAGCATTACTTAAAATAATTTAAATATTTTTAAAGCTAGTAAAATTATCTAATTTTAGATTTCTTCGCTAGTTTTAAGGGGGAACTAGGCAGTTTTGGCTTGCTTTTAGCACCCCCTAGTGTCCGTTTGTAGAACCGAAAACAAAACCTTCTTCTCGCTTGTCTTTGTAACACTTTAACAGCTGAAATTTCTCCCCAGCCTTTCTTAGTTTTTACAGGGATGAGTCATTAAGGGTCACTTAAGCACATACTGGCTCAAGAAAACGATATGAAAATATGAAAAAGTAGCAAAGCATCTCTAAGAATTTTGACCAAGCGTTTCCCATTGGCAGATTTGTTTTACTCAAAAGAAAATTTGGATAATTTGTAAGAATATTTACTTTATACTAAGTAATGTTTCTAGAGAAGAGTGAGATAAAATGTCTAAAATTTAGGCATTTTTATTTTCTTGGAAAACATTTGTGCAGTGTAGTAATCAGTGTACAATGAGCAACCATGGAATAAGCAACACAACTAAAAATGTCAATATTTTTGGTATTCCATCTACTTTTGAGTCGCTTTAGTGTTTAGATGTTTAGATGATTGACCCTTTGTACACTTTTTAGTCTTTTTTGCACTGTCTGGGTCTTCAGTAGCATGTTGAAGATCCACACACAACCACAATAGTTTGTCTACTCCTCCTAACATAGGTCACCAGCCTGGTCACAGGCTAATAACATCACACCTTTTCCCCAGAAGATCTTTAAAGACACACTTAACTCATGGTTAGCTTCTAGTCGAGACGTTCTCTGCTGTTTCCTAGATGCTAAAACAACCGCATCCTTCCCGTTGCAAGCCAAGACGTTAAGTAACCCCGGCTTTCCACGGGAGCCGTCAGCAGCACGTTACTGCAGCAGCACGTCATAGCTGCTGATAGGAACCGCTGTGGTCAACAGAACCTTTTCCACTGGAGCCGTCAGCAGCGCGAGTCGGCCGCGTCTCAGGAGCAGCATGTCGCGGCCTTTACGCGCCGGTTCTATTTTCTACGCGCGACGCCTCTGAAACGGGTCAAGTTCGACATTTTTGGGGAAGGAAAGACAGGAAATCGGACGCGGAAATGGAGAGAATCTACCGAGATTTTCAGAATAAAGAACGTACTGCCTTCCGGTTGCTTTACTTTTAAAAAAGGTTACTAACTGTGCAGCTCCGTGAGAAGTTATCACCTAGCTAGCGGTCTCCTTTGTTTTTCAGGTCCGTATTAGCGATTATAAAATGGACAGAACATAAAACACAAACCATGTTGTAATTTTCTCCTGCTTGTTGTTGTGTTTACTGACGAAGTCACTCGTGTGACTTCGTGCTCTGTCGGTGACAGCTGCCCCCCTGCTGCTTCGCGTCTCGTGGGAAGGGCCAAGCAGCAGCTTACGCGAGCAAGACGTGCTGCTGCAGTAACGTGCTGCTGACGGTTCCCGTGGAAACCCGGGGTGACAGTGTGACATAGATCTGTCAGGCTTTTCTGAACCAAGCATTTTTCCGTCTATTTTTTATCAGACAGTTCAAGAAATAGGGTGGAAGACCATTTTCACATGTAGCCTGCATGTTAAACTCAGAGTGAGTGATCATTTTCAACAATAGTAAAAATTATTTTTCAGTGAACCTGCTCTTTACCTCATTCACTGACTGTTGAGTTAAAACTGAACAATTGGAGGTGATAGTGCTCAACTGCCACTGAGAACTACATCCCACAGAAAGCACTGGCAAAATGGCCACCGACTGGTGATGAAAACACCTGGGCAAAGATGGTGGGGGTTCTGTTCTCAGTCAAACAAGGTACAACAAGCAAGCAAGCTCTACTCATGAGTTGACTCTAAATACGTCAATGGGTCCAGCTCATAGGGGGGTAGAGGGCAACGAAATGGTGGATTTTTATGCTAAACAAGCTACTCGAATGAATGAT
Source organism: Nothobranchius furzeri (assembly GCF_043380555.1). Taxonomy (NCBI): domain Eukaryota; kingdom Metazoa; phylum Chordata; class Actinopteri; order Cyprinodontiformes; family Nothobranchiidae; genus Nothobranchius; species Nothobranchius furzeri. Next base: position 78,561,944 of record NC_091744.1, read on the forward strand.
GTGGTGGCAGAAATTAAAGGATATGTTTAAGAAGATTCTTATGGAAAATGACAAGAGCATTGGATGAGAGAGGCGACGGGAAGACATCTGTATAAAATTAGGGACAGGGTGGGTAAAATGGAAGCCATTCCAATGTGTAATAGGAATCAAGTGATAATTTCGAGACTGAGATTGAGGCATACGGGTTTAAACAGTACTCTCTTTATGATTGGTAAACATAGTACAGGAATGTGTGGTTGTGGAAAGGATTGAGAAACGGTTGAACATGTATTGTGTCACTGTGATAAGTATATACAGAACAGGAAAATATTATCCAGACAATTAAAGTTGAAAGATAGTGAAAAGTTGAATTTAAGGAATTTATTAATTGGAGGATTGGGTGTTTATAAATTACTGATTGAATTTTTACAGTCTAGTAAGTTGTTAACTAGAATTTAATTAGACCAGTTTCTCCCAATTGCGATTCACACTCCCACACAGAAGGTGACGGAAATGCACCTAGGAGTTGGTTGCCACCCGCCAATAAACCATAAGAAGAAGAAGAAGACGGCAATGGTTGGTGAATATAATTTTGTGTATGATATGAAGTTGTTTAGGTTGACCACTAAAGTCATGTTGCTCATGAGTTAGATTAAATACAGGTGTTTTCAAGAATGTAGACAGTTGATTTGTCATTGTCATTGTTACACTTGATGCTTTAATTTCCCTTTTTTTAAATGATTGAAACCTTGATTTATTGATTGAATTTTAGTGATTCAGTCATGTTTTAATTTCTTAATTTACACTTTTAGTGTGAAGATTTAGTTTAGAAAGTTCTTTGTTTATTGTATTTTATATAAATTGTGATGTTTAACACTTGTCTCTGTTCTTTGAAGGTTATCAACCTGATAATTACATAACTGGAATAATAAAGATTGTTGGAAAGTCAAGGAGTTGTCCCAAGTGTCCCTTTGGAGCATAAACGAGAGTGGAACTCAAATCAGGAAAGCTGTGGATGCATAAGGGAACAGAGATGGCAGATGAGGTCTTGGGGAAGACGGTCAAACTGTTGAAGCAGGAAAGGAGCAGTGCTAAAAGCAGCTTCACCAGACTAGCCAACTTCATTTCAAGAGGAGCAGACACCATGTTGAAGACCAAATTAGAAGAAGAATTTAAAAAACTCTCAGACCGGTTCAGGTCAGTACTTGATTCTAATGAGGACTACAGGATGGGACTGGAGGCAGACGTCAAGGCGGCGAATGAAGAAGCAGAACTTGATAAGTTGCAGGAGACTGACATTAGAACAACAACAGAAGATGCAGAGATCAAAATGGAGGAAGTAAGGGGCCTTGTACAAACTAACCTGTGGGCAAGATATGGAAAGCATGATCTTATAACATTGATACTTGAAGCAGAGGAAGCAGTGGATGGAGCTGAAAATATGCGAGTCAAAAGTGAAAATTTGGAGGGCTATGAGGTTCACCTCACATTATTAGGTGAGAAGGTTAGTGCAATCATCTCAGCCATGTCTGCGTGGGAGAGGTGGATTCCTGAATCTTGGAGAGATGAACTGAATGGGAGACTTCAAGGACTGAGAGTGGCCCACAACAGGCTAAAGCTGGAAAAAAAGCTGAATTTGCCATATCAAGGAGGCTAGCTGATCAAGGCACAAACGGTAAACCTATCCAACCATTACCACCTGTTGTGAAGATAAAACCAGCTACACTGCCCGTCTTCCAGGGAGGTATGAGAGAGTTCCACAGGTGGAAAAAAGACTGGGAGAGCCTGCAAAGGCAGGGAGAGCCCACTGGCTCACCTGAAGTGCTGAAGATTCAGCTCCTGGAGAGCATGAGTGAGACCATTGTGAAGGAGCTGAGACTGTCAACTGACATGTTCAGAGTCCTTGAGAATAGATACGGCAACAAGTCAACCATAACAGTTGAAATCCTCGAACTAGACAATATGCCGCAGGTGAAGGGGAACCAACCAAGGAGAGTCATTGACCTGATTCAATCTGTGGAGAAAGCTCTGGCAGATCTGAAAGAACTGGGGAACCCAGGGGCCATAAGAAATCCGCTAGTCATCAACTCCATTGAAAGCAAATTACCTGACTTCATAAAAAAAGCCTGGCTAACATTCCTTGTTAACCCTGTCAACAATGTCACTGTAGATACTCACTTTGACATGCTCTTAAAGCTCCTGAAGAACCAAGACGAGATATTGGAGAGACTTGATCACCTGAAAATTGTGGATAAGGCAGACAAGCCAGAAAAGAGGCATGAAAAAAAGTCTGCATCAACCAAAGCTACAAAGAAAGAAACTGATACGGCCTGTGATGTCTGAGGTGGTCTCGGACACAGCAACAAAATCTTATTTTGTAAGAAAGTTAAAGCTTTGAGACTATCGGAAAAGAAGTCCGTTTTAAAGAAGCTGGGGGCATGCAACAAATGCTTAGGATACCATGATGATGATGGATACTGCGGAGACTATTTTTTATGTAGGAATACAGACTGCAAGAGGGGAGGGACTGGACCAGACCACCATTATTTCCTGTGCCCTTGAGCTAGAAGAGAAGGGGGCAAAGATGGAACATATGGAGGAGGAATAAGAAAGTTCACAGAGGAACAGGAGGAGTTTTTATCACAACTTTCCCCAGAGCTAGCAGAAAAATGCGAAAAGGCATTCACCAACAGATCATCAATTACACCCAAAGCTGCAGGCCATTCTGAATTACTGAAAAAGAATGGGTTGATTGAACTTCCAGTGATCATGATGCTGATGCAGGTGACAGCTAACGCAGGTCAAAAGATTGGTACCGTCATCGACCTAGCATCAGAAACCAATTATATAACTCATAGAGCTGCTGAAAGATTAGGCTTGAGGAGTGAGAAGATAACCCTAGCCGTACACGGGGTTGGTGGAATTACCCTGGAAGTCAACACGAGGAGGTACCTCCTAAAAGTCAGAGTCAAGACTCCAAAAGGAACCGAAAGATCACATCTGCTAGTCTGCTACAGCTTGGATGAAATAGCAAAGGTATATCAAGTTATTCGGCCTGAGAAATTAAAAGGATTCTTCCCTGATGTCCGGCGTGAAGACCTGAAAAGACCATCCGAAGTTGAGCTTCTCAGAAGCCATCGAGAGGGAAGACTTGCACCTCAAAGAGTTAAAGTCATCGGAGACCTTGTCTTGTGGGAAGGCCCATTGGGAAAAACAGTGGGCAGATTTATTTGAAAAAGTGGAGGTGGCAGTACTTTACTTGGGTCTAAACCTACTTTGCTCGTTCCATGCGAACCGCTGCTGTCAGATATCAGGAAATCATATTTCCAACAACCAAGCCAGCCTGGCAACGTGACGCGGCTCTGTCCAAATTTACACTGGCCAGTAACCGTGAGTTCCTTGAATGGTGGCACTGGGACAGCATCGGAGTTGCATGTGAGCCAACATGTGGAGGATGTCAATGCGGAAACCATCCACCAGGAGGAGGGAACATGACCTTGGCTGAGGAGAGGGAGTTTGAAATCATCAAAAGAGGCCTCACTTACAAGGAGAAGGACGCTCACACACCTACTCCACACTGGGATACAAAGTATCTGTGGACTGAAGATCCTACCTCCCTCCCCAACAACAAAAGGGCAGTTCAGGCTTGCTTCTTGAGAATGGAAAAGCAACTGAGCAAAGAGCCAGTTTGGAAGGAGGCTTATGCGACCCAGATTAATGAAATGGTCGAAAGAGGTGCAGCTGTGAAACTCACTAGTGAAGTACTGGAGAAGTGGACGGGACCAGTGTGGTATGTTAGTCACCTGGTAGCACCAAACCTTCATTCAGTGACAACACCAGTTTGCATTGTCTTGAACAGCAGCCAGAAATACAAGGGTGTGAGCATGAATGATCTTCTCCAAAAGGGACCTGACGTCCTTAATCCCATTAGAGCTGTCCTATTACTATTCAGGGAAGGTGTGTATGCTGCTCTAGGAGGCGTAAAGAAGATGTATAACTCTGTTTGGTTGGAGGAGCGTGAGATGCACCTGCACAGATTTCTGTGGAGAGATAGTCCAGCAGAAAATATCAGTGAATATGCAATCGGCAGAGTCAACATCGGTGACAAACCCACAGGCTGCATTGCGCCGTTGGCCATGAGGGAAACAGCAAGTCTGCCTAACTTGGAGGATGAACAAAGAGTTATTGAAGAGGATAGTTATGTGGATGACCTCTTGACCTCCCACAATGATTTGCACAGACTTGACAACATTACAGAACGAGTTGAAGAAATCTTAAAATGTGGAGGTTTTTTTCTTGAGCCATGGGTCCGGTCAAGGCAAAGTGGGAGGAAGGAAGCTGATACAGATGGCCAGGAGAAAAAGAAAACCCTAATTCTTCCTGACCAAATGACGGAAAGAAACAAAGCCCTGGGCATCGGCTACCAAGTAGAGGAGGACAAACTCTACATGCTAGGAAAAAGAAGATGCGAGTTGGGAAAAATCTTCTTGCAGAGGAGGTGAGAACAGAAACACCTAACCCACTAACTAGGAGAGCGCTCTTAAGCCAAGTCACTGCACTATACGACCCTATTGGTCTAGTTACACCAGTTAAACAGAAAGGAGCAATTCTTGTTCGGAAAGTTTTCCAAGAAGGAGGGGGTGGTAAGCTGGCCCAAGAAACCTGGGACCAACCCCTCTCAGAAAGCCTCAGGGAAGAGGCCATTCAGCTTCTTGAAGAATATGTGCAGCTTTGTCAAGTGAAATTCCACAGAAGCCTAACACCATCTGACTGGGGAGGAAAACCCTGGGGCATCCCTTTTTCAGATGGAAGTGACAAAACCTATAGAGCTGTGATGCACCTAAGATGGGAGACAAGTCAAAGTACAGTCAAAGTCCAGTTTGTGGAAGCAAAAGCCAAGCTGGCACCCCTGGATCAAAAGGGGGATGCTGTCGAGGCAGAAATCTGTGGCGCAGTCTTTGCAGCCAGGATCAGGATATATGTGGAAAAGCATGCTAGAATGAAGATTGAAAAATGGTTCCATCTACTGGACAGTCAAACATTCCGAGGAGTCATCCAACGAGATAATTATGGGTACCAAACCTTCTTTGCGAATAGGGTGGGTGAAATCCAGAAGGCTGCACCAGTGCAAGACTGGTGGTGGATCCATGGAGATCTAAACATAGCTGACATCATTACAAGAGGAGGCTCACTTGACACTTTGAAGGAGAATTCCACCTGGCAAAATGGACCACAATTCCTGAAGAGGCCAGTAGAGGAGTGACCTGTGCTATCAGCTAGAGAAGTTGCAGCCCAGGCCAGAGAGAGTGTAAACAAACTTCATATAAAGGCATTTTTAGCTGCACCAATCAGAGCTCAAACCAAAATGAGTCAGCAGGGAGATCCACTGACTGCAAGTCTTTGCAAAGGAGTGGAATCCACTCTGCCAAGCAAGGGCGTCAGTTTGTTTTCAGAATTGCTGGGGACAATAACCATACACTTGAGTGGGATTTAAAAATTGCTGGGGACAATAAAGTAGGCTAGCACAGGGGTCGGCAATCCGCGGCTCTGGAGCCACATGCGGCTATTCCATCCATCTGATGCGGCTCTCTGTGCTTGTAAAATAATGAATGGATATTTAAATAAAATGCTTTATATTTTACTGCATAAATTTTACATCTGTATGCCAATTCTAAATGTAAATTGTCTGTGTAAACCTGAACAGGTCCAACCCGGTCTTACTGTGAGACCGGGTTGACGGGTCATGCTTGTGCGTAATCATATAGGCGCTTTATGAGCTGAAGACAATGTGAGATTCTGGGATTCTCCTCAAACGGCTCCTGGATGTGTCGCCACATTGGAGACAGGAACAAGCACTATTCAGCCAAAGTTTCATAATCAGGGAACATTTTCTAAGTGACAAGTCTCTCTGAGAGACAGGGTTTGGAAAACACTCGCTTCAGTGGGAGGAATCTTCCCGCATGCGCTCTGGTTCTCTGGGTGGCTCTGGGGTTAATCAAGTTTAATTGTTTCTCTTTGCAACAATCTTCACAGGAAGGCAAAACAGTTAAACGGCAGGTTACATATATTTCCATTTGACTGTTTATTTTGACAGATGAACTCAAGGATGTTTGGTTTGAAAGAATTACCCCGACGCACACTGATGCGCATGGATGAGCTGACATTTTAATCGTTAACGCACATCGCGGAGGTAAATCAGAACATCAGAGCTTTATACTGGACACTGTGTTCAGCGCGGCTCGGAGCGCCCACGGTGGACAGTGAGCTGATGGGTTCACAGCGCAGTGCAGAACCACGGCGCATGCGATAAGATTTCCTCCCACTGAAACAGTCTGAAAACCCGGTCTCTCTGAGGGATGTGTCACTTGGAAAAATGTTCTTTTCATGAAATTATGAAACTTTGGCTGAACAGCGCTTGTTCCCATCTCTAATATGGAGATGCATGACACGTAGAGACATTTGATCACGCACAAAGTTTATGTGGAGCAGAAGCGGTCGGGCCACGGCAGGTGAAACGTTCCTAGCCTACATGAAGTGAAACTTTTTAATTGTAACATTAATATGTTACTGGACACGCTGGTCTGGTTGGTTAGACCAGTGTTTGAAGTGGAAAACACACACACACACACACACACACACACACACACACACACACACACACACACACACACACACCAATTAAAATAATGCTGATAGCATGGACTAGAAGCCAGGTGATGGTTTACGTATTTAAATGATGATCAGGCTGCTGTAAAATGTAATCTCCATCCACATCCAGACACAATTATCCTCTATTCTGTCTCTAGTTGCTCTGCTCTTGTCTGGGCTGATCAGCTGATGGTGCGCACGGCGCGCCTAACTAGCGGCTGATGCACATTTTACGCATTTGGAGAGGTGGGCTGGATGCTTTGCTTTTACTGGAAGATGGTCCACTTAACGCATGGGTGTAGACTACATATTAATGACAAATGAATGAAAATTAAATTGTGAGTTTTTACTTCATATTTTAGAAATAAAAATGACGGGGGAACACATTTATGACATCTTTTTAAACTAAATTTTCTAGCGCGACCTGCCTGCTTCACTTGTCACTGCTTATTAAGGTCCGTCCAAAATTACCGTGGGAAATGGGTAATAATGGTTCTTTGATGGGAACAGGTTGCCAACCCCTGGTATAAGATCTGAGCTGGTAAAACAAAAATCCTCATCAGCAGGCGTTTTTGAAAGTGGGGGGGACACAGTTGCCAACCACAAATTTGTCCCCGGTTAAAATGACGCCTATGCTGCCAAGAAGATGGACCACTGGCTGGGTTACACAGCTCGTTGATGTAACACGATTCAGTAGCCTAACCAAACTGAAGAGAGTTGTTGCCTGGACTCGTCGAGCTGCCGAGCAGTGGCTAAAGAGGAATTCAAACCCAAAACTGCAAAAATGGGAGGCAACAACATCCGCGCAGGCTGGGTTAACCAGCAAAGACCTTGAGAGAGGATGTGATGACCTCTTTCTTGCAGCTCAGGTTGATGTAACTTTTACAGACATGACTCTCAGTAGATTGGCAGTATACAAAGACGTGAACACTGGACTCATACTTTGTGGAGGTAGATTCCAGACGTTCAATGAAGAGAAGAGTGCCATACCAGTCCTGCCATTTGAATCATGGATGTCTACTCTGCTAGCCCGAGAGTCCCATGAAGCTAACCATGAAGGAGTGGCAGGAACTCTTCTCCGGATGAGGAAGACAGCATGGGTAATGAAAGGCAGGAGATTAGCCAAGAAAATGGTTGACAGTTGTGTGACCTGCAGGAAGAACAGAGCAAGGCTGTGTCAGCAAATAATGGCAAATTGGTCTCCAGAGCGAACAATCCCAGCTGCTCCTTTCAAATTCACCACCTTAGACCTGTTCGGCCCATGCGAAGTAAAGGATGAAGTCAAGAAAAGAACCAAACTTAAGGTATGGGTAATTGTCTTCTGTGGCATGGCTTCCCGTGCCATACACGCAGATGTGATAAGTGATCAGTCATCCGAGGGTTTCCTGTTGGCCTACCAAAGGTTCACTTCACTGAGAGGGTGCCCCAGGAAACTCTGGTCAGACCCTGGCACCAACTTTGTAGGAGCCAAACCTGCTCTGGAAACGCTGTACAAATTCCTTGACCAACTAAACAAATCTGCAGTTGAAGACCTATCTGCCAAGCATGGAACAGAATGGGTTTGGAAGATCCACCCTGCAGATTCTCCCCATAGAAATGGTGCAGCAGAGGCAGCTGTCAGAATCGTGAAGCAGGCCCTAAGAAATCTTGGTGGAGATGGTGTCTTCACCTGGGGGGAATTTCAGACTTTTCTCTTCATGGTAGCCAACCTTGTTAACCAAAGACCTATTGATGCCAAAACCCAAAGCAGTGAAGAGTGTGTGGAGTACATCACCCCAAAGTCACTGCTTCTAGGGCGTGCAAGCCCAAAGGGAGACCCTGGAGACTTCCAGTTTGATGGCTATCCATATAAAAGGCTTAAAAGTATTCAAACAGAGGTCAGCAAATTCTGGAAAAAGTGGAGCCAGTTGGCTGGACCAAACCTGTTTGTACGGAATAAATGGCACACTAAAGAGCGGAATGTTGCTGTTGGAGATGTGGTCTGGGTAGCTGACCAAAACGCCCTAAGAGGACAGTACAGGCTATGCGAGTTGACAGCATCAACACTGACAACAAAGGCATTGTCAGAGATGTGCTTGTAAGGACCTTTCCCAGTTATCCTGTTTCTATCAGAAAGATAGGTGGAAAGGAGCCGGCTTCAGGATCCAATAAACATAAACATAACGACAAAATTCCAGCCACAATCCTTCATAGAGATGTCAGGCGCCTTGTCATTTTAGTTTCCATTGAAGAACAGAAAGAGCGAAGTACTTGTGTGACCTCATTGGGTTTGAGAAACCATGAGCTCAAGTGGGAGGTGTTGAGTTAAAACTGAACAATTGGAGGTGATAGTGCTCAACCGCCTCTGAGAACTACATGCCCCAGAAAGCACCAGCAAAATGGCCACCGATTGGTGATGAAAACACCTGGGCAAAGATGGTGGGGGTTCTGTTCTCAGTCAAACAAGGTACAACAAGCAAGCAAGCTCTACTAGTGAGTTGACTCTAAAGACGCCAATGGTTGGAGAATATAATTTTGTTTATGATATGAAGTTGTTTAGGTTGACCACTAAAGTCATGTTGCTTATAAGTTGGATTGAATACAGATGTTTTCAAGCATGTAGACATTTGATTGGTCATTGTTACACTTGATGCTTTCGTTTTCCTTTTTTAAATGATTGAAACCTTGATTTATTGATTGAATTTTTGTGATTCAGTCATGTTTTAATTTATTCATTTACACTTTTAGTGTAGGAAGATGTAGTTTAGAAAGTTCTTTCTTTATTGTATTTTATATAAATTGTGATGTTTAACACTTGTCCCTGTTCTTTGAAGGTTATCAACATGATAATCACTAAACTGGAATAATAAAGATTGTTGGAAAGTGAAGGAGTTGTCCCAAAGTGTCCCCTTGGAGTATAAACGAGAGTGGAACTTAACACTGACATTGATGACTAAAGTCGTCTTTTGCATTTTTTTATTGTGTGGGCGTCGGATCGAGCCCCCGCACCGTGACAAGTGTCATCCCAGCTCTAAAGCCGATCTTCATCCGCGTACGTCACACGCCACGTGATCAGGAAGCAGAAAATCCATGTTAGGAGACCGTTTCGGGCTGCTGCTGTAAAAAAAAAGTGAGGCGCAAACCAGACAACTTATCATATTTCAACAACGGATTATGAAAGAATGGATGCTGCTAGAAACATGTAGATTTTTCCTGATGCAAGAGGTGAGTCTACCCTTTGTTTTGGTAGTTTTGGCGTTGACATAATCCTAGAGCGCAACGTTCTGTGACTCTTCAAAAAACAGTGAAAACGCTGAAAAACGTCGGCAGCGAAGGGCTTTTCTGATCAGGAAACGGCTGGCAGTGAATGAGTTAAGGTCTACCAGTGTGGTGGTGTTTGTCACTCCTGCACACACAGCATTTCTGAACTGTCCAATCAGGTGCCAGTCATACACCTGCGACTGACACACACCTGGTCACATATTGGAGACCCATATTTTTTGCCACCCACATGTTTAGCTGTGTTGCTTGCTACATGAAACCCAAGTGTTACATCCTGTGAGGTATTATAAAAGAATAGAAATGATGAACTCAAACAACAAGAGCTGGTGTCTTGGATGACTGCTTTCACCAGGATAATAAGATTTAGCATGTTTCAGAGTAATTGTTTGTCACCAGAATTTTGTGTACCTGATGAAACTCATGCTAAATATTTTTAGAGGTTATTTTAAAGTATTTATATGTCACTTATAAGTTTCATGGAATGGAAATTGATCCAGTGCAGGAAAATGAGATGTCGGTCAGAAAAAGGTCAAGGTGAGACTAAGCTTAGATGGATGCAATGAGAAAAAATAAACACCTTTAGTTTTATACTCAGTCTTGACAGAGCTCTGTAAATTGCAGAACGCCATTAAAAAAAAGTCGCTAGCATAATAAACCTTTGAGTTTAAATGAGTAAAAAGGTTCTAGTTACAATTAAAACAAGTCTGTGCCCCAGAGAGATGAGTCCTTTCCAAAGCACCAAACGCCTGAGTGTGACATTGACAGTGGCAGTGAGACGTTAAATAAAGCATTCATCACCATTAAGAGTAATTAACAAACTTCCTCTGCATTAATTAAGTGGCCTTGCTTTAAGGGAAACTGAGCTTAATTAGGAGGTTTGACAGGATGAGGCTTTGGGGATGATCCATATCCAGAGGGCTGTTGGAGGGGCAGAAGGTGCAGAATTTTGAGAAAACAGTTTTTCTTCATCTCGCCACAAAACTTCATGCCCTCGGTCAACTCTAAAGATCGACTGGCCTGGCCCGATCTGGTTTGGCACGGCTCTGAAACAGTATTGACAGGTATGACAGGCCTCTGATTTTCCAGTCAACCGGAGGCTCAGACCTTGTCAACTGTCGGGTGGAGAGATGAAGGGTGAATGAGCACAGGAGGGTGGCGGTAAAAAAAAAAAAAAAAGTAAAAATAAAAACTTAAGGGGAAGGAAGGAAGAATGGTGGCATTCAGGATGACTGGGTAGATGCAAAAACAAGTCACAGCCATAACAACAACGCGTATATTTTGTCTGAATCACCTGCAGAAGTGTTTGTGAGCCAATCCCTTACAAAAACCAGAGGGTTTGAGGATGACAAATGTGTATCCAAAGAATCTGTGATTGGATCGGGGATTAAGGGGCTGTCGTATCCCTGATGGGAAGCAGGCAGAAGACGGACAGAATCAGAGAGGAAAAAAGAGACGGAGATGGGAGGAAGAGAAAGGTGGAAGGAGGACGGTAAACGAATGTCAGGCAGCCCAGGCAGGGAGACGGAGTGGCAGAGTGGGTGGGCTTTGACAGACACATCTCACACAGGCTGACAGCTCCGTCAATAGCCCCAGGATGGCCGCCGTGATTGACAGCTAGCAGGTGGCGCATGAATGGAGTTGTCAGGCGGACTGTCAGTCAAAGTCACATCGCCGTGGCTACAAGGGCCTGGCTGAGCAGGCACACAGCTGCCCAAGGTGATCTTTGGGTGTACTGGCAGGATATTGGCACAGGAGGCTGAGGCAGCTCGGATCGAGCTAAAATTACCATACATGGCAGCAGCGGCTTACAATCACCGTGCTGATTAGGCCTGCGCTCTACTAGTGAGCAGATTAGTGGTAGACACACATGGGCGGTTCCACGTTCAAAAATTAAACCTGGGGAAAAATAAGGCGTTTGAAAGTACTATCACTGAATTTCTGCAGTTTATCTTTTTTTTTTTTGTTTCTGTGGTTCCCCTTAATTGAGCATTGTTCCAGCATGAGGCCATGAAGCATAAGAGTTAATGGGCAATAATTATATGTGAGAGAGGCTTTCTCCCCGGAGTGAAATCCAGAACAAATGGAAGCTCCGATGTGCAACATTCTACTTCATTACATCTGCTGCGATTAAAGGCCGAACATCTGGCACCACATCCTGACAGATAGACAAGACTTCTGAACTGGAAGGGAAATGGAGGGATATTTACAGAAATGCAACACAGAGTATTTACTGGATGAAAGAACAAGTGCTTTGGGCAAACACGATACAGTCTTCCTATCATAGGACAGATAGATGCGTGTAAACACAAGGGCATTGTTGGGACACTCTGGAACAAACAAACCACACACGACACCTTTGCTACACGTTCACATCACAATGGACTTTATTATCATAGGCAGCAGTTGTGTTTTTGTTGTTTTTTTGTCAGTTTTCTTGCTACAGATAAATACGTACTGTGGCTTTTCAAGTAAACACTGGAATGTACATCAAGGTTGGTAACATTTTTTTTTCTTTAACAGTCTCGATCATCCTAACCTTTTCAAGGTGAGGCTAAAACAATATTCATAACTGTCTGTATCTGCGGTTGCTATGACAACATCAAGTCCCACACAGCGATGTCACACTGATGTGGTCTCTCCCTGACGCACGGTTGTCTCCCGTGGCACTCACAGACAACCTGGAGGGCGCCTGGGGCGTGTGTGAGCGTCGGAGACGGCGGTCAGGGTAGAGGCTGTTGTCGAAGGGCTTGCGGTGCACGCACAGGACGTGGGTTTTCAGGTTTCCTTTCTGAGAGGCACTATATGGACAGTACCTGCACTGGAATGGCTTCCGAGCTGGAACACAAGAGAAGAAACGGGGGGGAAAGAAAATCAGTGTTACAGAAATGTTTTACAGAAAAATCTCCCATTTGGGCATCTGAAGCTCCACATATGGCTCCACATATTGTAAAAAGAAATATTCTATTCATGTGTGTGTGTGTGTGTGTGTGTGTGTGTGTGTGTGTGTGTGTGTGTGTGTGTGTGTGTGTGTGTGTGTGTGTGTGTGTGTGTGTGTGTTAGTTTCACTAGTACTGTGATTAATGTTCTGCATCCCTACTGAGGGACATTACTTAATATTGAGTTTTTGGGACTTTTTATTTATTTGTAAGACAGAAATTCCAAATTCCCATTTGCTCCTGAATGCACCATCAGTCGCTTTGTCATTTTCAAAACAAATAGAGCTAACGCTTCACCTTTGCAACCGTTATAACTCAGTTCTTACAGTTGGTTTCTGACAACATGAAATCCGATCCAGGATGTAAAGCGTGACTGCTGGTACGTTGCTTCAGTGTTTTGTATCCGCTGTTTTAACAACCTGAGTCAGCTATGAAAGACTGATCAGGACCAGATGTTTGCGGTAACCTGTCATGAAGGACTGAAGGAAAACGTTCTGAATGACTTTGGTGTGAGCTGTCAGGGCACACGCATCTTTCACAAACCGTTACTGATCTCAAATGAAGCCAAATGAGAGACTGAAATAACCCTTGTTGTAAACATGAGGAGTACATTTAAACGGAGACAACCTCGTCATTTATGACTAAAATATAAAGGAAGAGAGAAAAGGGCACGGGGGGTGTTGGGCTGGCTGAGTGTCGTTTTAATAAATAAATGATAAATGACCCACACTTGTAGCGCCTTTCTGAGTCTGATGACCCCAAAGTGCTTTACACTACAGTGAATCATTCACACACTGATAGTGATGAACTACAGTGCAGCCACAGCCTCCCTGGAGCGCACTGACAGGTGCCACAGCTCCCGAAGAACACCGCAAGGAGGCGAGAAGGGTGAAGTGTCTTGCCCAAGGATGACTGCGGGAGCCTGGGTTCGAACCCACAACCCATCATTTACCGGGCAAACTTCTAACCCCTGAGCGACCATCGCCCTATTATAAATATTATGATTGGTTGATTGGTTGGTTTTTACATGACTGATAAGTGTTCCACTTCTGAGAGTTCATTAGTTAAACGTGTCTTTAAGTAAAAGCTTGTTAATGGGTTTCAAATCCTAAAACCTCTGAGATTTTTAAAAAATACTTCAAAAAATTCAGATTTGAAAAGTGATAGATAAGATTTTACATAGGTTCTGTTGGTTATATTGATCGGTACATGGGAGGAGGAGCTCAAATGGCGAAAGTAGCTTCAGACGGCAGGTTTTGGAGTCTTATGGGCCATTCCCATCTGTACCGGGTCGGCCCGGGCAGGGTAGCGTAGGTTGTTTACATATCTGGGTGGCCTGGTATTTCTCCGGGCCAACCAAGGCTCATTCTCAGCCCTCTTCTCGAGGGGGTCTGCTTCAGGCCGACCAGGGACAACACACCCACTGCTGACAGCAAATTCACACCTTCCATTAGAGCAAGCCTCTGATTGGTGGGTAGAATCAGCCCACATGGGCTTAAGGCAAGGATGTGTGGAATCAACCGGGCCAGGCTGGGGCCGACTGGGGCTACCCGGCCTGGGCCGACCCGGTACAGATGGGAATGGCCCTTTATTTCCTGATATGTTGGACAACTCACCTCAGCTTGGATAACAGCAACGCGACTCTACCACTGACTTTGCTCTGCAATGTTGATGTTTTATCTCCACCGATAACGCAAGCCTGATGGAGTTCTGCTGTGTGGTGGAGTTGCTAATGGTTAGCTCTACTAGCCAAGACATCCTTTTCTGTTTCCTGGACACTAAACAAACAACACATTCTCACACCCTAAGCATCGAAAAATTATGCGGTGTGACCAAGCGTTTGTTTCCGAAGAGTTGGGCGCCCCTGCGCGCCGGGAGGCGGCACGCTGTGCCAGAGCGTCGGTATCTGACGCCCGCGGTCAAACGGAGATTTCACCCACATTTTACCTCTCACCTCTAATGATTTAACCTTCCCCTCATCCCCATTCTAACTTTAATCCAGTATTTCAATCTAAATTTTCCATTAAGCGTGTTTGAGAGGAACGATGAAACGCGAAACAAAGCTTTGCATGCACAAGCTGGTTAAGGTTAGGATGGGGGTGAGGGGAAGGTTAAATAGCAAGAGGGTAATGGTCACAATTTGGTCAAATGTCCATTTTACTGCGGGTGTCAGATACCGACGCTCTGGCACAGCGTGCCGCCTCCCGGTGCACAGGGACGCCCAACACGTCGGAAACAAGAGTTTGGTCACACAGCGTCATTTTTCGACTCTTAGGGTGTGAGAATGTGTTGAAACCAACAACAGCCTTCCCTGACGTGAGTAAGGATTAAAGATTTAAATCCCGTAGTTGTCACACACACTGGTGTGGTGTGGTAAAAATTGTCCCCCGCGTTTTACTCATCCTCGTGAGCGATAAGCTGCAGACACGGTCGCGCTCGGGAACTACTGGGTGGTTTAATCCAACCCCTTAAAGTTGAGTATCAAGGCATTGGGTCCCATTTTTATAAAGTCTTTGGTATGACCCAACCTGAATTTGTACTCTGATTTCCCAGTCCCAGGGCAGACATTCAACCACTAGACTACTGAGCTGATCAAGATGAGTGAGTCCATGAATGTTAAGTGACAGTGTGATGTAGATCTGTCAGGCTTTTCTAATCCTAGAAATTCAACATCTACTTTCTATCAGAAGCTAATGCAGCAGATCGGTGTAGGAGGCTTTTTTTCAAGTTCAGCCTGCATGTTAAACTCAGAGTGACTGATTATAATTAGAAATACTCATTAAAAAGTGTATTTTTTTGTTTTTGTTTTTTGTGAACCTCACATTTAAAGCAAACTAAAGGACAGTCTAGAGTTGTAAACAGTCAACTTGGATACTGTAAAGAGATGACAAATTTTTAGGGTCAGAAAGTTCTTGCCCAAATTTCCTGCCCTGAACACACACACACACACACACACACACACACACACACACACACACACACACACACACAGATAAATAAACATGCACACAAGCGTTGAGCTGAGGACTGACAGACGTCTGCAGCTGGGAAAGAATGCATGCCGAGACTTCCTGCCTGTCCACCTCTTCAGAACTCGCTTCATGGCTTCACCACAAATTAAGTGAGCTCATGAAGCAGCACACCATGCACCTTTAAAACATGAACAACAAAGCAAACAGTTGATAGTTTCCATAATTAAATGTGGCCTCAACAACAGAAAACCAACGACTAAAGGTGCTGCAGATCAACACAAAACCTTGGCTGAGTGACTCATCCAGCTCTCTACCTAGATGACTGTGTTCTCGTTCACCGCAGGGCTATTTTTGAGATTTTACTCCATGTAGCAACTTTCTCTGTTCCCCCTCCGTCTAACACTTCAGTGTGTCTCTCTGTGATTCATGGTTACAGTAAACCATTATGTGCTGATGTCATTTGACATCACTTCCCAAAAACCGAGGGCTGTCTCAGCCCTTTCACCCCACCCTCGCCTCTTCCTCTCCATCACGCTCCTCGTCACAGCACAGACAGCTGCCCGACGCTCACTTTCACATCTACGTAAAAAAAGGTGTTTTTTGAGGAGGGGGGAGGAGAGAACAGTGGGAAAACTCACAGAAGGTGTGAGCAATAAAAGGTAATGCTCCATCTGTCGGTGTATAATAACCTGATGGCCGTAAAGGACGCACACACACACACACACACACACACACTCGTCAGAGAGGATGAGGCCTGACATGAATATTATAGGGATTGCAGGGAGGTGTGTGTGTGCGTGTGTGTGTGTGTGTGTGTGTGTGTGTGTGTGTGTGTGTGTGTGTGTGTGTGTGTGTGTGTGTGTGTGTGTGTGTGTGTGTGTGTGTGTGTGTGTGTGTGTGTGTGTGTGTGTGTGTGTGTGTGTGTGTGTGTGTGTGTGTGTGTGTGTGTGTGTGCTGATTGACTGAAACAATAGTGGAAGAAGAGCTGTGACCAAATCCAGGTAGAGACCACGTCTGTGGCCCACCTGTTTCACACCAACATGCACAAGTTTGGATGAGAGTGGGTGGGAAAAATCTTCAAAAGAGCTCATTTTGGCGCAACACTTTTGTCTCACTTTCCAAAAGTTGACACATTTATTGCAGCTCGATGAAAGGAACAGATTCTTTTTCTCAGTCTTGTTACAAAGGTGGCGAGTTAGACAACGAGAACGATTCTGTTGCTTTTCATAAAGTCGAGTTAAGAAGAAGCCAGAAGGTCCCGTGTCTACATTAGCTCTGTGCTGCCCTGCTTGTCTCCCCCCTCGCTCACTCGTTTACCTTACTTTCTGTCCCACCTCGCCTCCCGTACGTCAGCTGCTCCTTCTCTCCTCCCACCAGACGAGATGGGAGGTCCAAGAGAGGGCAACCTCCAAATAAGTTCCATTAATCACAGGCCGGAGACTAATGTAACTAATATTTTACAATTAGAGAAGACAGCAGTGGGCTCAGAGCCATCCATCTTTTCACCACATGACCCCCACACCCCCTTCCATTCACAGGCTGCCTGAGCCAGTGCTTCAGATCAGCCACTTGCATTCAGGTAAACACGAAAACACACTTTCCATCCTGCACATGTACACACATGTAAAAAAAGAAGTGCAATGACAGATTTTGAGACTTTTTACAAACCAAAACAGTATCAACTGCACACCCTCTCACCGTAATCGTCAGGGGTGTACTTTAGCGCTGTTTTTCTTTTCATGTTGAAAAAAAGCAGCGACGACTTGCAAAGCTCTAGAGGAGATTGAGGTGAGATGTTTAAAGTTTAAGTCAGAGCAAATCAGACGATGTGGCGCAACGACGATTATTTAACAAGTTTTGGATCATTTAACTTTAGAGCCCATGGGGTCAAATTTGGCCACTGTTAAATGTCGCTGCTCAAAATGTACAAAGAAAAAAAATGGTCAAATTTATCTTCTGAATCCCAAAGTGCCACTTCTGACCCCCGTATAGAGACATCTAGTGGATGCATTTTGAACTGACCTGAGCCAGAGTGGTAGTTAGAAGATGGCTGACCACATGCTGTTTTGTTGAGCTGGAAACTTTCCCCCAAAAAATCGTCTTCATAGCAAATCAAAGGTTGGTAAATTTGTGTTTTATTTGTTAATTTACTTTGTAATAAGTTGCAGAATGTCTAGAAAAAAGTTTTATGTTCTTTTTGTAAAATTTAGCCACTCTGAGCTAGTTACAAAAACAATTCAATTCAAATTCAAATTCAAAAATACTTTATTAATCCCAGAGGGAAATTCAATAGTTTCAGTACACACAATTCTGAGATCAGACATACATACATACATACATAGACACACGACAAGAATTGGTGACTGCGGTCATTCGCAACCCGAGTCACGCTACCGTAATAGATCAAGAGGGTTTATATGAGGATAGAGTCAGGGGGAGGGGAAAAAAGGCACTTCAGAGTTACCCTCCACAGAGAGGGCAGCTTTGCTATGCAAAAAACACCTCAGACAGATATGCACACAGACTTCAGACGATGCACAATATAAGTGCCCACTAGGTGGGGAGGTAGGGTTGGGACTCTCCTCACTTCAGTGCGTGCAGCCGCATGGGGCAGCGCTCATCCCCTCCGTTTGGACAGGGGAGGGAGATAATGGGTTAGAGAGCACATTGACTCCTAGATACGGTTCCACGGCCTTCACCGGTCACAGTCCCGCCCAGGCTGGGATAGGGAGAAATGGTTTCCATAGCAACGGCAGCATTCCACATTTCTTCTGAGCGGGGGGGGGGGGGGGGGGGGGGGGGGGGTTTCACTTCAGCCTCACAGGCTTCAAGGGTACCAGATTCAGATAAAAATTGTTTGGGGACAGACAGAGATGATTTCCTCTCTGCCTTAGAGTTCTGTTGGTCTTCATCCCCTCCAGATCCAATAATGGCGTAATCAATCTATTCCAATCCGTGCTGATCTGTCAACTCTCTCCTTGATGGAATCCACCTTCTGTGCCAGAGCCTGAATCTCAGCCAAAGTTCTAAGCTTACAACTCATCCAGACAATTATATGAGTTTGTGAGTTCACCGCGCGATGCATTCCATCCCTGAGCTCTGGGATTGAGACGATATTCCTCGAAAGCTCGTTAATTTTCCAGTATGCCAGGTAACCGCTCAGGCCAAACAGCAGGAATCCCGACACCAAAACAATGAATATCCAGACGTCTTCAGAATCCTCTACATACAGTTGAGAAGAGGCAGATCAGGTTCCACCGTTTCCAGGAGTCCATGATATACCCAGCTGGCTCTGTCCCAGAGGGGCATCCGGGAACCCTTTCTCCCGTTCTCATTGTGGAAAAAATTCTGTCAATCGCGTTGAGAGACCAACTGACCAGATCCATGTTTAATAATTTCCAGTTTCCAGAAAAAATGCAGAAAGCGCCATGCACAGGCAGACACGACAGAGAGCCTTGGGAGGGAGAGGAGAAAAAAGCGTCTGTACTCTCCAAGAGCCGGAAGAAGAAAAGTGTATTATGTTTTTTTTTTGTAAAAATTAGCCACTCTGAGCTAGTTAAAAAAAACAATGGGTCAAAAATGACCCTCCGGGTGTATGGGCTAAAAATTGTCAGGTCAAAAATGACCCTTTGGTTCTTTGAGTGACATTGTAGATGGAGAATAGTTACAGTCCTGTATTTGACAAAAGCCTCAAAATAAATTAATTTGTATAATACATTTTACTAAGTTACTTAAGTAGTGCAGGGTCAGAGACTAATAAAGTAAATATATCTTTTCAGGGAGTATGGCTGCTCCCTTTTAAGGGCAGGGAAAGCACCAGAGAAAGTTCACTGCACAAGTATTGGATCAACTCGAAGCTGATGATAGTGACTTTGGTCCTGAGCTGGACAGCGACAGCGATTCTGGTGAATTGTATCAACCGCATGAAAGTGATGGTGGTGAATCCTCTGCCGAAGACAGTGACTCATCCAAACACTCGTCCAGTGATGAAGATGTGCCATTTGCTGAGACTGCTAGCGTACAGATGGAGCCAAATCGTGCCGCAAAAACATATAAATGGCAAAAGAAAGGCTTTGAGTTGCCTGATGTGAACTTTCTTGGTGAACAAGTTGAATCGAACCAGGATGCCACTGGTTTACTTTCGGAGCTTTGTTTCCCTTGATAAGTTGGAAAATATTGTTGAGCACACCAATCAATACAGTATTCAAAAGCATGGGAAACGTGTTGACACTTTAGTAAAAGAGATAGAACAAGTTCTTGGACTGTATCTCAGGATGGGATTCGTTAAAATGTCTGGAGTATGTCAGTACTGGGAAAACGAAGTTCGTTATGGGCCTGGGGCAGACATAATGAGTCGCAACCAATTCAGCCAGCTACTCTCTGTCATTCACTTTGTAGACAATGAAATGGCCAGTGAAGAAGTAAAAAAGGATCGACTGTGGAAGCTAAGAACGTTTTTGGACTCTTTTCTGAGACAATGTTTGACTATTGCGCCTCGCCAAAAACAGTCCATCGATGAGCTGATGGTGCCGTACAAAGGAAAATTTGGTGGCATAAGGCAGTACATCAAAGGGAAGCCACATCCGTGGGGATTCAAAGTGTGGGGGCACTGCTGTGTCACTGGCTTCCTGCACGATTTTGATATATGTCAGGGAAAAGGAGATGCCAACATTGTGGTGAAGCTATGCAACTCGCTTGCAGAGAAAGTACGTTTCCTGATTTTCGCTGACAATTTCTTCACTTCAGTGCCCCTCATTGAGAAATTATTGGCAAAGGGAATCTTCAACACAGGAACTGTTCGAAAAGGCCGCATGTCAAAGTGCACCCTGATGACAGACAAAGACCTGTCCAAGAAAGGCTGTGGATCATATGATCATCGAATTGAATCGAGTCCAACACCAATACTGTGTGTTTGAAATGGCAAGACACAAAAGCAGTCACTTTGATGTCAACATATGCCGGACCAGAGCCTTTGGGAAAAGCCCGCCGCCAAGTCCAAAAAAGAGTACATCAACATTGATCAGCCAAACATCATCAAGGAGTACAACGCTTCTATGGGAGGAGTTGACATGCTGGATGCACATCTTGTACGCTGCAAGTTTCCCATCAGGACCCGTTGCTGGTAAATGACACTTTTCTGACATTTTTTGTCTGTTGCTGTGATCAATGCATGGCTTCTTTACCAGCGTGACTGTGAGGCCCAGGGAATCCCAACATCGAAAGTACTCAAACTTCGCAAGTTTCAGGGTTTGGTTGCTGAAGGCTTGGTTCAAGTTGGAACAGCAAGAAGTCGGGGTAGGCCAACAACTTCTGGCCTCTCCTCCCCGCCACCACAAAAATTTGTTCAAATTTACAAGAGTGCAGATGTTTGTTTCGACCAAATCGCCCATTGGCCTGTCAAGAATGAACATTGCCATCATTAAACTGTGTGCAAGGAACTCAAAACTGATATGCAGTGACTGTGAAAACTGCGCCTCGTGTTCTTCTGTTTCAAACTGAATCCAGTTCTGACATGCAACAAATAAAGAAAAAAAAACTTGTTGAATGTAGCTGTGTGGTTGATTTATTTACCTAACTTTAAAATAGTTTAATTTGACAGTGTTTGTTATTGTGATTTTTTAAAATGATATGCCTAAAGCCCAATGGGTCAAATTTGACCCATATCCTAAATCAGGGAATAAAGGGTTAATATTGCAAAAGTGGATATTTTGGTGTTCAGTCTACTTATATAAGTCGTTTAATGCATAGTTCATAATTTTCCAAAGAAGACAATGGTTCTTGGGTTCTAATGAAACAATATTTTTTTTAGTTTTGATCTCAATCCTAATCTACATCCAAGAAAGACGTGTTTTCTGACTCTTTTGCATTTGTCACAGTTCTCATGTTAGGAGTATAGAACCGCTCTGGTGTTTCCACATTACACATGCATTTATTCTGTTGTTTATTTCTTCATCGTCATGGGATGACCTTTATTGTTTTACAATATTTCTTGTTTTAACTTGCTTTGCTTGTTTAGGTTTTTTTCAGATTGTGTCTTCTTGTTTGGATCTTTCTGTGAAGCCCTTTGTTTCGACATTTTACTGCCTTTGAAATCTCAGAAATGAAAAATCAAGCTTTGATTATGTCCGTTTTGACTCGCCGTTCAAATCCCTTTTGTTACAGGAAACAATAATGAACTCATCACTGAAGAATCTTGCAGAAAATGCATTTGTTTTGTAAACCTTGTGACACGAGATACGTCCTGCATCAATAAAAGTTTTGTCTTAGTTTTCAGATTTAAGCTCAGGAACTGGTTAATCAGTAACAGACCTCTAAAGGTGTGTCATCCTGCACCGTGAGGTCGAATTAGCCATGAAAAACCGAATGATCAAGGTACATTTTTGAGCAGAATGAACTAAAACAAAGACGTGGTAGCAATTAAAAAGACCGGCTAGTAAGTTTGTTTACCTCTTTGTCATAAGCCAAACTAACACACTAGTTGTAATTGCATATAAATAAAATGTGTTGTTAATGTAATTTTTTTTATTTGTAACCTAAATACCTTAGAACTAGTCAATTATTAATAATAACTGTAATAACTAGGAATGCAACGATACCACTTTTTTCGATTCGATACGATACCGATACTTGGATCTGAGTACTCGCCGATACAGATTACCGATAATTCTACCACACCAAAAAAATGCAGTGAATTGGAACACAGTTTTATTTTCTTCTTTGCGTTCAACAGGAAAAGACTATGAGGCAGATAAAAAGTAAAATATTAATCGAAATGATCACAAAACTAAAATATTAGGTGAACAAAATAAGTTACAGCGAAGCCACTTTCAAGCAACTGCATTGGTATCGGTTCCTGGTATCGGTTAACTTTTACAGATACCGGTATCGGTTTCGGTGCATCCCTAGTAATAAGCAGAGAAAAAAATGGTGTTCCTCTAGACTTTCAGATTTTTTTATTTTTATAATAGTTTTGTTGTTTTAGGTATTTTTTAACTTTTAACCTAAATCCTTTAATATTACATTCACCTGCTCTTATGTCTGACATATATATTACCTGTAAAAGCATTTATCCTAGAACGAATACATTTCACGCAGGCCTTGGACATCTAGTGGATTTCTTATCCTTCGTGTGAGGCTTTGCACACGTTTATGTTTGCACCTGCGTGGACGTAAGTGTGTGTTTGCGTTGAGCGTCTGCGAGTGAGAGCAGAGTGTGTGTGTGTGTGTGTGTGGAGGGGGGGGGGGGGGTCATAGGCTGGGATAATGGCCATGATGACAGTGGCGTGGCCGACGGGGGCCCGTGGAGCTGAATGGTGACGGATGACACAGGCCTGGGCTCTGATGGCACACAGACAGTGAGTGATGACTGCACATCTTTCCCAGAGCTCCACCCTTCATTATCTCTATGGGGAGAAACACGGCACAAAGGCAGGCTGCGCTGCCCTCTCGCTGCCCTCAAACGACATCTGCTCATGGAGACAGCCACACTACCGCTCCTCTTTCACCTCGCTGTCGCACCATCTATCTCCATCTATGATGATCTTTCTCGCTTCTTTTCTCTTTTCTTCTCTCTCGCTCCCTGTCCCCCTGTCCGTGGAGGGTACACAGAGGTCAGACAAAGAGATAATGACTCACCCTTTTCAACTTTTCAAATCGAGGCCTTTTCTTTCTCTCTGTCCTCCATGTTCTTTCATTCTTAATCCTTTCTTTATTGATCTTCTCATATTCACATGTTCTCATGCATCTGAGAAGTCTGATCTGATGTCGCCGAGGAAAATCCCCAGCTGTCGTATTTTGTTTATTTGACTTTAAACCAAAAATATTCACTGTGCAGCTGGACAATACTATAAAATAAAGTTCTTTACTTGTACTTGAGAAATATTTATTCATTGCAGGTGCTTGAGAACTGTGCTGCGTGCAAAAAAGTGGTAAATGTTGCCATCTAGTGGTGGAGTTGACGCAGTGCAGCAGAAAGGGTAACACACAAGGGAGGATTCAATGAGACTAATGAGCATGCAAACAGGTTCAACCAGAGGTCACCATCTGGCCAATTACCACTGCTGGCACATTGAAGCTGACCCGAACTGTCATCACAAACACATCACTCCATGTCCAAACTGCCCAGCAATATGTCACCATGCCACTCGACGTGCCATACAGTATGGAGAGGATGGGGGCAACAGGAGACAGCGCAGTGACAAAGCCACCTGGTCATCAGCGTGGACAGGACAGACTGCTGGCCCACCTGCTCGGCTCGCTTTTGGAGGACACTCCATGAATTCTCAATGTCAGCGGCTCATCTCTGTGTCCACTTTGACTGACAGGTGTTTATTGTGCCTTTGACATTTGCGTCCTGAGGGACGAGAGAAACGGATCGATCTGCAGCAAACAGGAGGCAAGGGGGTGCTTAAAATAGCTCGCATTGATCAGGCTGCTGAAAACTAAAGGCAAGCAGAACTATGGGAAATATGAGTTTTAATGATCGCTGTTCTCCAGCATTAAAATCAGAGCTGTTCTCACACGAGCAGCACAAACTTCCCAGACTTCCTTGGTCCTGCTGTAATGATTTAATCCAATTGGCATAACAAACAATAAGCCAGAGAAAGAAACATGAACAGAGAGACGGCTGAGACAGGAAGTGGTGGTGGGAGGGGGGAGACGTATTATAATAACCATCTGTACAATCAAATAGAAAACTACATCTTGCTGTAAGAATCATAAAGAAGGGGAACAGATGTTAGTCCCTAATGGAGTTGACAGGCACTTCCCTGTCTTTCACATGAACATATTGAGTTTCTGAATAAGAGAGGGAGGGGGGGATCAGAAGGAAGGTGTATCATGTTGCACTCATAATACATGCATATCAAAGACCCCAGCTGTTGGATTCCCTCTCCTGAGAGACAGCATTATTAAATCTGCACTCAGCAAGCATATCACACCAGCACAAGAGCTTAAGCCTCTCCATCAGTGGGCTCCATCGGCCTGGCGATTGGTAACCTATCACACAAGGAGATTGTATCATCCTTTAAAGTGTGCAGCTAATCAGTGCCACACACCTGTGTCTTATTTAGACCTTTCTTTTTGTTGAGATAGAGATAAGATCTGAGAAGAAGAAGAAGAAGGGGAAAATATCTCAAGTGCTATAAGTATAAGGGAAGTGTGTGGTTCATAATTGGCATGATTCACACACACTCACACTCACTCTTCACACTCCCACTGTTGGGGGATGAGGGCTGAGATACTGCCAAAAACTCTTTTTGGAACTCTGTCGCTGAATCCTTGTGGCTGGCAAAGTCGGGAGCTGGAAGGAGACGTAAAGTTTGTGCACCAGTTAACCTCTGTGGTCTTGTCCGTGGGAAAACAGGTCCAGCCTGTATTTGTCCACTAGGTGGCAATATACACCCTCAAATGTGAAATCAGTTTGGGCTGCAGCCTGGTATCTCCGGCAGCTGCTTTCAATGAATATGAAAAATAAGTGAATGCTCACCTGGTGCAGCATCTTTCTCCATGTTCATGTTGGCTTTTTGGGCACTGGCAGACGTGGTGTTGAGGTTCCCCTGGGATCTGAGGAAGGACAGCAGAGCCCCCTGGTGCATGAGCGGATCTGGAGTCAAGCTCTCAAAAGAGGAGATGGGAGATTCAGCCGCGGCTCTCCCCCACAGTCCAAGCTTCTTCTCTCCTGGAGCCTCAAAAGCAGCACCGGGCTGTCCCATCTCCTTTGACTCCAGAACACTCAGCATCTTCCACATGGCAGCATCATCGTTGTCCTCCTTACGTTGCTCAGATTTCTCAAACTCCCCCTCTTCATCGTGACCCACCGAGCCTACATTTTGTGAGTGCATCTCTTCTTGTGTTCTGTGCACCAAAAGGTCACACTGATATGCGGGTTTCATACTGAGTTCAGCCGGTGCATTAGAGTAACTCTGTAGCCGGCGGGCAACGGCGGACGAGAGCCCATTACTAAAAAGGCCAGACATCTGCAGCAGTACAGCGGGAGACATGGCTGGATGAGACGTGACAGATTCAGGCCTGACAGACAGATCCAAAGGTTCATGCTGGGACTTTCTGGTTGGACTGGATACAGAGATGTTTACACCTCCATCGTCATCTGTGTGACTGGTCGGCTTGTTGACAGTCAGGACCGTCTCGCTGTGGCTCTCCGGACCTACGAACTGACCGGCTGCAGGGCTCAAGTCCCCACTGGATCGGGGTCTGAGCTTAGGTTTGGGGCTGGAGCTTCTGCTGCTAACGCTGGACTGCAAAGGAGGAGAAAGAGCTGTGCTGTTCTGCCAGTGAGGGAAACCGTAGCGGTCCAGGTGGAAGCCGATCTGGGCGGTGTAGTCGCCGGAGAGCGGACACCTGTAGACTTTCTCACCTGACACAGACAACAACAGCAGAAAAGACCCGATAAGATTCAAATCAAATGAAGAAGCCACGGTTTTATGAGACATTCTGAGCCTTTTGCTCTATATGCACCAAGACCAGTTGTCTAAACATGAAAAATGTTGCAATCTCACACCAGGCTGAGTTGAATGATTTAAGTGCTGCCCTGCAGTAAATCAAGCTTGTAATCAGCTTTCAGCTCCAGTGATCCATCATCTTACAGTATGGACGCCACCACCATGTGCAATAAATACACCCAGAGATGTTAACGGCAAACAAGATTCTTCCAGAAATAATAAACAGTGAAATTGTTAAGCAACTAGAACACGGCAGATGTTGCAGACATGAGCTATATTCCATCAAAGGCAATAAGTGGATTTCCCAGTCAGAAATAACAAAGTCCAACATGTGAGCAGTTCTGATTAAACCAAAACCGTCTTCTGCGGACGAGTTTATTTTTGCTTCACACTTGAAAAACGACACGTTGCAAACGTGATTCAAAAAGTACAAAGTGTGTTATTGAGAAGAATGACAAAGAGTCGTTTTTCTCTTTTAAGTTCGTGATTAATATCCGTCTGGATCGGAGGTTTGATCTCGCACGCCGTAACTTTTAATTAAAAGGTAATCTAAATGTCTTCCTGCCTCTGTTTACCTACACTTTCATCCTCACAGCCATCAGAGACATCCCCTGCAGGGTTAAACACACTCTCTGTGACCATTTTGAGTTAGTGATTGTCTCAGACCTCTGCCTTGCACTGTCTTTAAACAGCCCAGCTGTTTCGCTGCCATTCCAATTACAGTAAAAGTCATCCGACGCCATTAAGCCACAAATATTGGCAGTTTATTGCCCAACACTCTCCTGGCATTTGAAGGTCAGGTCATACATTATACTGTGTCTTTTAGGGATGCGTCTGGGATGGGGAGATAAACCCACCACCATTAATTTAATTCTATGCATATTGATGCCTTATTGTTCTTCTTTAATGGACTAATACCTGAGTTACTGCAGTGATTCATCCCTGCCGCAGAAATATCAATTTCATACACCTTAAGACCTGACCCTGAGGAAATTCTCCGAGCTAAATCTAAATCTAATGATCTGTAGTAGTCGCTCTACTTTGTTTCTAACTTTTGAAGGAAAACCGTCATTTTTACTCGAATGGTGATTTAAAACAAGGCTGTTGTAAATTATTACGATGTACAAAAGCGTAAAACAGCATCCGCGTGTTAATTAAATGGAGCTCTACCTAATGAGATTGAAAAGTCACAGTTGAAATGGAAAAATTGTGTCCTTGAACTAAAGTCAGTTCTCCCAATTCACACCGTATATGTTGCTCTGCAAGGATGTAATTTTCACCTTAGAAGTGGGGGGGACACGGGGGATGGGGGGGGGGGTATAGCGTAATATTGTTTTTAGATGGTAAAAAGTGCAGGGGTCAAAACTTGACTTTGGAAAAAGTGGGGGGGACATGTCCCCCCTGTCCCCCCCCGAAAATTACGTCCATGTTGCTCTGTGAAGTGGGTTTGATTTAACGCTGGCGTGGGTGGAAACTGGCGATGTGCGTGGGCGTCCAAGAGCGGGAAAAAGACCTTAACCGTGCCACACCCTTGTCTCCAGTAATGCACACACAAAAAAAAATCCAAACATCTTAATGGAAGACTCAGAGACACACTATATATCTCAATTATTCTGCGGCTTAAATTACGATGACATTAACGGCTTGCTGCAAACGCAGAAAACACACACATCTGACCTCATCTCTCGATGCGGCCCTTCCTAAAACCATTCGCCAGCGCGCATCGGCGAGGTAAAACAACACAAAGAGTAAAGGCTCCCTTCCTTTTTGGACGGGTGCCATCTTTGTGATTGCCTGGTTCATGCTAACTTAATCAGTTTAAGATTTACTCGCAGTGCCGAGGCTCGCGTTATGTGAGGGGAGTAATTTTAGAGCTTTAGATTTATCAACCAAAACTCCAATTACTGCGTCATTACAAACCCCAGCCTCTCTCACCTAGCGCACAACGTCTGATGAAGTGATGCGTGCGAGGTATCCGCGTCTTACTAGATGCACACGGCGGAGGGGGGGTGTTAAAAAACAAACAAAAAAAGGGGGCAAATAAATAAACAAATGCCTCAAGTGAGCCATGTCTATGGGAGAAAAAAAAGCATGCAGCTGGGCTTGGACAAGTGATTCATTTCATATGGAAATAGGCTTTAAGATTTACAGCCATATATCCCCGTCAATGCAATCTCACTCTCGCATATTATTTGCTTACACGAGCATTTGGCAGTTATATTGTAGATATCAAACTGGGTGTGCAGTGGGGCTTTGGCTCGCTCTCTGTAAATGTAATCGTGCACCTGAAATGCAAAAACAGAGATGCATGTTGGCTGTTTTGGTTTAAGATGAAACGGAGTGAGAGTCGCGCACGAGACTGGTGAGAAAAACAGGGGCACCAGATGTTCTTTGATGTTTATAATAGCATATATTATTAATATTAATTAGACCACATAGTCAATGACGCATTTGGGACGTTTCCAAGTCAATTAAGCCAAATGGCATTCAGGAGACGGCGGAACAATATTTCAAGGCAGGTGTTCAGAACTCCCTGGGTAAATCTTTTTATCTGCATGCTAGGAAAACAAGCATTTTGAGCTTAATTTGAGCCTCGTATCTGCAATAATAATTAAAAAGAGGATTAAAAGACAGAAGTGAGTGGGAGATGGAAAAGCCAACAGGTAATCAGTTTAGGCAAACTAGTCGGACTGGCTGATCTCTGAATAAGTCGTGTTAGATAAAGACCTATGTTGTTAAAAGATGCTTTCGCTGTTAGACTCGTGCAAATGGAGCTAGCAAATGAAAAGGGCTATTCTGCGTTTCTGCCACCGCTCACGTCACCATTCACAGTTTCACCGACGCCCATCACTGCAGGCTCTCTGCTTACAGCGAAAGCAGCGAAAGAGCAGGAACTCGGGGACTGAACACTTGTAGGGACAGCGCCGTTACATGGAGTCTGCTCGCTGACCTTGAGGTTAAGGATATTGAATGGGACTAATTAATAACTGTCAGCAGATTTAACATTTTTTCGGCGTGTTTTTAACTGGGTCAGAGGCCTGCAGCTTGTGCCTATTATGAGTTTATCTGTTTCTTTTTAAAGAGCTGTTATTCCTAATCTCGAGTTCTAATTAAAGCCAAAGAGCATTTTTTAAGCGCGTCCCGATGAGATGTTGAGACAAGTTATTTGTAACGTGCCTCCCTTTTGAAATCAAAGTGGAGTTTCTAATTGAAGATTTTTGTAGATAAACGTCTAAACGTCTAGCTCGGCATCAAGCAGAGACGGGGCTCACGCGCTCTGACAGCCATGACTGTACTATATTTGCTATCCATATTGAGAACATCAATAACTTCATGACCACCATAGGCTGAATATGAATAATGCAGCCAGTAATTCAGGACTAATCAATGTTCCTCAAGCTGAACATCTGGCAGTGGTAATTCTTCCTCAGCATCTCTGCTCTCCTGAATTAGAAATCTCTCTCTCTCTCTCTCTCTCTCTCTCTCTCTCTCCTCTCTCTCTCTCTCTCTCCCTCTCTCTCTCCCTCTCCCTCTCTCTCTCTCCCTCTCCTCTCTCTCCCTCTCCCCCTCTCTATCTCTCTCTCTTTCTCTCTCTCTCTCCCTCTCTCTCCCCCCCTCTCTCGCTCTCCCTCTCTCCCTCCCTCTCTTTCTCTCTCCCTCTCTCTCTCCCTCTCCCCCTCTATCTCTCTCTTTCTCTCTCCCTCTCTCTCTCTCTCCCCCCCCCCCTCTCTCTCTCTCTCTCTCTCTCTCTCTCTCTCTCTCTCTCCTCTCTCTCTCTCTCTCTCTCTCTCTCTCTCTCCCTCTCTCTCTCTCTCTCTCTCTCTCTCCCTCCCCCTCTCTCTCTCTCTCTCTCTCTCTCTCTCTCTCTCTCTTTCTCTATCTCTCTCACTCTATCTCTCTCTCTCCCCCTCTCTCTCTCTCTCCCTCTCTCTCTCCCTCTCCCCCTCTCTCCCTCTCCCTCTCCCCCTCTCTCCCTCTCCCCCTCTCTATCTCTCTCTCTTTCTCTCTCTCTCTCCCTCTCTCTCCCCCCCTCTCTCGCTCTCCCTCTCTCCCTCCCTCTCTTTCTCTCTCCCTCTCTCTCTCCCTCTCCCCCTCTATCTCTCTCTCCCTCTCCCCCTCTATCTCTCTCTTTCTCTCTCCCTCTCTCTCTCTCTCCCTCTCCCCCCCCCTCTCTCTCTCTCTCTCTCTCTCTCCCTCTCTCTCTCTCTCTCTCTCTCTCTCTCTCTCTCTCCCTCTCTCTCTCTCTCTCTCCCTCTCCCCCCCTCTCTCTCTCTCTCCCTCTCTCTCTCTCTCTCTCTCTCTCTCTCTCTCCCTCCCTCTCTCCCTCTCTTTCTCTCTTTCTCTCTCTCTCTCTCTCTCCCTCTCTCTCTCCCTCTCTCCCTCTCTCTCTCCCTCTCTCTCTCTCCCTCTCTCTCTCTCCCTCTCTCTCTCCCTCTCTCTCTCCCTCTCTCTCTCTCTCTCTCTCTCTCTCTCTCTCCCTCCCCCTCCCTCCCTCCTCGTCCAACCATCCAGACAGACAGACTTGATCAGTTACAAACCCCCCCTCCCTCTTCTCTCAGCAAAACTTATCCTTGTTATTAAACCCTCATCAAGTGGTGCGTGTTCTCCATATGTGTAGGATTTACCTATCTGTCCCGCAGCAGACCTGTGCGTTGAGCCAGGGCCAGCAGTGTGTGATTGTGTTAATTAATCTGTCATTGTGAGCACAGGGAGCAGCTGCAGAGGTCTCTGGGATATATTGTCGGAGCTAAACAATGCGGTGCTAAGCCCCCAGAGTGAGTCTACCATTACACAGGACTAAGAACAGAGAGGAAAAGGAGGAGAGGGGGAGCGAGAGCCTGCCGGATCCATCATTGACTAAAGCAATGACGCCTGACCTTTACAATGAATTAGTTTCCATGCTTAATATTGACTGAAATTAGAGTCTGATACTGAATGTGCCATCCCAGAACCGCGCGCACTCAAGTCCTCAGCCAGCCAACTATCATAAATGTTTCTGGAAGTGACACCGTATGGTCTCGGAGATACGGGGAGGGAGTGGGGGGGGGAGAAGTACAAACAGCAGAGTTTGTATATGTGTCTTAAAGAGCAACCGGAGAGGGATTTGGCCACAAACTGCCGGCATTTACATGTAAATGTGCAGATTCCGGTGTGTGTGTACAATATGGAAAACAAAACATCTAATGAGATTAGACCTGATCCATTTATCTCTGCTATACGGACATCGTTTAAGCGGATGCTGGATGAAATCCCACCAGAGCGCATCGTAGCCGTGCTGCTCCGAGACGGAGGGAATAAAGCGTTCACATTAGCGACGAAGGAATCAAACAAAGTTGGGATTTATCTCTTCTCTTAATAACACTCTTCCAGCAGTAGTTTAGGCTCATGATAACGTGTTAGCAGGACGCCATGACAAGAAAGGCATCTACCCGTTGAGCCGAATCATCCAAATCACCAGGTGGAAAAGAGCACTATCAATAAAAATACCAGGTGGTAGATCAAATCATAAAAATCACTGGGTGGTATATATCAAATCATTAAAAACACCAGATGGCATGCATTAACATCTTGTGCCCCCGTAGGCAAGGGGTGGGGATGTGGCAGATATAAAAAAAAGAGGGTACTAATTATCCCCACAATTCAACGTGATGCCATTATAGAAGAAAGGCAAAGTCCTTGTGGATGATCATATCTGAGGTGTGCTGACCCCCGAGCTTCGTGCCACCTTATTCCAGGTGGCTGAAACACACAAAGGTTCAATTAAAAGAAAATTACTGGATGTCGTCATTTGAAATGTGCTGAGATAGCATGATTTTTTGTTGTTGTTCCTAGAGTAAAAACCTAAATCTATCTAGGAATTCAATCAAATTATCTTTACTCTTTGCAACATTTTATTTTTTTTTCTGACAAAACAGCAAATACTTCTCATCTAGAGTTCGAGTGGTGCTTCTCGTTGTAGTCTGATGTAGGTTAGAGATTCATAAAATGAGCTTCTTTTCCTGATTTACCTGCAGCTGGAGGGGAAGGCTGTGGCTGGTGGTCCAGGGCACCACCGGAGTGAGAGCTCCCCGTTTCTGGGATCGCGTCTGCCGGCCCGTGGTGACTCGCACTGCCCGGACTCTCAGCTCTGCTGATGGTCTGGGTGTCTGGGTCACCAAGGCACAGTTTCCCATCCTCTACAGGCAGACATCTCTCCGGCAAGTAGGAGGAGCACTGCTGCAGCTGCTGCTGATGAGGATCTTTAGCTCTGAACATTTGTCGATCGATAGGAGGCCCAGGTGCTACAATCTGCCAACCTGCATAGCTGCTGTTGTTTTTGAAAGCATCTCTGTTAGAGATGATCTTCTGCAGATATTCCATGCTAGTGGAGCTGAGAGGAGGATGGAGATGGTTCAAGCCCAACAAAGAAGAACTCTCTGCATCTGTCAGCGGGCCTGAGGAAATCATCCTCCCTAACATCTCCCTGACTTTCATGTCAGAACCTGCTGTGGCCATCACGTGGTCATAATCTGGTAAGTCTGGCCGGTCGGGCGTATGGAACCTGTTGTGGAAGCTGGAGATGTATTGGGAGTAGAGGTTGCTTGGATGATCCCGTGTTAGATTACTCATGTCGACGGAGCTGTCTCGATCGGTGGGAACGCTGCTCTTGGCTACAAGCTTGTTGAGGTGGACTTTCATGTGATTCTTGAGAAACCAGGGCTCCTTGAAACGACGGCCACATATTTGACAGCAGTGCTCAAAAGAGTCCTTGTGTTTCCTCATGTGGCCCTTAAGAAACCAGGCCTGACTGAAGGTCTGGCCACACACTTCGCAGGGGAATTCACCTACGGGCTTCCCCTTGTCACCTGCTCCCATTGGCACTTTCTGCCCTGAACATGAATCAGCAGTGATGTGTGTCATTTCAACGTGGCCAATGAGCTCCTCCTCTTGCGCAGCGGCAAACTCGCACAAAGTGCATTTGTAGGGTTTGTGAAGAATCCTGATGTGGCGCTCTAGCTCCTGCTGCTTCCTGAACTTTCCCTTGCAGAACGAGCAGCGGAAGCCGGCGGTTTGGGCCTGGACGGGCTCTTCTGGAATGGTCGTCACATTGGGAGAGGTGGACGCATGGGACAGCAGATCTGGTGCACTGGAATTGTTTAAGAATTGAGGATCTGTTGGGATGATCTGCAGACAAACCCTTTGAGTCTGGTTTGTGTTGGACAAAGGCGGCTGCTGTTGGCTAACAATACCAGCTCGCATCTGTCTGTCTCTTAGTATCGCCCTTTCCTCGAGCTCATGAAGCAGCCGGTTCTCCTCCCTTATCCTTCCACGGCCTTTTCCAAGAACGCCTTGCTTGTGTGTACGGAGGTGTATCTTCAGGTTGCCCTTCTGCGCAGCCCTGTGGTCACAGTACGGACACTTAAACGGCTTCTCACCAGTGTGAGTGCGCATGTGAAGGGAGAGTATGCTGTTGAAGCGGAAACGCTTCCCACACAACGGGCAGGGGTACTTCCTGTTCTTGCGGCTGTCGTCCTGCGCAGAATTGACCTGGGAGACGATGTTCTGATTGGTGATTCTCAGGAACTGAGAGAGCTCCACCCTCCCGTTCATGCTGCTGAGAATTCTTGCATCCATGATTTGATTGGCCAGAAGCGCCATCTGGTTCCTAATTGGGTGGGTGAACGGGGGTAATGAAGTTGTCCTCTCTGGGTCTGGGTGGTTTTAATGTTTTGTGGTCAGGGAGTAGCTTTGTGTTGCAGAATGTTGACAATGAGATGAACTCAGTTTGCAGTTAATCAGTGGAACCAGAATCGGGCTTCATCCTTTGCAGAGGAAACATCTGTTTGCTGTTGCTCAGACCTGAAGGGACAACAAAAAAACAAAAAAACATGTATATTTTTAATAATTTTACTCTGCTTTGTACACAAAATCACAAAAACAGGCAAGTAATGTGTGCTGTCAATAAAATCTTTACTTCTGCAACTGTTGTATAATGCCAGTGACGCACCACAAATAGGTCAGGAAATAGAGCAAAGTAGGTTCAGACACACTTCATCCTGTGTTAAGTGTACCTGTGGTTTTAGATTATTGTTGGAGACAGTAAAAATGCTGATTTTGTCTAACCACAAAGGCTTCCTCAACAAATATCTCATCTATACTAAAGGGTAAGGTGAAAATCTTGTCTAGATCACACTTAGTAATGAAATGACTCTAATGCAGCACAAACATCAAAGCCCGTCTGCTTCTGCTCGGCCTTCCTTTTGCATTTCAAAACTCCTCAGAAAGCTCCACACAGAAGATTAAAGTAAATAGCTGAGCTTTAGCAGTTCTGCCGCGTATCTGAGTAAACCCTTTTACCAGAATAATTTACCTCACAGTAGCATGAAAAGAAAACAACAACTTCATATTAAATGTAAAAAAAAGAAATGACATGGCAGTTAAGGAAGGGATACTGAAATGGAAAGCCTCCACTTGCCAGCTTTCTTTTTAATGCAACTGTGGCAGCAAAACAAAGCCTCAAATTCAAATCTCGCTACAATGATAGAGGTCACATAGCCGAGCCCTGCGCAGCTTTAGAGCAGCACCAAAGGGCACAGAACAAAGGATGCAGTGTCCACCCTGAATTAACACAGGCTTACATCATCCTGGATCACAACCTCAGTCAGTCACAAAAATGATGTTACACAAAAGCACACAGATAAAAAGTTAGCAAGGCTCAAATACGCCATTGTGTTAGCTGCTTTAAGCTGTAGATCACAATTTAATACCAACATGTGCTACAGACCAAATCGTACCTGACAAGAAGAAAAAGTCTGCAAATGAGTTGCAAAGTTTTGGCCACGCCTCCCCATTTTCTCTCTCTGCTAACCAGGTATTCAGCACGGTTTACCCATCTTTCCCTTCCCACTCTCTAGTCGCATGTCTCTAATGTCCTGCTGCACCGTGGCCTTGGATGTGTAATATTGCATCTAATTTGGAATCCGCCTTAAGCCGATAACGAAACGTTTCACAACTCTACTTTCTTGTCAAAATGAAAATTACAAATGACCAAATAAATGTGCTTGATTAAAAATTTAAGTAAAGATGAAATAAAACGCTTGAGTTGGAGCCACCTGCTGC
Organism: Nothobranchius furzeri; assembly: GCF_043380555.1. Lineage (NCBI taxonomy): Eukaryota > Metazoa > Chordata > Actinopteri > Cyprinodontiformes > Nothobranchiidae > Nothobranchius > Nothobranchius furzeri. Next base: position 78,597,299 of record NC_091744.1, read on the forward strand.
TGCGTAGCAACCTCAGTCAGTCGTGAAAATGTTAAAACCACACACATAAAGAGGCTGCCTGCAACCATGGCTGGTCTAAGCATTGTGTCTGCTCTGAGCTCAGATCAATATGAGGATATGGGGCTGACCTAATCATATCTGACAGGGAGAAAGTAAGCGAGTGATATTAGCATACACTGATCCACTTCATATTTGCAAAAGTGGTATTTTGGATTAACTAACCATAACAAGTTGGCAAAAGAATGCCTCCATCACTTGTGTGTGTGTGTGTGTGTGTCTGTGTGTGGAAGCCAGATTTTGTGGATGGGAGTGGGGCCATTAGGTATTTTCTCTGTCAAAGTGAATTAGGCTCTTTTTGGTGCAGATTGAGAGGGTGCTTGATTGTTGTGAAGCGTTGAGTCACAGCGGCGCTTCTTAGGTGTGGCGTCGCATAGATGAAAAAGGAGCAGGTGTGATTTAGCACAGGCAATAAAAGGGAAACAAAAATGTGACAGCTCCACACACACATCTAAAGCAGCCATGGGAGCTGCAAATCCAAGATGAGTCGGGATAAAGGGTTCCATTTGCTTCCATTTCTGTCAAATTCTTTAATATTAGTATCTGAAAATATTTAAAAAATGCTATAATTTACATAGCTGTAGCAATAGGCTGTTATAAAGCTCACAGGTTAAGGAGACTGTATACACCACCAGTGTTTTGCCCTTGTTCTGCCATCTTTACCCTAGAACAGACAAATGAGACGGTCTCTTAGTCTCTCAAAATAAAATAAAAAATCCATAGCTCTTGCTACAGTAGACCTTTGGATCCAAACCGATACAAACAGTGGAAGATTTAAAATGAATGAGTGAACATTTTGAGGTTGAGCATTTGTCTTTTTAACATTGTTTTTTGCTTCTTTTTTTTTTTGTTATGTTCTCTGTGCAGCAGCTTGTGACTCATGTCTAGAAAAGCGCTCTAGAAAAAAGCTTTACTTAAGTTATGAAAATATTCCTTCATAACGTTATTTCACTTTTTAGTTTAGGACAATTGTTGCACTACTTCAAAAGTATTCTGACGAGTCTGAGGCTAACTTTATATAAAACACCTTGAAAGAATAGAGGTTTGGTATGCTTTGAGTAGGGACGAAGGATGAGGCGAGATATCGTTATATAAACATATATTTTAGGGAGGGGGGCTTTGTGGTAAAAACTACATTTATTTTTTTCAGCAATTTTGATGCTGTGTAATTTGCCATTTCACAAAAAGGTTATGTTACAAGAACTAAACTTGAGCTAATAATCAAGTAAACACATCTTTAGTATTGTAATTTCTTGCATAAGTACACATCAGTGATCAGGTTCAGAATGTAGCACGTCTAAAGCGATCTGGGCGGAAACAGTCCTTCAAAACCAAGTTCACTTGTTTTCTTTTTTTCAATACATCTTCAGTGGTCTCTAGCATAAATAAATCCTTGTGAGTTGATCTCCGTGGGGGGAAAGCTCAGGTGCTCTTGTTTCTGGAACTAGAAGTGAGCCATAGCAGAGGTGAGCAGAACACACTCTTATTCCTGATATTCTGACACTTCACCTCTGATTGGCCAACAGCAATGCGACTCTACCACTGACTCCCTTTGCTTTGCAACAATGATGTGTTATCTCCACAACTAACACAAGCCCAAAAGAGTTCTGTCATGTTGCAGCGCTGCTAATGCTAACGGTTAGCTTCTGCCAGTCGAGACGTTCCTCCTGGATGCTAAACCAACAACAGCCTTCCCCATCGTTAGCCAAGGTGGTTGAGTCCATGAATGCTAATTTGACAATGTGTTGGGAGTTAGAGTGTTTCCCTGTTTATTTTCAATCAGAAACTAATGCAAATGGGGTAGAAGACTATTTTCACATTTAGCCTTCATGTTACACCCAGAGAGACTGAGAACTTGGTCTTTGAAGCAGCAGCAATGAGGCGTTTTCCTCTTTTGGGAATTTCGTATGATTTTTTTAAGTCTGTAAAAGTTTGTCTCACCCTGTACTGTGATGCATTGTAGGCAATACAACGTGATTTATTTTTATTGCTAAGCCCAACCCCGTTCCACAGATCCTGTCCCACCCTATGCAATTAAAACTGGACGCCACTCAGCATTAGCCAGTAGCGCTGAACACTCGCTTGTGTGGAGATGTCAGCCACAGGTGCACGTTCACAAAGGAAAGGCGTTGTTTCCGGCCATGATCATGGAGGTAGGAAAGAAGAGCTTACGGTGGGTGCAATATGTTTTTCTACCTCTAGATGGTGTCATCTGAGGAAAAAAAAATCTGATTTCTGCCACATACCGTAAATCCTCTAATATTAGCCTGTATTTAATTAACTGCCGGGTATCATATTTTGGCTGGTGTCGGAGTCGGCGGAGGTGAATAATGGCCGTTTTTTTTATTGTGGCCGGGTGGAATGTGGTAACAAGCAAGTACTACGGGGGGGGGGTCATATCCGTCTCACTTTTGATTTGCCAGTGATAGACCGCGAGGGTAACTTTAACCATGGCAGGTGCGGAGATGAAGAGGAGGCGAAAATTTGATATCAAGTTCAAAGAGAACGTGCTGATTATGCTGCAGAACACTCAGGGGAGCAGTAGCAGGGGTTGTATGAACTAGTCACTAGTCGACTTCACCGCTCTATAGTGACTTTTTATGCCTGTCATCGACTAGTCGCTGTCACGTGATAATGACCTGCAAGATGCAGTCCTCTGAAAAGACAGCAGCCTGCTGTCAGCAGGTGACAAGCTCCTGCGCGTCGGGTTGCAACGCACTGTGCAAGAGCGTCGGTACTGACACCCGCCGTAAAACGGACATTTAACCAAATTGTGACGTTTACCCTCTTGCAATTTAACCTTCCCCTCACCCCCATCCTAACCTTAACCAGCTTGCGCATGCAAAGCTCTGATTGTTGACGCGCTCCAGACATCTGCGTCCTGAGCACGGCCACAGTAACATTATCAAATCAGGTGTCGCCACCTCAAAAACTAATTTAACAGGCAATCGTTCATGTCGGCTCATTTCCTTTTATGTTTTCTGTCTTTTATTCTTTTCTTTGTACCTGATGCGTTTCGCTGCTGTGGATCAGGGCGCATCACCTGTTTTATCCTCGGTGACCTGATGTGGCCAGCGAGCACCCCGCAGTTTCTGCGGTCAGTAGATCTTTTAGAACTGCAGTTCAAAGGTAACTCATAAGGTGAATATATATGAACCTGGGTAGCAGTTTTTCTTTAGGATTGAGAGGAGATGCAGGAAGATAATAAACAGGCAGGGCAGAAAAATAGTCAAATAAAAACAAGTTAGTTTTTGTACCTGGTGGTTGCAACAAACAGACACCATTGAAGGTAATCAGAAGTGAGGAACAGAAAATGAAATAATTATTTTTGTGTTTAGAGCAGCAGGAACTCTGAGAGGCTGCAGGTGCATCGGTGAGTTTGTGGCCGCTGCACAGGGGGAGGGGGGAGAGGGCTGAAGCAGAAACTACCGTTGTTAAAAGAAATGTGTTTAACTTTGAAAATGTGGGCGCAGTTTTAATTGTCAAAAACCATTACATCTTTTTGCTCAAATAGAAATTGAGGCCTGCCTCTAATTCTGGTCCTCCTTCCAATAAAGGCCTGGAGCTTGATGAGCTTGAGTCAAATACAGGCCCGGGCCTGTATTAGAGGATTTACGGTACATGCTCTCAGTGTGCCTGACAGAGTGTGACAACACTAAAACCTCTCTGCTTTGGAAAACTGTCAACACATTCCACTGTGTAACAATCTAATATTGTCATATCGCCCACCTCTAACGACAAGTTAGGGTGAATTTTGAAATTTCTGGAATTCAGAGACGTCTAAGACAAGAGGTCAATTGTCTTACTGTTACAAAGCAGGGTGATGTACAGAAAGTAAAAGCGCTATGCCACGCTTTATGCCCCCCTGCATCTTCCTTCCACCCACGCGCCTATACCACCAAAAGCAGCCAGCCAATCATCGTTCGGACCGCTCTGTCAGGGGATGAAGAGCCTGTACAAGCAAGAGGGCAGTGGCACCACAGCTGCCCGCCATGACCCACACAAAAGATAGCGGCCATATACTTTCTGACAGCCAGATTAATGAAACCCTATAGGAGCTCCTCTGTAGGCCTCCCAAAAGCCTGACGGAGACAGAATAGTCTAACCAGTGCCATTCATTACTGCGGGTATACAGAGCACAGAAAGAGCACACACAGCACTGACAAACTAGCTCCTTGTGAGTAATCGCTAAAGAACTCATAAAGGAATACATACACATTTGTTGTGGGCGCAGTAAATCTATGCCACTCCTTTTACAACTATCAAAAACCTGGCTTGTGCCCTGTAAAAATAAATCTGCAGTGCATGTGGCGCAGAGATGATGTGCCGTTATTTTTGTAGTCAGCTATTTCATCTGTTCATCGAAAGGAGGCTTTCGGTAAATTTTTTTTGGTGTCGTTCACTAATGCAGATTAGTGGCCTTGAATGCACGGTAAAGGAGGGGGAAAGGACCCGTGCAGCACGTTTAATGGCACGGGGAAGAACATTTACAGGATGGGGGGGGGGGGGGGGTAGCAGCTGTACCTGTATGAGTTGTTAGAAATCTTAACTCCTGTTTATCTGGGACAGCAAAGATGTAGAGATGATGAAAAAGCTGTAAGTGAAGTGAAAGAACCATGCAATGTAAATAACAGGAAAGAGCGTGCATGCATTTTATAATATAAATGCTGCATTCAAAGCAATACTCTCTTTTTGAGTAGCACTCACACACACACACACACACACACACACACACACACACACACACACACACACACACACACACAACTCCTCTGTGAAGCACATGCAAAGACTCCCACTTGCACATGATTTCTTGTTTTCTTCCATCCACACACACACACACACACACACACACACACACATGCACGCATGCACACACACACACACACACGTGCATACAGAATGTGTTTTAAATCACTAATGTGTAAACAGTTGCTCTTATTTGCACAGACCACCTGTTCTTTCTGGACACAAACAAAGCTTTGGCGTATGATAGGGCGAGTTAACAGTGAGGGGTGCGTAGGGGATGCCTTGCACAAGAGAAGCCTATCCACATGGTGTAGGCTGCATCAGATGGTTGGGCCCTGCATGACGACAGCCATCTCCAACATTAACGCGCTCGGATCTGAAAGAACAGATCTCCTTCAAGCCTGACACATATTGAAGTGTTTTGCCTTCGCTGCGGAAAAAAGCAACTTCCTCCAGTGGAAACGGTGTTTCATTCAACAGGATTCCTCGCCGTGAGAGGATTGTCTTGTTTCTTCATTCTTCTTTTACATCCCCCAATATTTGCAAGTGCGAAAGGGATTGGGAGAGAAACTCGATCTACTTTGAGTTTCGAAAGCACTTGAAGGCACTAAAACAAAAGTCATTAAACGAGTCATCACAAAATCACAGCAGGACTCGGGTAATGCCACTTACAGTAGCTCATTAAGCTATGGCATCCACAGGAAAAAAAAACTGACAAACAAAGAGCATAATCCAAGGCACATTAACTGGGCTGATAATTCAATGAAGTCTCATTTGGCAGCCATCTTGCCCTTGTGATGGTCTTTTTTTTCCCCCACAGCAGCAGAGCACAGACCCCTTCATGACGTTTCTACCTCTCTCTATCATTCTCTCACTCATACACACACACACACACACATACACACACACACACACACACACACACACACACTCTGTCTCTCTAAAACAACAAAACATCCACCATTAGACAACGGGGTACCAGCGTAATTAGAAAATGACTTCCTTTGCAATCCTAGCTAAGTAGTTTACACACTGTAATTACAGGGACAAAATCATCTTTTCATCATTTCACTGATTGAGCTCATCAACCCAGTGGGATCCCAGGACTGTGCTCAGGCAACATCTGGGCTAAGAGAATTAGCCCTCAGTTTAGCAGGCCTTGCACAGTGGCAGGCAAAGCAGCGTGAGCACCGGACATGGAAGAGCTTCTCCAATTTTGGAATAGTGGCGATCACAATTATTATCAGGCTTATTTGGATTCAGCAGAGCACCAAAGTTTACTCGTTCCTGTACTACAGGAGGATCTCTTTTTCCCATGCGCCCAAAAAAATATATATAATCCCTTATCAAACGAGCCCTCCTCCTTTCCAGGTCACTCCTTAAGCACCAGCAGCTGACCTTGGTGCACAACAGCACGTCCTTTCATGGGAAACTTTATTCACCGCAGTTCTCCGTAAGCCACAAGCCTTGACTTTCTAACAAACACGTGCAGTCCAGGAGTTGAAGGTGAAGTGCTTTAGTTTGTCTCTGTCCTGCAGAAGGGCTCTGACTGCCTCTGTGTGTTGGCAACAGAGGCAAGTGTTTAATGTGGCAGCTGTTAGCCTCGTGGATTTTCACTAATCACTCTCTCCTGATTACTCTGACGAGTGTATGATGCTCTTAAATAATCAACCCGCAATGAAAAAAAAAGAAAAATAATTATCATCATCTCCCTAAGTAGTGCAGCTGCACCCGCCTGCAATAATTACAACTAGAACAGGGCGCCTTCTCTCGTCACTTACAACCACTTATTATTAGAGATAACGCTAATTGGTGCAGCGGTGGGTGACAATTCTTCATGAGGTTCGTCGTAAAAAGCCAAACCTTGAAAGTTATGGCACATTAGAGGTCTTAAAGCCAAGGTACGGTATTAAACACTGCATGCTGAGACACGGCGATAATCTGGGCCAGGGGAGTAGTAGACGTCCTATCAGTAGCCCCTTGGTTTCCTCGCTGCCTTGCCCTCACTACACCCTCCCCCCCCCCCCCCATGCCTGGTATCAGCCTGGCAGACACAATTAACATTTTCATAAAAACAATTCCCGGCCTCCAATAGTCCAATGTAATTTGTTTTCCATCTCTGTTCATTAATCATTGTTTAAATCGGTGAGCCATCCCCTCCACTCTGCCATCTGCACTCAGCTGTGTTACAGATATGACACCTTCCCCCTTAATGGGAGCTGACAGCCAAGAGAGGAGGCCTGTGGAAAATAGCTTCCTGCATGTGCACTTCCACCTCGCGTACTGCCAGCAGGTGAGAGAGGGGTATTTAATGGGTTCTGATTAATCTCAAAGGCAAACAACATTACACTACGACGTTATAAAGATGCAGCAGCACATTTTACACACGACAGCAGCAGAAGCAGCAGCAGCAGCAGCTGGAACAACGGATTCAAACCCATGCAGATGTGCTCCATGATGGTGGCAGAGGAATCTGGATTTTGTCAAACTTTAATGCTGTTTTTTTCCCTCTTCTGGTTAAATTAGTGCAGCGTTCCTACAATATGCTATTGTTTTCCTGGAATTGGGAGCAAGGTTATTAATTATTCACTGTTGTGTTCTCATATGAGGGGGCTATGCTTTTCACTGTATTGCCTCATAGCTCAAATACTTAAGGGCCATAGTACTCAGGCAAATTTCATGAGGCAACATCACAGCGATATTATTATCACAAGGCATCCACTTAGGAGATTAAAAGTTTCCTGAAGAGTTTGAATGATTGGAAAGGTTCGGATTGTCCTCTGAAACCGTTTCAAAGTTGCTGCTTTTCTGCACTGGAGTGAGACATCAAATAACTTTTGCCTTGTTTTTGTGTGTTTGTGTGTTTTTTTCTTTTCAACTGATTTTAAGCCTAAGTCTAAACAGCTTAGGCATTGTTGCGAGGAGAAAATCCTACACAGTGTGGTGGTAAGAGGGTGCCAAAAAGTTCCTCTGGCTTGTTGATTTCACCACGGATTACAGATATTCAAATCATGTGCCTCATGTTCAAACAAGTGCCTCTATCAGGGAAGAAAGTTGCCAAACAGAGCTTTGTCATATAATCTGTATGAAGTGACTGCGGCATGATGAGAAAACAAGTATTACTGTTTCACCCAATCAACTATGATTAGAATTTTTGGGGAAGTTTTACCTTTTAAACATGTTAAATTGTATTAGTGTTCATCTTTATTATTTTTGGAGAACGGTTGACCTTTGCCAGAGCTCACACAAAGACTAAATGGCTCAAATAGACACTTCAGATCTTATTTGGGAGAGGGGTGGGGTGTTTTCTAAGGACAACAGCAGCATCAGTAAATGATGTGTGTATTCAAAGCTTAATATTTCATGTTGATTGATCGCTCTGACTGCCACCCACCTGCTCCTCCTCCTGTCCCACCGGAGCTGGCATGAGGAGAATTCAGTAATTGAGAAGAGCAGAGCATGGTCTCTCTTTGCTCACATATGACAGATGGGGCATCATCGCTTCAAAGGAGAGCATTTGGAAACAGGAGGAAGGGGGAGGCAGAGGGTGAGGGTTGCTTTCAGAAGTGGCTGTGCCACTCTGTACAGGTGACAGTCAAACAAAAAAGGTTATTGAAAGGATTTAGAATTAAAAGTTTGATAGGCTCCTTTTATACAAAAGGGAAACTTCACGCACCTGTACCTTTATTCTCACTGCCAACAACTTCACCAGGTCTTTTTTTAACCTTTTTACGCAGACGTTTAGGATTTTAAAACCTTATGTTGTTTTAAATGTAAGAATTTGAAATAAAAAAAAACACCGTAAAACATGTAAATGATTCACCTGCTGGTTTATTTACACTCTTTTCGATCGTTCTTGCCTCGATTGTCGATAACTTCATACTGAAGCCTTGATCACCTCTCAGCCCCATCGCCATTACTTCGGTTACTTTATGAGTAAAAAGACGACAGGCAATGGAAACCCTCATGTGACATCCTTTGAGAAACGCGTCTGTCAGAATCCGTCGCGTTAGAAACTTTTTGAGATTCTTTTATTTATGCGTAAATCTGGAAGAAAGGCGGAGATTTCTCTTACCTGTCCGCTTCGGTGAGGCGCGGAGGACGCGATGTGACAGATGGAGTTCAGTGAAGAAGAGTGATGTTGAACAGGATCACTGACTGACGTGCTGAACGCTCCGCACGCTTTATCATGAACGCCCAGCACTCCGTAGGACGCGGATCTCCCCTCCTCGCTTTTACTTTACCAAAAACGCCTTTTAAACACGCTTCCGACAGGCGAAGCCAGCAGCGCGCTTTGCTGTGTTTCCAGTTGAAGAAAGAGCTAATGAAATCTTATTAAAAAAATACCCGGGATACTTGGACATGTCCCGAAGCCGTATGTCTCCCTCATCTGGCCGCTGGTGTGCAAGTGTAACACCGTCTGGCACCGTGCGTAAAATGTGCACAGGCGTCTCCAAGACGCAGATTCATTCATCCTTTTTTAATGTTTTCTTACAAAGGCAGGATTTTTAGTAAGCGTTATATTACGCCAAGTTTTTTGTGGGGATTATTGGCAACGTGTCATATTTCAGAAAGTGAAATGAAAGCAGGATGGATTTGTATTTATCTTAAAAAATAAATAAATAAATAACATCCCGATTCTGTTGTTGATCGCTTTGTTTTGAAGCCTTTTGCATTGTGCGTTCACACTGCGTGTAGCCTTATAAATAACCTGTAATTCAGCGGTTTAGCCTTTAAGTTGATCAATCTCTCTTAGGGAGGCTTAATTATGCTTGTAACATATTTTACACTTCAACCATCTGACCTTCACTGTAGATTAAACGTCAAGAGGAGGATCGCTTCTTCTGAGTGAATACGTTCACACCCTCTACGAAAGCTCAGACTTAAACAAAGTAACATAAAGTTAAGCAACAGGTGTGTGATCAGAGATGGGTAATGGAGTTTTCCCTTCAAATTTCGGAATTCTGTGATTTGCCTTTTTAATGTGTGTGTTTAAACTTCAATCTCAGGAAAACGTAACCTGATTAAGAGTTCAACGTGTAATTTTTTTAAATTGACCCGCACTTGTATAGCGCCACTCAGAGTAAGGACCCCAAAGCGCTTTACACTACAGTGGATCATTCATTCACACACTGATGGTGATGAGCTACGATGCAGCCACAGCTGCCCTGGGGCGCACTGACAGAGGCGAGGCTGCTCCCGACCACCACCAGTTGTGGGTCAAGTGTCTTGCCCAAGGACACAACAGCATAATTCTCTGTTCGGAGCCGGGATCGAACCTGCAACCTTCCAATTACGGGACAACCCACTTAACCTGTTGAGCTACTGCTGCCTGTTATTGTGCCACTATGGAGTCACTCTCTCCCAAACCAGACCAGAGGCAGACTTGCCATTAGGCAAAGGAAGGCAATTGCATCGGGCACCAAATACTTGAAGGGCCCAGCAACACAAAGATGTTTAAGGTATTTTATTCCTCCATCCATCATCCATCCATCCATCCATCCATCCATCCATCCATCCATCCATCCATCCATCCATTCTCTTCCATTTATCCAGGGTCAAGTCACAGGGGCAGCAGGCTAAGCAGAGAGGCCCAGACTACCCTCTCCACAGCCACTTTGGACAGCTCCTTTGGGGGAATCCCAAAGCGTTCCCTGACCAGCCGAGAAACATGGTCCCTCCAGCATGTCTTGTGTCTCTTCCTGGTCGGATGTGCCCGGAAACCCTCACTAGGGAGGCATCCAGATAACTAAATGCCTTAGCCACTTCAACCAGGTTCTCTTGATGTGGAGGAACAGCAAATCTACTCCAAGCCCCTACCGGATGACCAAGCTTCTCACCCTATGCCCAGCCACCTAGCAAAGAAACTCATTCCAGCTGCTTTATCCGCGATCTTGTTCTTTCCTTCACTAGCTCGTGACCATATATTTTATTGATTCAAAATAAATGCACCCCGTCATTCTAAAAGAAAAGTTACACTGAAATAGCTTTTGGTGTGAAAGCGTTTCAACGACCCCTGGCTGTCATCCAGCTGTAATGGACTAGTACAAGTCCTTAACGATGGAAGTTAATGACCGACGACTATAGCTGGTAATAATAAGTTAAAGAAATGCGCATTATTGAAGTGAAGGTAGGGATTCTTAAAAGTAAAAGAAGGAAGAGAGTAAAAAGTTTGACACAGCGAGATGTTTTGGATGTTTTAGCATTAATTGTTAACATAATGTTAAAGGGCCCCATGCTTTAGTCTGCTTTGGGCCACTAAACTGCTAAGTCCGCCACTGAGTGAGGTGGAATGGATGCAGTGCATTAATATAACTGTCTCCTGGCTCCTATGTGTGAATGTCATTAAGGCCTAGTCCACACGTAGCCGGGTTTTTTTAAACGAATATCCGCCCCTCCAAAAACTTGCATCCACACCACCTCGTTTAAAAAAAAAACTGTCCACACGTACCTGGATAAATACGTTGTTAAGGACATGCCAGACCTGTAGGCGGCAGTACTTCCCCCGTTCTTAACCTCGTCCTTCGTCTGTGGTCTTCCGCAAGGAGCAGTAATTCCGCTTGCAAAAACAAACAAGCAAAAAGCGCTTGGACAATTGATAAAGCGAGCGCAGCTCTGAGGGCATCCATGCTGTCGGCTAGTGTAAACACAGGTCGCACACGTGATGTCAGCATTTTTTTGTCGTGGAAAGTGACGTTGCGGACCTTAAAACTCCGGTTTTGTCTGTCCACACGCAGACACCCAAAACAGAGAAAACGCAGATCTTCACTTTGGCCGGAGTTTTTAAAAAGATCAGTTTTCGTGTGAAAAAACTCCGTTTTCGTGTGGATGACAGACCAAAACGTAGAAAAATATCTACGTTTTGGCAGATCCCCGGCTACGTGTGGACAGGGCCTCAGTTGGTGTCTCTGAGTCTTGCCATTGTCGTGTGTGTGTAAATACTTTTCTGGAGTCAGTTGTAGTACTGGGATTGAAGCCTTTGGATCAAACTTTCCTCTGCATCGTCCCTGAGTCTTCCACATTTCCTTGTATAAATGGGTAAAAGCTATCCAAACCATCCTGGTTCCATGTAGAAAAAGCTATCCGGCCCCTAAAATGATCTGGTTCTTATTTTTTAGTGGAGAAAACGGCTGCAATCAAGCATTTGTGATGCAAACTGTTTTTAATTCTGACATTGAGGGGTTTTCAGCACGAACTCCCCGTTTAAGGTCAAAGGTCAGATATTATTTCAGGAGTTTCTGCTAAAAAGCAAAATTTATGACCAGAATTTATATTATCGATTACATTAAAGCTACAAGGGCACATCTGAAAATCAAATGAGCTGAAAGCGTATTGTTAATGCCTCTTAACATTTTAGCATAGTGTAGCTATACATATTGTGGGGAATTAAAAAAATGAAAAAAAATTACTTAAAGTGGTTCTTTCGCCTTTGTCTGTAAACCTCTGCTAATTTCAAACTGAAAGCAACTATTGGACCATCGTTGATGGTCTCCCCAAACCGCTGCATTTTCCTGGGTCCTCCGCTCATTACACACACATATTTAGCAGCAGAACACCACTGGAGTGGGAGGCTCTCTGCTCAATATTATCAGAGAAGGAGGAAGAGCCAGCTGCTACTACTTTAACTTTAGGACAGAGTCCCGAAAAGAAAAACACCATTCGAAGTCACGGACAACAAAAGACGTTTGGAACTAGTAAACGGTGACTGGTGTTTAGCGTTAAATTGTTTCCTCCAACATCGCGAGTTTCCAGTTTTGGCAGAAGTATCTCAGGGAAGATACCTGAGGGGTGGGGTGAGTGTTGTTTGCGTTTGCAGATTCACCGTAACAGCTTTAAGTCATGCAGGTCCTGAAGCACCATCACACTTCCACCTCCATGTTTGACTATGGGTGTGATCTTTTGCTTAAATGCAGTGGGGTTTTTTTTTGTGAAAACGTCCTTATTTTTGCAAATGTGAGACCGGTCTTTGTAATTTTGTGATCAGCAGCAGAGGTTTTGGCTCCAGAACTTCCCCTAAAACTTCCATTTCAATCATATATTTATTTAAAAAAAGACCCAGTTACCCATGATGAAGTCAACACAGGACTTTTTCATGTTAAAGGAGCAGCCGAGCAGATATCTTTGCAGCTGTTTAATCTTTCTCCTGTCGTTTGGAACCACCTGCAGACTCTTCCTCGTTCCTTCTCAGGCCTGAACACCTGTCTGGACAACAATACCTGCATGAGTCCTTCATCACACCGCATTTAAAATCCCCCTTAATCCCAGAATTGTAGATCTCGAGTGGCTCATTACTTCTTCTGCTAGATTTCTTTGAAACGTAGTTCCATACACCTTTGCAGCTTAACCCACATAAATCCATTGATCTGTGTCTTAGCAACACAACACCAGTATGTTAAGCACAGCCTTAATCTGTCTCATGCTACCTGGATTTTCATATTGGAGAAATAATCCTGATGAGGGGCAGGAGGGGGTCAGTCACCTTAAGAGCTGTTTAAAAGCTTCTTATCAGAGACCTGCACTCTAAACATTTACCTAAATGGGAAGTGATAGCCCTTTAACTCGTAATCCACTGCTTTAATTAAAGATGCGTAATAGTGGTGTGTACCATTTGGCCTGTTGGTGTTTCCAAAAAGTACAGAAAAATTACACTCAGGTCCGCCATCATGGCCTTTTCAAGTACACTGTGAAATTTAATGAATGTAACAGATTTTAAGGGTGTGGAACACACACTCGGTGGATTTGCAGCCGACTCTAGAGGAATGAATGCCTTGTAAGTTGTACTAGAGGAACAAAAAAACACCAGTGCACCATTTCCAGGAACTAGAAGTGAGCCACTTCACAGCTGAGCTTCAGACAACAGGTTGTGTAGTCTTTTTCCCGAAATTTGGACATCTCGCCTCAGATTGGATAACAGCAACACAACTCTCTCCTTGGCCCCCTTCTGTTTACGCTCTACCTTTTGCCCCTGGGGGGTCCTCTGTGTCTGCGTTATTGGACTGCTTAGCTTACGTTCTCTCTGCAGCTGTTCACGATGTAAACATGTTGCTGACTTTGCCTAAATTCACCCCGCTGGATTTATAACATTATGTTATAAACAGCATTTCACTTTACACCAAAGTTGATTTTTAAAAAGTCCGGATCCCTACCAGCTTCTGTTGCTGGTGGTGTTACCGGGTTCAGCTGCTGCTCTCACACCGGAATGAGAAGATCTCTGAACAGCGACGCTCATGTAAATAAATAACCTAATTTTAACACACGTAATCATACATCGGAGCTTTAATATTGTTAATAATTGTCTCGCTTTACACTACAGTGGACGGAGCGCAACCTCCGTGGTGAAATACCCATCCATCAGGATTATCAGTAACTAGTATAAACACATCACATTCATTCCTGTCTTCCTCGTGAAATAAACGAACGTTAATCTTACCTGGTAAAAACATGTTTGCTGCAAACCTAAGGCCTGCTAGTCCGCTTGATTGATTGATCGCTGCCAGTGGCGTATCCAGATCTTTTAAAATGGGGTGGCCCAAGTGAGGCAAAACTTTGTGCATGGGTAGCACCAATGGTTATGCTTTTTTTGTTTTACCCCCAAGCCTTTTGTGGACAATGAAAAGCCTGTTTAAAGGTAAATTAGTGTGTTGGTACCTGGGGTGGCCAATCAGATTCCAAGGGTAGCATGTGCCACCCCAGGCCACTCCCTGGACACGCCCCTGGTCGCTGCAGTTCGTCTCCGTCCTCAGTCTCCATCAAAGTTACTAAAAAGAAAAAAACGAGTTTACGTCCTTGTCTGTTAGTGCAGCCAACCACGCAGCAAGCTAAAACCATTTTACTGTCAAATGAACTAAATAAAAGCGATAAAAGGCTACAAACTGGCTTGTTTTGACTACCTTCACGGGAGTTTCTACGGGTGTAAACGGTCTTTTTGCCATCCATCATGGCGAAGGGGGCGGACACATGAGTGGCGTGACGTCACGTGCAAAGGGTCAATAGTGTTACCCGTTGTGAGTAAAAATGGGCGAGTCCGTGAATGTTAAGTGACAGCGTGATGTAGATCTGTCAGGCTTTTAAATCCTAGAGCTTCACTGTCTATTTTCTATCAGAAGCTAATGCAGGAGATAGGTGTAGAAGACTATTTTTATGTTCAACCTGCATGAAAAACTCAGAGTGACCGAATATAATCAGTAATGTGATTTTAAAAATGTTTTTTTCAGTGTTCCACACCTAATTAGATTGATGCCATAAAAAAATTAGGAACCAATGACGTTTTTCACTTTTCTGGTGTTTGGAAAATGAATAACTGGGGGAGGGGGGGGGGGCAGCTTTCTCTCTCCTTAACTTGATGTGAAAAGTCACAAATAACAGCTAAATGTTTCTTTATTGCAGCGACAAAAACAAGAAAACTGACTGAGAGGATTAGAACTGGTATCATTTCAAAAGAAAACAACGATAAAAGCTCAAAGGCAATCAGCAAGGATTATGAAGTCGCTGTTTTATCAGTTTGTAATTTTATCAGGAAGTTTCAGTCATGACGCCGTCTAAAAACATCCAGACTGAGTGAGAGAGCGCGGGTGCAGATTATAGCAGAAACAGGCTTTAGGGAACCCCAAGTGAGTTTTAACCTGCAACACGATGGAGACCTGGACTGAAACAGACATAAAGAGGAATGTGAAGCTGTGGGAGTGCAGTCAGTTACTTATTTGCGACAATATGATGTTCATTATATTGAAGAAGAAATAAAATAACACCCGGTAACACTCGCTGTTTGGTGTGCTGTCGCCTCTAGTGCTGAATGTATCGGTGAGATGAAAGAAAATCAGCATCAGAGTGAAATTTGTGTCAAAAGGACAGAAGATTACTGTAAACTACTTAAACCCAACTGCAAAAATAGAAATCTGTTAGTTTTGAAGATAATTCATTGACAGTTATTTATTTATTCACTTACATTTTTGGAGGACGAAAACTTGAGACCACATTTTCAAGTGGGTCCTCCTTAGATGTTAACACTGAGAATTAAAAAAAAAAAAACAAGATAACATAAACAACATTATCCGAGCAAATCACAACAGCTTAAAATGACCAAATAACTAAACATAGCAAACAAAATAATAAAATAAATGAGGGAAGAAAAAAAAGTAGAAAAAATGGCACAAACATACATAAAGTACAACAAATCAAACCTTTCATGCCAAGCCCTGCATAGCAACAGAGGACCATGAGGGACAAAGGGAGTTACTGTAGATGCATGAATGTAAATCAGTGAAGAAAATCAGTATCTGTTGCAAATGTACTTTATATGTTCATATTAGATCAGGGGTGTCAAACTCATTTTAGCTCAGGGGCCACATTGAGGGAAATCTAGTCCCAAGTTGGCCGGACCGGTAAATTAAAAAAAACTTCAGATTGTTTTCTTTGTATTAATACAATCAATATAAACCAAAGCTGGAGCCTGAGGACAGTGTATTCAAAATAGTACAAGTACAACACCTGAAGTGTACTTGAAAATTTGAAAAAATAACAAAAAATCAATAAATTTAAAAAACATTCCTTAGTGATTCAAAGAGCTTACAGATAACATGGCTAGATCAGTTTCATGCGGCACTTAAAGTATATTTGACTCATTTTACTTCACATCTTTTAGCTTTCACCAGAACATCAACATCAAGTCACATCCTGAGTGGCAGCCAACTTCAGGATGGGATTCAAGTTCTTGTGTGAGCCTTGAGCGCAGCTTTGTTTCATTTATACTCATTACAGAGAACTTGCTCACAAAGATAAGTTTATTTTCACTCTACATTGTAAAGCATGAAAATAAAGTTTACACAACCATCTCGCGGGCTGGATCTAACCTGCTTGCGGGCCGGATCCGGCCCGTGGGCCGCATGTTTGACACCCCTGTTTTAGATCAAGCACAGTGACGTGTCCAGGCATGTTAAGTGGGGTGGGGCCCTTGTTCAAACATGGGTGGCACATGCTTTTTCTTTTTTTTTTGGTGGGGGGGGGGGGGGGTGTCACTTTTCACAAAATCATTACTTTTTGGCTTTCTAGTGAATTTGTGAGCTCCAGTTTGTGCCATGACCATCATCTGCTCTCCATTCATTGTGTTTGTTTCCTGCAACCTGATGGGTATCGATGGACGGATGGAAAGCCACTTCTTGGTGCATTACTGCCACCAGCTGGAGTGGAGTGTGGACCGGGACGCAATACTTTTTATGTCAACAAGGAAAAACAACAGTAAAGGACAATAATAAAACACTTGTTCTGTCAGCCTGTTGCTTGAAACCCTAGGTCATGCTGCTGCCTACGACTTTGGGGTTTGTAACCCTGACCGAGCCTTTTGTGGACAATGTTAAGCAAAGTTCAATGGAACTAAGTGGAGTGGCCAATCTGATTAAAAGGGTGGCATTTGCTACCTCAGGCCATTCCCTGCACACACCTCTGGGAAAGGACATGATGGTCATTTACCGATTTACCTGAACCAGTGGTGTCCAATCCTGGCCCTCGAGGGCTCCGATCCAGCATGTTTTAGGTGTTTCTCTGTCTCAGGCAGCACAGCTATGGTTGAACCACCAGTACAGCTGATCAGTACAGCTGATCATCATCCTGGACGACTGAGGTTTTCCGGGCACATCCAACCAGAAGGTCAACTTTACTTTATTTAAAGAGAGGACATTGCATATTTATGAACAGCAATACGACTGTAACTATGCCAGATTGTAGCCTTAGGCTAATTTCCATCTGCAGTCCTCTGACAAGTTAATGTTAAGAGATAAGACAGACAACAATACACATTTAAAAAACAGTTAGGAACATATTTTACGAAAAAGACAAGTGTAAAAACAAATAAAAGTGTCATCTATGATTGCATCTTTGAGTTTCCCGTAGCCACAGTTTCAAATTTTTTTTGAAAGTAACAAAACTTGAGCTTTCTCCCACTTGAGTAGGAATGCGGTTCCAAAAAGTCGAGCCCTGGAATGACAGAACATTTTGAGAAAATGTCGTTCGCCTAAGAGGGAGCTCACAGTCGCCTCTGACCGTAGCTCGAGTTACTCTGGAAGAGTCCCTGTGTGATTTTTGAATAATAAAATCATTCATTGGTGGAGGGGCTAGACCACGAATAACTGTATAGACCAGGCAAGCAGATTTAAAATGTTTGAAATTCTGGAAACTCTGTAGAGAATATTTATCCAGAATCGGACATTGGCTTCTTGTCCAGGATTTTCATTGCCCTTTTTTTTAGCAGGACTCCACAGGTCTGATAACAGAAGAGGCAGCAAATGACCAGCTGGTGAAGAAGAAGGAGACCCCACAGGAAAACCCAGGACACGCTGGAGGGACTATGCTTCTCGGATGGCCTGGGAACACCTTCGGATTCTTCCTCAGGTGTGGTGAAGCAGAGAAAACTCTAGAATATGCAGCATTTTGGCTCTAAAGATCAGGACACCTCTGGTCTAAACTGCTTCTCCTGCACACCTGGAGTGTAAACTGTCACCTAGACGCGGTGCTAAATGTTATTTATTTGAACACAGGGACTAAGAACTTCAGCTTAAGCCTGTTTAGTAAAAAAAATAAAATAAAAATAAAAGATAATAAAAACATTAAATTTGGTGCTTTAACTAGGACACCAACTAAATCGATCTCAAAACTATACAAAGCCATCTCTAGTGCCGGTGAGGCCAACACTTTTTATATCAAGGACAAATGGGTGAGGGAATTGGGAGCTGATATTTCCTCAGAGGGGTGGAGCAAAATTTGGTCTTTCCAGTGGTCAACGTCCAGCTCAGAGAGCTCAGAGAGCTGGAGGGAACATGGCTGGAAGAATATTATAAGATATTTCAAAACGCTGTATCAGCAGAGATATCAAGGCACCCATACGCCGTGCTGGAGACAATGCGGCGCTACTGCTGCTAATCATTTGCATTGATTTTGGGACGGCCCCAGGTTAAAGGAATTTTGGACGGGAGTTCAGACCTCGTTAAATACAGTTTTGAACATTCAAATCCCTTTGGACGTTAAGGTTTTATACATGGGGCCTGTCCCCTTTCTGAGATGTAGGAGTGAGATTAAGTTGGTGCAATTACTCTTGGTGGCATGTAAGAAAACAATAACGAGAAGATGGCTGAGCCCTGTGCTCCCCACACTGGATGATTGGTACGGGATCATTTTAGAGACATTTAGGATGGAAAAACTGACATATTTGTTAAATAATCAGAAGACCAAATTCTTTGAAATCTGGAGCAATTGGGAAATTCAATTCCTCCTCAAGAGCGGACTTAATGTGATTCAACTGTTAATCAACTTTTTGTAACCTAGCAATTTCATTTCTTTTTTTTTTTGGCAGCAGAGCAGGCAACCCCTCAGTTCCTGGTTATGTTTACTGTTCCATATAAATGTGTTTAACCCTTTAACTATTACAGGTTCCCCCCTCGAGCACAGTCTCTTTTCAGTAGTTTAGATATTAAGGGACTCTCCTTGATACTCCTCTGTGAAGGATGGGATGCTCTTACCGTCCACTACTCATCTTGGATTCAATTGGGGATGGGGAAAGGAGGGGGGAAAAACCTGGAATGACCATGTTCCTAGGTCATTTACATCGTGTCTTGTTTATTGATATATGTTCATTCCAAATAAAGATTTAATCAAAAACTAAAAACATTAAAGGGACTTTACGGAGTTTTGAATTTTTATGCTCGCGATTGCCCCCTCAGGCCAAAAGCGTAACGGCAGCTTCAATAGTAGGCTCGTGCACGAGGCGCGCATGCTGTACGTGCACAGTCCTTAACGAAAATAACAGCTGAGACAGTCCCTTGTGTGTATGTGTGTGTGTGTGTGTGTGTGTGTGTGTGTGTGTGTGTGTGTGTGTGTGTGTGTGTGTGTGTGTGGCCCGGAGGACAGGAGGACGTGCAGCTAATTAATTAAATAATTTGGTTCTGTACCTTTCTCTTCAGCACAGCCGACAAAGGTTTATGATGGGTCAGTCCTCCTGCATGCTCAGACCATTCCCTTCCCTTGCTTGAAAAATTGTTCCAAAATGAAAGTTGAACCCACATCTTATCTGTGAATTCAATGCCGTTCGGCGAGTCTCAAATAAAACTTTGGGCATCTTACTGTAAAAATATATACCATTAATGTAAAAAAAAAACTCTAAATCAGGGGTGTAAAAAATGCGGCCCGCGGGCCGGATCTGGCCCACAAGCGGGTTAAATCCGGCCCGCGAGATGGTTGTGTAAACTTTATTTTCATACTTTACAACGTAGAGTGAAAATAAACTTATCTTTGTGAGCCAGTTTCCTCTGTAATGAGTATAAATAAAACAAAGCTGCGCTCAAGGCTCACACAAGAACTTGAATCCCATCCTGAAGTTGGCCGCCACTCAGGATGTGACTTCTGATGTTGATGTTCTGGTGAAAGCTAAAAGATGTAAAGTAAAACGAGTCAAATATATTTTAAGTGCTGCATGAAACTGATCTAGCCATGTGACCTGTAAGCTCTTTGAATCATTAAGGAATGTTTTATTTATTTATTGATTAATTTTTTATTTTTTTCAAATTTTCAAGTACACTTCAGGTGTCGTACTTGTACTATTTTGGATACACTGTCCTCAGGCTCCAGCCTTGTTTTACATTGATTGTATTAAAACAAAGAAAACAATCTGAAGTTGTTTTTAATTTACTGGTCCGGCCCACTTGGGACTAGATTTCTCGCAATGTGGCCCCTGAGCTAAAATGAGTTTGACACCCCTGCTCTAAATAAACTATGTTGACATCCAGAATCAAACCCAGGTCTTCTGCACAAGTAATCTGATGTCTTACTAGATGAGCTAAAGTGTCAGTGACATCTTTTGTATCTGTAACATTTATATCCTTGCTAACAGCTGAAACAACGTTCAAAGAACGATTTGGAGCGAAAATGGCTATTTTGTTGCTAATTTGCAGGAAATATCTAGAAGAAAGTTCTTCAGAAATGTAGCTAGCTTTGTCACTAGGCGTTAGGAACAGCGACAAAGACTAAAGCTACTGATAGCAAATGCTACGGGCGATGCCTGAGTGCGCGTGAAGCAGCCTGCTCGACCCGAGCAGCTCTCTTTTTCTGTGATTTTACAGAAAAACAGGCAATCACAGTAAAAATGCCAGGGCTCATTCTACAGGACCAGGGCATTGCAGGAGAATGTATGAAGAAGATATTTATTATTTCTATACATGTTTTGGCTGTCAAACTTCCATAATGCCCCTTTAAATCTGAATTTGTGACTCTTACTTACATCCTCTGCTTTTCAAAATGTTTATTTTTTGCCCCAAACTTTGAGTTTTTATGGTTTTTATCCATATAATCACAAGAAACAACTGGCTCATAAAAATACTTTAGCTAGTAATCAAAAGTATTTACTGTGATCACAAGCACAGGAAAAAATGGTGGTTAAATTCATTTATTTTTAGTTTCGATTAATCATTTTTCTTTACATAAAGCTCGTCACAGAAAAATACATACATTCATTAGGAAGGTCAGAGTGTTCGAAACCACACTTCAGCAACTGGTTCTGCTTCATAAAGAAAGGGTGTCTGATGTGTACAGACTCACTTCACCCGGAAACAACAGGGATCAGCAGCAGAGCGGAAAACAGGTCAAGTTCTGACCCGGTCAAAAAAGTTCTAATTATCAACATCTACAGGTTGATAGGTAGGATGGACATGTTTCCATTTTAATGAATAATAAGGACCCTGTTCATTTAGAGGGAAAAGTGTAAAAAGTGTTTATTAGTTTATAAAGAGGGAAAAATGCTTGAATAAGAAAAATGTTCCCGCCAAAAGTCACTTTTGCTGCAGCCTGGCAGCTTTGAACTTGGACACCCTTTTAGGCGCCTGCTGAGGCGGGGCCACGTCGGGCACCACCTCCTCCTGTTTCCTCTCCAGTATGGTTGGCAGAGCCGGTGGGACGATGGTCAGGTGGGGGACAGCTAAAGGCATCGGGTCCTTTTCTATCACTGTCCCTGAAAACGCCTGGAGAAGACATAAAGAGGACACCCGGATCATTTTCCTTTGTGGGGTTGATGTTTAATGACGGACATCGGTCGCTTTTAGAGCCGAACAAATAATCTGAACACTGAATCTGTAGAAACACCACAAGTAGAAACAAACTGACTTCAAAGCGGCTGGAGGCGAGCAGCGGCACGGCTGTGGGACTGTCTTCCTCTGTGATGCCGTCGCTGGTGTCGCTGTGCGTCGTGTCATCGTGACTGAAGCTGCGCGCCACCATCCTGCGCTCTTCGAAGTCGGCGGCGCTGCTCTCGCTTGTGTCGCTGCACACGCTGTTCTCTCGACTGCGGGACTTCAAGATGGACTTTCTGGGAACGAGCTCGCCGTTCTTCACATCCACAAACAACCTGAAGGAAGAAAAAATGAAAGCAACTCTTTAATTTCACCAAAGCGACACCAGAGTTCCTCCAGGTCTTCTACCTGTAAATATCCGCCGGGGTCGTGATTTTGTGGAGTTCGTGGTGGGCGTGTCCATTACTTTGGCCATTTTTCTTCTTTCTCTTCGAATGTTCCTTCTGCTCTTTCCTCTCGCTGAACTTCAACATGGTGTTTTTGCCCGTGTTGATTCTCACCTGAGGCACCAAGCAAAGACGCTGCATGAAGAACGCGGAACATGCAATGTTTACTTTCTAATCCGAACGACTCTTTTAACACAACAACCTTTTTGGGTTCGACTGTGTGGGAGAAAAAAATCGTCGGCGAGCAGTCGCCTTCTTCCTCATCGTACTCGTCTTCTTTCCGTTGGGAGAGCGGCTGTCCGCTGGGAGGTGCGGCTCTCCAGCTCGGCTTCAAACTCGGCCCGTTTACCGGAGGAGCAACATCCGTCTCCTTCTCCTCCTCGGAGGAAGAGGAAGATGAATTCTCGCCGTTCATGTCTGCGTAATCACATAATCTGGAGACAAACGCGACACTTTAGATTCAACCAAATCTAATGAATAAATCTGATAAGACGGCGATCGCACACCTGTCCTGCTCATCCTGAAGCTCCTCGAGCTTCTCTAGTTCATCCAGTCGAGTCCACAACTCCTCCTCAGTCAAGATGCCTTTTCTGCTCCCTCCATCTTCACTCTCCTCCTCATCCTCCTCTTTCAGATCAAACACCACGTCGCTCTTGGGCTTGGAGTTTGGTTTGTGGGCTTTCCTTTGCTTTCCTGTAAAGGAAATCAGAATCAAATGAACCAAATCACCAATTACATGAAGAAAAGTCCCTCTACTGTTGTAAAGAATCCAGTAATGAGTTAAATATTTGCTTTGCCTTCTCATAAGCTGCGTTTTAGTGAAATGAGGTCAGACGAAAGACGATAATACCTTTTGTGACAGCAGACTCATTGTTTCCGACCTCCTCTCTGATGTCGACATAGGCTTCTTTACTCTAAATCAAAACAATACCAAAAACAGTCAATGCATTAAGTCACCGCCTGCATCTTGCTCAACATCTCACGTGTGACAGCGTGCACAAATGCAACGTACAGCTGATAAGGTTTCCAGGTCGCTTGCAAACCCAACTTTTGCTGCGAACATTTTCATCGTCTTGGACAGATCGTCTAATTCCTTCCTCACATCTGCAGAAAACGAGTAAATGATCATGAGAACGAGCGTTCTGCACAGGCAGTCGCAAAAACAGGCAGCGGGCTAACACGAATCTGTCAACGAAACATTCGGCGTCGAGACAGGAAGCTGCAGAAGAGTTCAAATCCTAAACATGTTGGAGAAAACGGAGGAGAGGAGAAGAAGAAAAATGATGGCACAAACAGTTCATAATATCTTCTGCCCTGAATACTACTCCGGATCATTAAATCTTCACAACAATTAAGCCCTTTCACTAATAGCAGCAGAGGGCCCTTGTTTCCATGGTGATCGGGAGCCCCTCCAGTCAGTGCATCAACTGGAAGTGAGGAAAGGTCAAACACAGAAGGCCTGACAACTCAGCCGCTGTCTGACACATTTCAGCTAGCTATGTTTGTATTACAGCACTTAGCTCTGTAATAGCAGGGTGGGGAGGGTCAGGAGACGTGGGGGGGGGGCTTTGGATGGGCCGTGGCAGCCCATTTCTGCTTCACTAAACATTCTAATAATGTTCACATCAGCGATCGGAGCTTGGGTCTATCCGACTGGATGTGAGGTTTGTGAACGCAGAAAGATCAGCAAAGAAAACACAAACGCCGCACACAACGCACGTTCAAGCGACACGAGACAGGAACCGAGCTCAACTGCTGTTTAAAATGTTCACAACAGAGGCAGCGATGGTAGTGGAGTACCAGAGGGCCGCAACGGGCTTCCAGCCTTTAAACCACTTGTGCGAAACATCCATCTTGCTCCTAGCACGCAGCTTTTTGTGTCGCTGTTGCAGAAAATCAGCTTTGTGTCAAACTTGTAAATCCCATCACTAAGTTTGGCCTTCCAGTTTCTCCGGTTGTGATGCAGCACCGCCCTCTGCTGGACGAGCGCCGGCATCGAACAATTAAGACAATTGTGCAGTGAAAGTGGACGGGACGCCACACTCACGCTTCATCCTGTGATCGACAAGTTTTTGGGCTTGCTTGGCGGCACACTTAGCGAACCAGTTGTCACCCAGCAGCACCGTGACCTCGTTGGTGTGCACCAGCTTCCCGGGCATGAAGGCCAGAGGGCCAAATGGCACCTGCAGAAACAAAAGAGCAGAAAAAAATGGGTCAACGGAAGCAGGTGGGAGAGAGCGGACGTAAAAAAGTTTAAATTTCCAGTTTTTTGGGTCAGTTCGTGCGATTTTAAAGCAGGTCAACGCACCATGATGTCATAAGAGAGTTGATCTGGGAGAGTTTGGAGGCGATCACTCAGAGCCTCGTAGTCACCAGACACCTTCTTCCTGCAAGTCACATAAACCTTTTCACTGTTGGAATTAACCAGCCTCTCCTTACGCTCCATAATTCAGCTGGTTGGGTTAAAATAAGTGAAGAAAAGTCGAAAGTGACACATTTCCTGTTTAATAGCAGAGGAAGAAACTGGTGCAACCTCAAAAGACCATGTTTAATTATTTGATTATAAGAATTTATATGGAGAGTGAATGAAGACACGGATGATGGAAAGGCCCAATAAAATCCCCTTTTGTTAATTGTTGTTTTTTCTACTCAAATGAAATCTGGCAAATGTTGGGAATGATTAAAACAGCTAATTTGACCATTTTTAAATGCACATTGTTACCACTAGGGGGTGATAGTTGTTTTATTAGGGTCTTTTAATGTTTTATTTAATTTAATTCAAATGGATTAAGTAAAATACAATAAAACAAAATACAAACATAAACATTAATATCATACAATTTAAATGAACTGGGGGCAGAAGGAAGAATAATTTTACATTTTCTGCCCCGATTTACAAATAACTAAATTATTAATGCATGTGAACTCGAACAGATTCATCTTTATTCCTGTTTAGACTTAAACAAACACAAACCTTAAATAGCATCTTCATAATTCCTTGACTTGATACATGTTTAAATGTTTAATGAATTTGATTCTTTTATGTCATTTTTTAAATACTTTTTAAATATCAACCTATAACTACCGACTCTCTTTTAGTGCCACACTAAAGAAACATGTACGGACTTGAATAAACCTTAGAAGTTAAATAAATCTAAAATTTTTGCAGGGAAGCAGAAACTGGAGTCTAAATGGGTTTGTACTAGGGCTGGGCAATAAATCGAAAATGTGTTGTTATTTAAATTTCTGACACTTATGTTGTTGTTTTGTTTTTCCCGTGTCAACACATCTGATAATAAAAAAGATAATATGTGTGCAGGTTGGCAACATTCATGCCCCTTTTAAGAAGACGTACCACCTTAAGTCACATATGTAATACAGCTCCACCTAGTGGACAACGTCTGTTTCAGAGCATATGTGTAGTTCCTGTCATCCAGGTGAAAACAGTGGTGGCTCCGGAATTTTTTTTCTGCAGGTGTTATGAAGGAGCTAGTCTTTTTATTGAGGGTGCTATGAAGGAAGTGGTCATGCGTACCTATTGTTCTCTAAAACACCTTCAACACTAGCAGATACACATGCATGCACAAAACCTCAACAACACCTGAAACAATCATTAATATACTTCATAAACATATGAACAATCACTAACTTTTCCATGAAATCATAAACGCATACAGCCACACAGAAAACAATCTTTAGTGTTGCAAGGTTAGCTAACGTTAGCGTTAGCATTTCCAGCGACAAAACCCTCGACTGCTGCGGCGGTTGAGGGTTGACTCTCTTCATCCAGACCCGTAGGTTTTTGTGGGTCTGAGATCACTTCCAAAGATTCATTCGTTTCTGACTGAACCCGTGGAAACGTGGGCAACAAAAACCGATCCATTTTACCACTAGCTCTACCTTTCACTCATTTGCAGGGGGAAAATGAGGTCAAAGGTTAACACCAATTTCCTGTTTTGGTTTAAGTTTTTACTATCTATATGGTAATTTACTGATTATTTTTGTTTTGTATGTTAAATATTATCACATCCACACGTTAAATTAAAATTAAATTGTAAAGAATAAAATCTAATATTTACTTGGGGGTGCAATGACTAATCCAGGGGTAGCTATAGCGCCCCCTTGGCGTCGCCACTCGGTGAAATCCTAGGTAAATCGGGGTAATGATTTTAGGCCGTATCGCCCAGCCCTAGTTAGTGCAAAGAGGCTTTATTCTTCATCAGGAGGGATCACTTGTGTGGCTCTGCTGGTCTAGATTAGCCTGGCAAGCCAGACTAAATAAATGTATTATTTGCAAAGCAAGAATTTGGTCTAGTTCACTAGGCCAGGTCTAGATGGTTTGGATCTGAGATTTATCGAAAATAAATCTTTAATGCAAACAGAACTGCTTTTTAACTGACTACCATCATTTAATACTTGAAGCTGCAAATCAGCTCAGCCTGCTCATGAAACGTGAGCCGCCATCCGACCTGAAACAACAACTGCAGGCCCCTGCTGTGTGATCCCGGGTAATGCTGAAGGGAACTCGCTGCAGTCGATGAAAGCGGACACACTGGAGCTCCAAAGCCCACACCGCTGTTCCCACTTAATCTTTGAGTAAAGAGCTCTACTGTCTTGACGTGCACACACACACACACACACACACACACACACACACACACACACACACACACACACACACACACTCTTCTGGTCCTTTCATTAAGTCCAGGATTCAATCACTTCTCAGCATCCTTCTCAAGTTATTTTGGAGAGCTGTTGTCCCCAGTAGAAGCACAAATGCATGTTTGTCTTTCTTTGTTCGTGAGGGCTTCCATTGACTTCCATTCATTTTTGTGACTGCATTACGCCTAACCCATACCTGCACAGTAATGATAACCAATGCAGATCTATTCCTAACTAACTTTAACTAAAACCTGATTCACACCAAACCTTAAAACCAACTGGTGGACTTTAAGGAGTACTGGGGACTGGTGTTCGGACAGAACACCATACATATCAGAGCAGCATGAATGCAGTTTATGCACGATCATCTAAACCTCCTCTGCATTCTGAGCCAGCTCAGTGGCCTAGTGGTAGAATGTCCACCCTGAGACTGGGAGATCAGGGTTCGATTCCTGGTCGGGTCATACCAAAGACTTAGAAAAAAATGGGACCCAATGCCTCCCTGCTTGACACTCAGCATTAAGGAGTTGGATTGGGGGTTTCAACCACCAAATGGTTCCCGAGCGCAGCTGTGTCTGCAGCTCACTGCTCCCCCAGGGGATGGGTCACATCAGTGTGTGTGACAACTAATGGGACTTTAACTTGACTTTAACTTTAGCAGCCGTCAGTTCAGCATACAGACAGCAAAGTATGAGAAAAAGTGAGTCATTTATATTTTTAATGATAACTGAGTGGCTGCACATTCACTGGTGTTTTGCAGTTTATTTCCAGTTGTGTTCATGTTTTACCATCCACACCAACAGACTGATAAATGTGTATCACAATTTTTTATTTTTATTTTACCACCTTTTATCTCTAAAAAAAATAAAAATAAAATTAGACAATAAAGTAGGGATGCACAGATATGATACTGGTATCGATACCAGTACCAGTATCGTATCGGTAAAAGTTAACTGATACCAGGAACCGATACCAATGCAGTTGCTTGAAAATGGCTTCCCTGTAACTTGTCATTTCTGTTCACCTAATATTTTAGTTTTGTGATGATTTCCATTCATATATTTTACTTTTTATCTACCTCACAGTCGTCTCCTGTTGAAAGCAGAGAAGAAAATACAATCTGTATTCCAAATCATTGCATTTTTTCGTGTGGTAGAAGTATCGGTATTGGTAATCGGCATCGGCGAGTACTCAGATCCAAGTATCGGTATCGTATCGGTTTGGAAAAAAGTGGTATCATTGCATTCCTACAATAGAGCTTTAAAAAATATACAAGTCTGGGTGTCATACGTTTTTTAAAAGTGTATGGTGATCTGATGGGTAAACTGGCCCAGCAAGATGTCATTCAGTTGTTAAATTCTAAGTGTTTAGTGATCTCATGAGTAAACTGGGCCATCAGGGTGTCATATGGTTGTTCTAAACAAAGTGTATGGTGATCTAATTGGTAGAACAAAAAACAAGTTAAAAAATCACAAATCTATTAAGTGTCAAAGTTAAGGGAAAAAACACCTTTTCAGATTACATTTTCAAAAAATACTTTAATCACAGTGTAATATAGTTCAGGATTACATTAGAATAAAGTAGAAAACCATTCCAAACCTTTTCTAGAGACATTCTTGTGAGTTTTGGATGCTTACCAGTGCTGAATCCGACTTTCACAGTCTTTCACCACCTGTTTTAGGACAGATCATTTTAGTTTGTTTACAAATTCAGGTCAACACAATCTGATGTCAGGATAATACATATATTTATTCCTACTGGGAATTTTCAATTCATAAACGCCCTCAATTGTAATAAATAGGTTAATAAAGTTGTGTTGGCAAAGGGAAATTAAATGTATATAATTATTAGTATTGTATTATTAAATAATACAAATGCTCCCCCCCCCCCCCCCCCAAAAAAAACTGTCAAAAACAAAATAAAAGGCTAAGCTTTTGCTTTCTCTTCAACAAAACAGCTGGCTCACGTCTGAACTTTAGTTTTAGTCAAGCTCTAATAACTTCCGGTGACCTTTTGAGTTGTTATAGGGGGCATAGGACTTCCCGATTTGCATTAGACAATAATCTAAATGAATCAAAGCAAAATCTTAAAACTTCCACACAAGTGAAACTTGTGTGCAAGTAAACAAAATTAGCCAAACACACCTCCAGGCTTAAATTTGAACGTAAGAAACTTCTAGAAGGAAGCTAAAGGTAACCTAAAAACACAGATGAGACATGTGACGTAACCAGTGTCGTGCAGAGGCGTCTGTGCGCAGAAGAAATAAGCTCTTCAGCTGACCCACTCGTGGTTTAAACACTCCCAAATGATCCAACCGCGTGGCTCGGCTGGCCTCGCGGGTTCTGCCCACCACCTAAACACCAAAACTTACCTTCTCGTGTTCCTGTCGGAGCCTCGCAACTCCACCGAGACGCTCCAAATTCATTTTCCCACCTTCAGTCATCGTCAATTCACATGCAAAACGGTCAATCTGTGCGTTTTGTGACCCACAAAAACAAAGCTCAGGGGTTGTTGTGAGTCCTAAAGAAGTGTTTATGAATCCAGCAGACGCTATTCCTGAGACCCGTTCTGCACGTATTCATCAAAGGGGCAGTGATGGTTGTCCACACTCTCGGAGGTGATTTCATCTCACACACTCACTTCAGAATTTCTGCATTATTCCCAAATAAATCCACGGTTTCGGTATCCCAAAGATTAGCAGATTCTCCTCGTCACTTTCGCTGCGCCATGCACTCTACAGCAACACGGAAGAAGTTTCAGGCAGACTTCCGGTTAATATTTCCAAAATAAAACACTTCAATTCAAGTTTATTTAAATAGCGACAAGAGTCGTCTCAAGGCACTTCACATCATAAACATTCCAATTCATTAAGCCAATCAGAAAAAAGTTTCCTATATAAGGAACCCAGCAAATTGCATCGTACATCATTCCTCATACTAAGCAAGCATGCAGCGACAGTGGAGAAGAAAACAGTGGAAAGACACCTCCAGAGGATCCTGGCTCAGTATCAGCAGCCATCTGCCACGACTCACTCAAGAAGCGGTCTGTTGGAATAATATAATATAATATAATATAATATAATATAATATAATATAATATAATATAATATAATATAATATAATTCCATGGAGTTTGTTCTTATACAGATATATTTAATTCATTTTTTATATGATGGGCTACATTTAAACCACAAAACATTCAATAAGCTCATCGTCTCACTATAAAACTAGAAAAGTTTAAACCAGCTAGTGTTTTTATGGGAAAATGGGAACCTCACCCTTCCTACTTGCAGTTTTACCAGCTTTACAGCTTTGAAAAAATAAAACTACTCACTAAACTTTGAGATGAATGTCTCACACCAGAAAATTCTTCAACACACACACACACACACACACACACACACACACACACACACACACACACACACACACACACACACACACACACACACACATATATATAATTTTATTTTATTAAAATACCTTGTTATTGTATTTATGTTTTTATTTCATTTTTATTAAGTGTACACATTTAAAATGGAAATGTACAATCAGAATACACATTCATTCATGAATGTGTCTGGTTATAAAAGCAGCATCTACAATAACAGCAAAAATGTATGGTGTGCTTATGGGATGTAAAAAGATTGTGAATACCTCAGGTGTTCTTTTATTGAGGCATACAGGTATAGCTTAAGAAAAAAGAGGTCTGAGGCCATCAGGAAAATGAAGATGGTAGAAATACTTTATTGTTTCATGGCTAGTCAAATAAAAACAGGTTTCAGCCCCATTGACCTTGGTCAGGGAAGGGATTTGCATGCAGATGTATTTTAATCTTATTTACAATTTTAGAAATGAAACTGACCCCAACTGTCCTAGTCCTCTAATCATGAGAACTCATATTTCTACTCTTATGGGTCAAAAGTATCAGTACATGTTTCATCCATAATCATTTAATTTTGATTTTGAGTTTAAAGTTAATTATAGATGACTGCAAGGGGAAAAAAACAAGTTACAAATTAGATTTTTTTTATCATAAATGTAGATTCCAACAGAAATTATCCACAAATAAAGTTGTATAATTATGAAAATGTAGAAGTACAGAAAACAGAAAAAGAACAACACGACCCTTGTCAGCGTGACTAAGCCTTATTTCTATTCTATTGTAATCGTATTTGATGCTACCCATCCTACATAAATATTTTCCTTTTATTTCGATTACTTTAAAATCAAAACATAAGCTGAAACGAAAATAAATAGTTGGATTTGTTCTTTTATTTAGCTTTGCGTCAGGAAACTCAAAATTCCTACTTATTTAAGTTCGATGAACGCAACACCTCATTCTCCCATAAGGCATTGCGGCTCGTAAATATGCAAAACTCTGAAGTCATGCTCAGCATTTAGAGAACGTGGACACAAGTGTGTAATAACACAATGAAAGTAAAGCTCCGAAGACACTACTGAGGATTTAATTTCACAGAAAGGTAATGAATATAAATCATGTTTGCCGCGACTAAAAGGTCTGGGTGTGTTTTAGGAAGCAAAAACGCTAGCTTTTTACACAACATGTTTTCTGATGCAATAACACGGAATCTGTACATAAATATAGAAATAAATATAAAGTATTATTATTGTTTTTCTATTCCCTCGAATGTCAGGGGTATATATTTTTTAAAAATAATAGTTTGGGAATCTGAAGTAAAATATCTTAATATTAGATTTTTAAACCTCAACAGTTCTTATAATCTAAGTAACATTTTAACTCTATACTAAATTCACACTTAATAATAATTTTAAAATCTCCCCACTGTGGGATCAATAAAGTCTATTCTGTTCTATAAAAACAAGTAATGTTTGATAGAACAACGTTCAGCATCTTTTGTATTATATAAATGCATGTAAATATATATATATATATATATATATATATATATATATATATATATATATATATATATATATATATATTATAATTCTATAACAGTAACGCCTTCAGCGACACATTTTGTTTTCATCATCAATATAATTAGGCTTTTTTTAACATTCAGCGTAAATACCAACCATGTCCAAGAAAAAAAGTTGCAGCTGTAGCAAGAATCTGAATTAAAAGTAAGTTAAGTCCATCTACCTATCACAGAAAAGACAAATCACAAAGTGATTTACAAAAAATTCACACCAGAAGAAGAAAAAACACCCCAAAAGAATCATTAAAAGCATCAGAATCATAAACTATTATCTAATGAAACTGTATATTTTTGTCATTTTAAGTTTCTACACGATCCAAAGAAGCTTGGATCTTTGATCTAATCGTTTTACAGCATTGATCTGACTAGTGTAGCGTTTCAGTGGTCCGTCATGTCTAAAACTATTAACTTTGACCCACAGGATGAGTCACCGCATTAATGATGTCATGAAGCTGTGCTGTGAGTTATCTGCCAATCAGCAGGTAAAATCCACAGTGACAGGATCTGGGAAAGGTGCAGCAGCAGCTGGGGGTCTCGCCTTTGCTGGAGGCCTGATTGGAGGCCCTCTTGGTATTGCTGTAGGTGAGTCAGGAAAAACCATGTGGACGAACCTTTTATGATGTTTCTCCATTCATCTGGTATGAAACCTGTCTAGGTGGTGCAGTGGGAGGCCTCCTTGGATGCTGGCTCACCAGTGGACAGTTCAAACCACTACCTCAGATCATCATGGAGCTCAGCCCTCAGCAGCAGCAGAAGCTTTATGATGATCTCATGGCCATCCTGGGAGACATTCAGTGGACAGACTTGTCTCAGCTAACTGCTCTGGTGATGGGCAATGCCACACTGAAGCAACAGCTCACAGGTGCTCTTATTGGGTATGTCACCAAGGAGCTCCAGGCTGAGGTGCACTACGTGGATTAGTGTTGTCTCCATGGTTAATAACCTACCTAAAAGTTTAACACGCCTAGTAAGATTATTGAGTAGAATATAAGCTGCTCCTGTAAAGCAGAAGCAACATAGTAAGAATAGGAGTTGTGGATTTGAAGTGGCCTGTGAAGGAAGTGCACTTTTTTAGTAAAAATATTTATTATGTATCTGAATGCTCTGAAAGTGATATTACGTGGCTTTAAAAGTTGTGAATTTAATACTTGATTTATTGATATTGGAACAGCCTATGGTCATATTTGTACAAAGATATAATTGTGGAAAAAAATGAGCCAAATTGCTTTTATGAATATAATGGCACAAACCGTCCATCAAGTTGCATTGTGTGAATGTTTAGAGTATATTGGATTATTTCAGTAAAACAGAATATTACTGCTTTTGTTTACATAACCTTTTGTACGTCATGTGCATCTAATAAGCTTAAAGTGTTCATCTAACAAATCGTAATTCATTATGTTTACTTATTAATAATCCTTCAAGTGCTCCAATATAATCTAAAAACTTTTAAGTCAAAACAACTCTGAGGACTTGGCTGTGACTTTTTCATAAGGGATGACATGCAAAAAAATGTCAAATAAAAATATTTTAAGATTTTTAAAATGTGTTTTAGTCCACTTTTGTTTTTTTCTACCTTTTATGTGGTACTCCTGTTTACAACCAGAATTGATTCTTTTTTTCTATGCAACAGTCTCGAATTCCCAGTAATGCGTACAAAATGCAGCGAAAAATGAGAAATATACTGGCATGGATGAGATACTTTATTGATCTCGGTGCAGCAGTTGTAATCACGTACAGAAATCAAAATAAGTGATGACTCACTCAAGGCTGAACTGCATTAACTCAATAGAGCATTTCTTAATACCTTTTTAATTACAAGTAGACATAAGATCCCTAAAATCATAAATAGAGTCAACTAATTGCAATTTTAGGGAGAGGAACTGGGACAGCATCTGTATTTATCCCACTACGAGTGTGTTGTCATCAAGGAACTCGTAGTAGGGAACCTCCAGATTAAGAGGAGCAGGTCCCCTTCTTATTCTTCCTGAAGCATCATAGTGAGAGCCGTGGCACGGACAGTAGTAACCCCCAAAGTCTCCAGCATTAGCGATAGGCACACAGCCCAGATGGGTGCACACTCCAATAACAACGACCCACTTGGGGTTGATCACTCTTTCTTTGTCATGCTGGGGATCACGCAGCTCTCCGATGTTCACAGCTTCCTCTGTGGAAATTTCCTTTTCTGTACGATGACGGACAAATAAGGGCTTTCCTCTCCACTTGAAGGTCATGTTTTTGCCTTCTGGGATGTCACTCAGCTTGATCTCAATTTTGGATAAGGCCAGAACATCAGCTGATGCACTCATGGAGGTGACAAACTGGGTGACGACCGTTTTGGCTGCATAGACACCAACCACAGCGGTAGCGCCTGTTAACATGTAGGAGAATGCCTTTCTTGTGTCACTGCTGTCTTGGGAAGACTTTCTGGGATCCAAAACCTCTGGGCGACGGTAGTCTGAGAAGTCAGGAATCTTGATGTCTGTGTGGGCCAGACGGGTTCCTGCAGGGGCTGGAAAGAGAAATGACAGACAACATTGGTAAATGAGCTTTACAACACCTTATTAAGCTGTATTTACAATATTCTTTCAAATGTTTACATATTTAAACGTTTAATCCTTAACGATATAATTAGGATAGGTGTTAAATGTAACCTTACAAAGTAGAAGCCGACAAGCAGTTAACGGTTCTGTATTACTTTTTATTCAAAAGTACTTTAGAGTAGTAGCATAATAAAATAGTTATGGAACTTTGGTTTAAATATATTAATTACACTCAACTAAATACTTTAGGTAATGTTAAAATTCTAGTTATGAGCTACTACAAGCTAGGTTTTGTAGTAACGTCACCTAGCTAGCTAACTCGGCCTTACCAGCAACGGTAAACAGCTCCATAGCTCCCGGGAACACCAGGCTTTTAAAGGTGTTTCTTGTTGCTCGATAATAGGGTAAAATAACCCCGGGGCGAGTGACTGTGGACATCATTTTGCCCCAAAAAGAGTCTCTTCAACCCGGTAGCTTGGGACACGACCTTGCGCTAAAGTAGCTTGCGCGCGCCACTCTTTTCTGCCTTCCCAGAAATGGTCTAACCTTTAACCGTCCCTGTTACGTGTGTATGTTTTTTTTATTTAAAATAATCTAGAATGTCCCTTATCCTCTTTAAAAAATATTCTGATCATTTTTTTCGTGTAATTATGCAACATAATTATTAAAAAATAAAATCTTAAATAAAAAAATGCCAAAGGTCTGATCAAGGCAGGCACATTTTAAGACACCTCCAACGCGGGGTCCTTATGATGTAAACAAGTGTCGTCGCACGAAATGTACGGAAACGCGCTACACAATGGTAACCTGAGATAAGCGAAGAAAAATGAAAATACCGAAAAGAAAGCTGTTTCTTTTTATTATTTTTGCATACGTGGCGTTTTCACTTTATGCCGCATATAATGTTTTCTTCAGCAACAAAGTAATCTCCCGCGTTCACAGAGTGGTGAAGAAGGAGACGGGAGCGCCGTCGGGTGATTTCACTTTAACATTTAATCTCGTTGAAAAGAATTCCTTCAAAGATATTCAACTATTGTGATTTTTTTTTGT
Source organism: Nothobranchius furzeri (assembly GCF_043380555.1). NCBI lineage: Eukaryota > Metazoa > Chordata > Actinopteri > Cyprinodontiformes > Nothobranchiidae > Nothobranchius > Nothobranchius furzeri. Next base: position 78,632,817 of record NC_091744.1, read on the forward strand.
TTAGTCATTGTGTTTTTTAATAAATAAAATGCACACAAAGGAGCTAAGTAGGGCCCGTGATGTGTTTGCAGGCGGTGTCAGAGATGGCGGTGCTCCATTTGTTGCTGATGAGTGGAATCCGTGGGAGGATGAGGAGGTGGAGTACAACTCTGCTCTGAACAAAAAGAGACAAGCCTTTAAAGAGTATATGGCTAAACTTGACAGAAACAAACCCAAAAGATACAAGGTCCAAATCTGGGGGAAAGCTGCTATAGGTATGGCATGGATCCAGTCTTATTAGACTGTCATAACCTGGGGCTTTTTAATTTATTTATTTACAGTGCATCTTTAACATCTTCAAGTTTTTTTTTTCATCTTTTAAAAATATAATTACTTTTTATAAGATCCAAAAGATGATCAGAACCTGGTTTTACATAACTACAGACAAATTTTGGGGGTTTAAAAATGTTAAATGCCTCTTAGCTTCTTTGTACACGTTTCACAAATAGATGACTAATCTGAACACTGTGAGCACATTTGATGTATTTGTGCCCCTTGTTAGAATATTGGTGAAACTTATACTGTGCATTAGCATTAAATATGTAACTTTGATTGCAAATGTCATTAATTATCTTCTCTTCTCAGGGCTTTACCTTTGGGAACATATTTTAGGAGGACCTCTTAACCCAACAGACAAGGTAGCACAGTGGCGAGAGGGGGAGCTACAGTCAGGAAAAATCGATTTCAGGTAAAACACCACAGTTATGTTTAGTTTTTCATCAAACTTTTTGTGTTAGACATACTTCATACTGTTACCATTAAGGGGGGACTTAGACAGACTTGGATTAATTCTTCTTCCAACTACTTTCAGCTTCTACACAGGTCCAGCTGTGGTCCAGGGCCATGTTCCTCTGGAAATGAACAGCCTGGTTGTTGTTCTCAATGGCCGTGAGCCGCAGAAGGTCTCTTACTCCACAAGATGGCTGGAGCACGTCCAAGCTCTGGTTCACTCCAACACAGTAGCTCACGTTGCTGTGGTCTTGCTGGGCAACGAGCGATGCAACAACGACTGGATCGCCCCACATTTAAAGAGAAACGGTGGCTTTGTGGATCTGCTGTTTCTTGTGTACGACAGCCCGTGGGTCAATGATAAGGATGTTTTCCAGTGGCCCCTTGGTGTTGCCACGTATGTCTGCGTTCATGCTTGGTTGGATTTTATGATGAACTGAAACACGTCTATCATAAATACTGTTTCATTTTTTCCCTTTGTAGATACAGAGAGTTTCCTTTAATCAGGCCAAGTGCTCAGTTAATAACTTCCAACCGGCTATACCTCTGCAACTTCTTCGGGACTGTTTACAAAAATTCCACCAGGGAAACACTAATGCAGGTGATGAAACAGTCTGGTTTAGATAAGGAATGCCTCACCGCTGCCAGGGAAAAGTAAGTCTTTATTCCACAACTTGTTGCATTTATTTCCTGTTTTGACAAGGACCATCTACTGGATCAGTGTAGATTTTCATGTTATGTCTTAACTTGTGTACATTAACTGTTAGTTTTTCAAGAGAATGCATCCAAAAATGTTTATTTTGATGCCTAAGTGTCTGATTAGACTTTGGTTTGGCTTTAGGTGGCTTCCCCAGGAAACATCAGACAGTCTAAAGAGCTACCAAACCGCTCTGGCCCAAAGCGAGCTCACTCTCTGTCCAGTAGGGATCAACACAGAGTGCTACCGCATCTACGAGGCATGCTCCTACGGCTCGGTGCCTGTGGTGGAAGATGTGCTCACACCCGGGAGCTGTGCAGCTGGGCCCAGCTCTCCGCTTCGTCTTCTAAAAGCTGCTGGGGCACCCTTCATCTTCGTCAGTGACTGGAAGGAACTGCCGGCCATCTTGGAGAGGGAGAGGGGAATGAGTCAGGAGCAGAGGGTGGACAGAAGGAGGAGGCTGCTGGAGTGGTACGCCAGCTTCCGTCAACAGATGAAAGAGAGGTTCACTGAGGTCATCGAAGAGAATTTTTTCAAAACTGGCTGACAGGGTTAACATTAATGTTACTTGTTTTGTGGTTTGTGGGGAAAAAATAAGTACTACAGATATTGTGAACCTGGTGATGTTGAGTGATGTCCTATCTGAGAAAGGTTATTATGAAACCTCTTACGTTGTAGTGAAGTGGTGAAGTTGCCATTGTTTGTAAATTATTATTATTATTTTATTTATTTAATTGAAATGTTTACAGCTGTGGAATGTGCAGGCATTTAGAGATTATACATTTTAAACTGCCTTTACATTTTTAGCCCATTTACTTAAAGTATGGTTTGTATCTTTGTTTGTATGCAGTTAAAATGAACACTTGGAAAACACTAAAAACAAATATTGAAACTGTGCTTCTGTTTTTTTAACCAGTTAATCCTTTTTGTATTAACATCTTGAGAATCAGTGTGCTTGGTGTGACTTGTATTGATTTTTCACCCAAAACCGATTAAAACACTTTAGTTGTATTCATTTCAGTGACGTCGTCCTGCATGGATTTTTCTAAACCGTGTCCTGAAATAAAAAGTTTAACTAATGTGTGCTTCTTTGTTTTGTCTGCAGATGGCGCTCTTGAATATTTAAACTACGTAAGTTGATGTGGCTCAGTAAAGTCGTTTTCTCAAGACTGCAGTTTCTTTTGGAAATTATCAGTTTTATTTAGGCTATATTAGCCTTTATTAGTTAACTGTCCAGGATAATGAGTCAAATAATTACATTAAATGCTACTTTTTTTAACCCAAGGTTCAAATTTCTGTGTTTTTATTCATCCAGGCGTAAGAAGTTATGTTACACGACCTTGTAAATAATTAACTTTTTATTCAAACTTACCCAATTTTAAAAAAGTATCAATTCAGTCAGTTTTTTTTTTCAGTTTATGCTCAGAAGGGTTTGTATAAAAATGATGAACGGTTACCCAAAACCTCAAAGGCAATCTGAAGAGTTTTCAAGGGGAGGGCACCAATAATCGTGGGGCAGCAGATCAAAACCAAACGCAGAAACTTAATTTTAGGAGTTTTTATCATTTTATTGTAGACTAGTTGGTAAATATTACAACGTAGAGAAATCTTATTCTCATTACTTTCCTACTTGGTTTGCGAATATTTTGTTGCACCCTGGATGCCAAAAATATGTGCACAACAAAATAAATAATAAAATAATTGTTGCCTGATCACCTCTTTAAAAAAATGAATAAAAAAAGGCATGTAGGACTTTCTAGCCAGGGGTGGGCAGTGGGGTGGCCATTGCCCCCCAGATCCGTCTTTCTTGGTGGCACCACTGCTCCAATGGTTAATAAAATCATAACACTGAACTCAGTGTTTTATGCAGCAGCAAAACTATCTGAAACATTTCCGATTCTGTGTCAGTCTACTGGTATCCACTGGGCTGTGGGCAGATCCCACCCTCCTTCCTTCCTTTCCTGGTCCTTCCTCCAGCTGCTGCGTGCTGCGCAGGGTGCTGCAGTCGGCCTGCCCTGTCTGCGTCGGAGCGTGCGGGGAGTTGGAAAAGGGAGAGAGAGAGAGAAAGAGCGGGAGGGAGGGGTGAGATAAACCATCGTGGGGAAAGCGAGCGGGTGGGGGTAGTCAGTGTGTCCCAAACTGGAAATCACTTCCAGAAAGCACGCACACACTCTAGGACTGAAGTTAGTCTCGGAAGCCGATTGTTGCTTTTGAAACCCTCTCTGAAACTTGCGCGACTATTTTCTCCGTCTTTTTTCTGCTGCTGTGCTGTTGCGCCGTTTCCACTCCACATAGTTCGGAGATTCGCTGGGAGCTGGATTTGCGCATCGGCCCTGGCTCTGTGCTCATCTCGCTTCCACAGGGAACAATGAAGTAGTAAAACTCGCATCTCGTTGCACAGTTAAATTAATTTGTATTGTCGTTTTATTTCTCCGCTCGTTAAGATGCGTCGGCTGCGTTAGGATCCCCCGCTTGTTGACAAACAATTTTGCAAGAAGTTTACAAAGAGCTCCAGGCACAGGAAGACAGAAAATGTCCACACCGAGGTTCAAAAAGGACAAGGAAATCATTGCTGAGTATGAGAGCCAAGTCAAAGGTAAGGAAGTGGGAAGTGGGCTTGGAAATGGAAATGGATTTCGGGGACCTGGCTGGTTCGTCACTACCTGCATGAGTCATATCCAGTCATGGCGGTTTGGGGCACAAGGGATAACACACTGTCAAAAAGTCTAAAGTTGTTTGTAATTGAAGATTTTTAAATTTTTTATAGTACAATTTACACAATTTATCAATTTATTTAAAAGGTTATTGAGTTTGCCTCATAAATGCTGCTTGAGATGGCAAAAAGTGCTACCAGTTATCAAAGATACAGGGAAATAACATTAATAGATCCTATGAAGTCTTTACCATTATCATGCATGGCATGTTTCCTGATTTGTGCATTTTGATTAGAGATGCACTTATAACCAACTGGTGATCAAAGTGACTCAGCATGACCGGTCAGTCTGAATCTCAAAGATCAGATTGATGTGTGTCTGTAAATGCATCGTTGCAGCTATAAGTCTAACATTTTTCCTTCTTCATACAGTTATTTTTGTTATGGGCAAATCGTGCTAGTTTTAAAGTGACAGTGTGTATTTCCCTGGTGATAGGCAGCAGTGGATAAGCATTTTTTTTTGTGTTCAAGACCTTACCAACAGATGGCCATTAGGGTCAAAACTCCTTGGGAGTGCAACCTCCAGCAAAGTAGCAAGAACATCAGATTCCCCTTCATCAGTGGCATAGAGTGAATATGTAAATGTGTAAAACAACAACATTTATTAATGCTGAAAGTTTTGTAACTGTTTGTTACAAATCAGTAAATACAGTCTGTCCTCAAGGGCTTCTGTAGAAAGAAACATGGCATCCAATATGGCGACCCGGTTTTATGGTTATATGTTATGAAACTGCCAATATTTTTCAACAATTGGGTATCTTTTAATTCATTTACAACAACATTTCAATAGATATTTCCAGAGATTAATGGCACAAACTACACATTGTCACTTTAACTCCTCTCTCATAGGTCAGAGCTGTACAAAAATCGGAAACCGTTATTGGCCCTTACAGCCAGAATTGGTGCATCTCTGATCATTATGGTTTGCTGTTGGTGTTATCACACTGTCACATGGACTAGCTCAGTGGTCCACCCTGGGACTGGCAGATTAGAAACCAAAATCTAGGTCGGGTAACACCAAAGACTTTATAAAAATGGGACCCAATGCCTCCCTGCTTGACACTCAGCTTTAAGGGGTTGTATCGGGGGCTTAAACCACCAAATGGTTCCTGAGTGCAGCCGTGCCTGCAGCTCACCACACCCCACGGGGATGGGTCAAATGCAGACAATTTTCACCTCACCACACCAGTGTGTGACTTAAATCTTAATCTTTAAAAGGTCTGCAATAAAAAAAGGAAAGGAGTTGCTCCAGGGCACTCCAGAAGACCTGTTGGTGTGTGTTTAGACCTTTTCTTGTTTTCCAGACTCTTTCTGTTTCCCGTTTAACCCCGCAAGTCTGTCACTTTTAGGCGTAACGCTGCTGTTTGCTCTGATTTATGGAGGTGAATTACAGGTGTGCAAGACTCTCTAATGATGCCACCGTAACTTATCTTGTCACTTTCAAGACCCCTATGCATGCAGAGGTGGTTTACACACACACACACACACACACACACACACACACACACACACACACACACACACACACACACACACACACACACACACACACACACACACACACACACACACACACACACACACACACACACACACACAGGGAAAGAGGCACTTGCTGCTCCAGGGTAACCATGGGGATTTGGCTCCCAGCCAACCAGCTCTGCTCTTCAGTGCCCCTAGATGGCTGAAATACCACCCATTCATGCCCGTGTATCCACCCTTAAAGCCTGTTAAAGAGGAGAGGTTAGCAGAGGTCTCCTGGGTTTAAAACAAGGGTAGAGAGAAGGATCCAGTGCTTTATGAGGAATTACAAAATTACACGTGGCAGAGCTCGAGTTCTCATTTACAAGGAGCACTCGGGACCCTTTTTTTTCCCTGTGAGCATGACTAAGGGCTTAAAACCCATAATAGAGGATGATGCATCATGAGGGATGCTGAGCAAGATGTAAAGCAGGCTCCAATTTGTCATCCAAACGCCAAAGGGATGACGAAAACAACCTGCTGTTGACATTTGCTGTTGCTTGATAGGACCGAATAGTAGTGAAGCGGTTTTCAATTCCGATTTCAACTTCAAATGTTAAGTGAGGAAATTAATAAAGCCTGTATCTCACAGGGCTGTGACTTTAAGGCTGCTTGGATACAAAATTAACGGAACATTTTGCACATTTTAGGTTGGAATAAAACAGATTTAGTCGTGGGAAACTAATGATGTAAATGCAAAATGATTCGAAACAGGTTCCAGTGAGTATTCTGCAGCCACTTTGAAAGGAATTGTTTTGCATAATCAAACAAAAAGTTCAAAATTCCACTTGCACGACAGCAAGGCCCTTGTGCCATCCACCGTTCCTGCTAAGGAGATAACGTTTTGTACATCTTCAATTTAAAAAAAGCAGTCATTGAATTATATAATGAAACGTTTCATGCACTCACACAATAAGATATCTGTTCAGCTCCCGATTTTGCAGCTGTGAAGTTTTTTACGAGTGAATTTGGGGTGATAATGAGAGCCTAAGCAGAAACCATGTGACAGCCAGAGGCAGGAGTCTGGTGAACAGACACCGATTACTCCAAAAAACTCAACAACAAGCAGCCCGAGAGAAACAAGAAAAACAGCCAAAGCTGGTGTTTGATCTTGTGCCTCACATTCTTTTTGTCTCAAAACCCAAAAAACTGCCTAATTTACACAAGACTCTGACTGTCATCCAGTGGCTAAAAACCCACGCTCATCTATTAAAACCTGTGATTTGATTGGGAAAAACCTTTCCACCAATCTTGCATCACTTCGTTTGAAACATCCGTTGTTTTTTAAATGCCAGCAGCCGTGCACTGAGTGATTGCTGTTCAGTCAGAAGATGGAAGGTATTTATTGCAGTCTTCCACGGTGACTGACTGTCTGAAAGCTCTTGTAATGACTGACACAACTGTTTTCCGGCTAAGGTTGTCATTCAGCTGACATTCACTTCCTAAATATGTTCCAACAGCCCTTTTCTACATCCTAAAGCAAAATAAAAAAATTCAAGTGCAAGTCACCCCCTACCAGTGTATAACTCCACTCCCACATCCTGTTTGAAAAATGCAACAAATGCTGTTGCCTAGCAGACCGAGAGGGCGGAGCCGCTAACAAAGGCCGTGTTCGAGATGAGCTGCGCCTCGCCTGGAAAACAGACGAGAGCAGACGGAAGCAGCAGGGAGAGTGGCTGAAAGCCGGCATTTAAGTCGGACAGATTTCCCTACATGTGTAGATCGGGGGTGACGATGGCTGAAGATATCGCGTTAGAGTTCATACTCGTTTAATTATTTATTTTAATTCTGGTGCCTGTTAGCAGCTGAAACACATCCTCACGTGCTTGTGGATATCATATATTGTATATGGAGACCTGACTGTAATAATGAGTAAAGGTTATCAGCTGTAGGTTTAGTGTGCTCATAGGAAACGTGACAAAAGAACACAAAACACATTTCTCTTTGTGGCCTATATAGTTGTCATCATCAACATAACATGATTTACAGATGTGACCAACTAACATTTCATGTTCTACCACCGGATGTTTGGATCAAAATATGAACCAATCAGATCTTAGATCAGGTGAGAGCCAGGCGTTTCCCGTCATCCTCTAGGTTTTGCAGCCGGTGGAGAGCAACTGCAGCGCCTTGCTCCAAAATCTGCAGCCGCCTTGATCTCACGAGGTTATCGTTGCCTACGTATGCATGACGTCAGAGCAAGTCGGCGTCAAGTCGGTCACAAATCTAACCGGCATGCACTGCTCGCCGATCACCGGTGATCTAATCTGCGCAGAACTGGCTCATCTCGAACACAGCCATTTACAGGCACACACGGGCTCACAACGACATTGTGACATCATATGGTACCAGCGAACATTCTAGGGTAACTCTTAGCCAATATCGATGGCAGATTTTAATTCAAATGCAGTGCAGATTTTTTTTTTTACTGACGATGGCACAACACTGGCAGTTTTATGCAGAAATTTTTAATTTGAACTAAAATGCACTAAAGTGTAAAACTACTGACTACACGTGTCTGCAGCGCAATAGGACACGCATTTATATAGTTAATCAGAAAAAAAAAAGTTGATTTGGGGGTGACTTGCTCATTAAGCTCTGAAGGAAGTTGTTCATTTACCAAAAACACTTTGATACAAATGCAATTTAGTTAAGCTAATTGCTAAGAATTAGCATCTCTTACTCATGGATAATGTAATTTGTTTATGCTTAATTGTGGACATCAGTTGATGATTAAAGGTATTTAATAAGCTAAAGGAAGGTTGTGATTGTTTTGTTAATCTTCGGATCGTTGGAGTAAAGCATCACAACACTGCTGTTTTCCTGTGGTCATAGATTGGTTTCATGTCCAGCTGTGGCTCGCTGTTTGTGGGTTGGGAGTCGTGACTCAGATGACAGAATCCCTCTCTGACAGGCGTCCTCTCCTCGATCATTATAGAGGGCTGCCCCTTGACCCGTCTCTCATTGCTGTTTGAAATCAGACGCCCAAAGTGACGAGATTCAAATTCAAACAAAAACATTAAAAATAATAACAAATACCTATTTCTAACCCCCAAATTCCACTACCTCCGCTCCGCTCCGACATGAACGCCGGAGCAAAATCGGTCCCGTTGTAGTCAATCAGAGCAATTCCACTACTGCTGCCGTGCTCCGGCAGTGCGGCGCCTTGCGCCGCCCTCTGTTCCGGTGTCTGGCAAAAATAGAATCGATCCTATTTTCGCCGGACGCCGGAGCACCTCTGCAGTAAATGGACAGAAATCACAACCGTCCAACAGGTAAAGGAGCAAGCACAACTTCCGTTTTTCACAATAAATCGATAAACAAAAGGCGTTTTTTGTTTCATATGCACAGGTTTAACAACTTTTAACAACTATCAGTGGCGGCTGAAGTTTAAATGCACAAAAGTAAGTCATAAATACAGTTTCTACTATCAAAGTAGTCACACTTTGTTGATGCAAACACTGCTGATCTGTCAACACAAATGATGGGCAGATTAAACAGTTCATGCCGATGCTTCTCCCACACAACGGGTGTTTGGATCTAACTTCCGCGTTTATTGCTCTGACTGTATCGCAAGGTCTCGAAAATCCCGCGCATGCTTATTTGCCCACCTCAGGTCTCCGCACCGGAGCGGAGCCGTTGTAGAGCGGGTAGCAGTAAAAGTTGAGTTCGGAAGCGAGCGGCTGCGGAGGGCGGGGGCGGAGCGGAGCGGAGGTAGTGGAATTTGGGGGTAAGATATCTCTAACTCGGTTTCTTTAACAGATTCTAAGCTAAATATTTGATGTATCCATGTTTTAGTCATTCCCAACACACACGTCTTGCATTATTGTGTTGGATCACACATAGTGCTATTTGCAAGATGGCTGTCCATTTCAAACTCCATATTTGGTCCAGCTGAGAGTTGAAAATGTCATTTTGCTTGAAAATGGTTCCTCAGACAAATGCATCATGTCACCAGACTTCAGTATAAACTAAAGGGGGGTGCATGTACATTGTAAAACACTAATGCTGTGGGGCACTTCAGTAAGTGGTCTATTCAGAAACACAAATACAAACATCCACCTTGTTTCTCAGAAGCTTGAGTGCTCTCTGAGAATCTTGTTTTTTTATGGCTTTTGTTTGCTTCAAGAGCAAAAACTAAAACAAGATTTGTGATCAATTTTGTTTCACAAATGTGTGCTAAAGATTTTCTGCATCCCATAGCCCTGTGATAGACCGTTGGGGCCGGAATGTACATTCTTTCTAACGACGCGTACACATATATAAAATGGCTGCCTCTCGTAACTTGCGTTCATTTGAAGCGTTGTTTGTGTGCATCCCCCGAAAGTAACCTGGCGTGATCGAACGGTGCAATATACTAGTAGGCAGAGTTGACAGAACGAGCAAGACACTCTCACCATGGTCACTCCTTCTCTGGTTGAGGTCTTTCATACTATCTACTAAACTTCAGCTGTCCTTATTTTCTGCTGTGATCTCAAAATGAACCATTAACTGATCTTTTCTATGGATGCCATGTTTGTTTTGGTTGTACCCCACAAACCCGGCTCTTTATCCGGTCTGAGTACTCTGCTGTTCCTAGTGGAATCCTCCAGTACTACATGCAGCAGCAATATGTGAACAAAGACGAAGCCTGTTCCCTGCGCCAACGTGAGGTTAAAAAGCAAGTATATTCCAGCCCTTAGAAGTTTATTCTACATTTAGCTTTACGACTGCAAGGATGCACTCCAAAATGGTCCCAGAACCCAGTTTTTGTCCACTCCAGACTGCAACCAGCCAGAGTTTTTTGACCTTACAAACTTTCAAACTCTTTTGACTAGATAGTTGGCAAATCTGTCTTCCTGCCACCCGTAGGATCAGAGTGTGAGACCGAATGTTTGCATGCAGCTCAACCCAAAATAGTATTTTTTGAACGTGACCGCTGAACATTATAGTTTAAAAGACTAATGGAATTTTGACACCTCTTGGAGCACATCTCTCCATTCACACACTTACCGTCTGTTTTTACTAGCCACTTCTTTTACAACTGTTTGTGTGTCTGCAGAGGGCTTCCATGTGGTACATTGGCACTGGGCGTGGTGTTTGTCCAAGAGTGTGCGTTTGCATGGTTGGGTGAATTGTTATTGACAGCGCCATCTGTGCCCACTCACCCTTTTTGCAGTTTTAATAAACTCTGCTGAGTGCAAGCATAGATTCCCTGTTGAGCTTTTCTTTGTCCTCACAAAGGACGCTACTGCAAAAAACACATCGGCTCTCTCTCCTTAAATCAAACAAGGGGCCAGGTGTGTCATTCCGAGTTGTACTCCACTCTGTTTTTTTTTTCATTTTCTTTCCCAAAAGGATTAACTACAACTCGCAGAAGTGTGATCCAAACTCAGGAGACTGTGAATAAATTATGCATTTGCTAAAAAGCAAAGTTTTCAGCAGAATTTTTAAGTTCTGCAAAGTTCTGCAGCTCATTGATGATGTTGGGCCAAAGAGAAGAGTCCCCGTTGAGTGCATGGTAATGAGCTGAATGGAATTCACCGTGTGGTTGCACGTGCTAACAGGAAGCGTGGGGTGTACATGGAGTTAAACCATGTTCAGGGAAAATAAAACAGGGAATTAACATTTATATCTAAAAGTAAAATGATGGAAGGCTTTGGGAGATTTGGGAGTTTTTATAGAAAGCATCACGTCCTTTGATCCACTGTACTGGAACACAGCACAGGGAAGAACAGGAAGGTGGACAGACACAATTTAAACGTCCTGCTGCCTTCCTTCCAGTAGGTCTGGATTAGGAGGAAAGGGATGTCGGGAGGGGACAGGATGGCAGGTCAGTCCCAAGAACAGATTTATACTTTGACTTTTTCATTCGCAGTTGTTTCGACGGTTAGATTTAAGTAATTTTTAGAGATAAAATACGTTTAAAATCTCTCACACAGGACTTTCAAGCCAGACCCAAGACCCCTTCTTGCCAAGTCGGTATAGTCTGAAACGCGTGAGGCATAATAAGAATTAAATCAAATCAAATCAACTTTATTTATAAAGCGCTTTCACACGGCCAAAATGGACAAACAAAGCGCTGTACACCAATAAAAAGAACCACAATAGGACAGACATGTAACCATTTAAAATACAATGAGCAATCCATTAGAAATACAATAAGAAATCCATTTAAAATACAATACTCAGTGGTGTACTCAATTGCAAGGGGCTCACTGACATTTAAAATAGAGTCCACTGTCTTAAAAAGTATCCCAGCATTCTGAGAGTTTAAGGAGATTATGTTGGCAAAATACTTTCTCCTTGCATCTTTCACAGCCTTCTGATAGCCAATCCAATGTCCTCTTATTAGGTCAAGCGAGCTCTGGATTAATGTTGATCTACTGCAAACTTCTTTAACAAAATAACAGTGGCTGCAAGGTTGACCCCTAGTTAAGCTGCTAATCATCCATCGGCCTGGCCTCATCTCATTTTTGTCATTAAAGCAATTATTGCACCACCAAAAGAGATGTAAAGTATAGCTGAACAACAGTGACACTGCAGAATATCAAGTCATCCTTTATGTTTAAGTACATAGTCTGGCCACTACTCACTGAAACAACCCAGTCCTGGGGCAGAATCCACGGTTGTCTTCCAAGCTGTCTCTGCATGCGATTGGATAGCGCCAGGACCAATTAGAGCAACAAAAAATGTGATGTAATCATTACTACAAAAACCAATCAATGGGTTAGTCTGTCATACACCATCAAAGAAGAAGAAGAAGCGAACATCCTTTTTTGTAATAAATGACTTTAGTAAATGGTAAAAATGGCCTGTATTTGATATAGCGTTGTGGTTCTGGATGCTGGGCTGATAAACAACTTGTCAAAATGCACGTACACAGAACACTGCTTTCTGGCTCCTACAGCGTCTTCTAGAGTCCTGGAACCCCCCAAGGCGCTTTACAACACAATCAGTCATTCACCCATTCACACACATTCACACCCTGGTGATGATGAGCTACATTGCCCTGAGGCACACTGACAGAGGTGAGTCTGCCGTACATGGCGTCACCAGTCCCTCCGACCACCACCAGCAGGTATGGTGGGTTAAGTGTCTTGCCCAAGGACACAACGGCAGTGAGAGCTTGAGCGGGGCTCAAACCTGCAACCTTCTGATCATGCATCGGGCCCTTAACTCCTGTGCCACCATCGCCATAGTGCCTCTATTGGCTCATGTCTCAAAGGAAAGCCCAAGTGCAAAGTTGATGCCAAAGCTGTTCCAAATGAGCACTGTTACTGAGCCAAATCCATCTTTATAGTTTTTATTTGCCACTGCTCTGGTTCTAGGTCCGCCCATTAAAGGTACCGCTGTGACTGGCAAGACACAAAGCTGTAAAGGGCCGATGGGAGACATGCTGAGGGCACAATGGAGGGTGGCTAGACAGATCTGCGGAGCAAAATCTTTATGCTTCTGCTACGTTGGTCTCGATTTTCTAGGCTATTGACGTGCAGCTCTACACATAAAATGTGTGGCTAACATCTTCCATTCTAAATTTCGCTGCTGGCCTGTTGCAGAAGCCATCTGTCACACCACTCGAGATACACGATCCTTTTTTATGTTGACTGTTAGTGCACTGTCACTTTCTTTACCTAGCAGATCAGGGGCGTGACTTCGGCTCCCTATTCTGTCTTGGTCCATATGGCCAGAAGGCATTTCAGGCTTGGCCTGTTGTGTTTTATGGAAGAAGCGCTTGATACACCTCTGAGCCAGTAAGCGAGGTAGTCATAGAGTTGAGTTGGCATGTGTATGTGTGTGTGTGTGTGTGAAGTATGGGGAGACCCATGCAAGTCTCCACAGTGATCCGTCTTCTGGTTCCACAAATCCAGCCTCTTGTATGTAAGGTCATTATGCCGCATATTCAGGTCAGTTGTTTTATGTCTGAACGGCTAAAGTTTGTGTAAAGCAGAGGGGTACATTTTTGTGGCCATTTTATTGAAATATAGTTTAGAGCCTTGGCCAAAAGGTTTTTAGTTTGTGTGTGGAAAAAGTGGGCGAGCCGCAGTGAAAATCAAATAAAAATTGGGGCTCTTTTGATTCCCATGGAGTTTTAAGGAACTGAAGAGAAGCTCTGTTGGGTTCTCCTCACTCTTACTGGTCAAAACCTCGCTCTAATGTAGGACATGGCTCAAAATGACCAGAAAAATACTCAGTACTGCAGTACTGATCAGAGCTTTCTATAGAGAAAAGTACTAGGCCACTATTTCCTGCCTACATAAAGTCATCTAGAAAGCATTGTCACAAGTTTTATAAATGAGTTTAAAAAGTACCCCCTCTCCTCCCAGAGTGTCAATTGCCCCCCCCCCACCCCCCCTTCCCAAACCAATTATTTCCCCTCACTGTCTGTCATAAATGACCTTCTCCTTCACCCTTAACTCTGGTGAACAGATGTAAAATTTACTTATCTCATAGCTTCTTCCAGTCCCTTCCCCCCAGTTTTTTTCCTTTGTTTGGCCTTAAACTCATGACCCGAGGAAGCCATTGTGCCTGCTGCTCCAATCAATAACCAAAGACCACCCCTGGAGGCATAACTGCTCTGAGAAGGCGCTTAGGCGCGCAGTGGATGGTTTTGTTTCAGAGGATTGGTGAATATAATATCATATAGAAGCTTAAACTACTTTGCATCTGGAAGTCTGATGGATTATAGCGTTGAGTAGAGAAGTGGCCCCACTTGTGATTGAGTCTTGCTGTCCTGGATACGTTTGATGTGGACTCCACTCCTTCCACATTTCCTTTAGCGGTCCAAGTCCGGTTTTGGTGAAGTAGAGAGCTAGGGCGTTTCCCATGGTCCCAGCTCGCAACTTATCAGACACACAGTAAAGGTGTGCTGTGGTTTTTGCAGGAGGAGGTCTGAGTGAGCAGCAACCATGGCGGGTGTAGCAGTCTGGCAGGTCTTACAACCTTCGGTCTGAAGTCCTCCACCATCTGTGTTGAGATGGAAACTGAAGCCACAGCTGTGGTTCGAGCCGCAGATCCGTGGAGTGCATGACGTTAAAAAACAGAAGAACATTTACATAAACGATCAAACAGCCACGGTTTCCTCAGGTCATTGAGATGACTGTCGCAAATGAAGAAAGTCCAAGGCAGTTCCTCGTTTTTCCCCACGTAACTCTTTACGAACTCCAAAGACGCTCCGCAGATAACGTCTAATGTTAGAGGAAATAAACTCAAGGTGATGAAAGACGAATGAAAATTCTTCTTCTTCTTCTGTAACTTTTTTAGGCAGCTCACTGAAGCTGTTACTGTCTGCAAAAACCTTTCAACATTCTTTGCAATTGTGCTCGGCTGTTTCCATAAATACCACTGTTCTTTTCTGTTGTTAAGAAGCCACACATCATGTGGTCATTGTGCAATAAATGAAACGGATATTTGTTTGTAACTTCATCTGGCCTTGTGGTTCACTGTCAAAGGAAAAAAAATCATCTGAGTCATTGACTATTTTGTAACTAAACAGTAGATCAGATCTGAACTACTAGAAACTTAAAACAACCACGGACATTGGGATTTTTAAAATGAACTTTTTACGTGGAACAAATTGTTGATGTTCTTTTTGTTGAAAAGTTTCAATAAATTAAAGAAAGTTGCTAGAGGCACATTAATATATACCAATTAATAATTTGACATGTCACTCTCATGTATACTAGGTATTTGTTTGAATAAAACACTGGACTGGCATCCATTTTCATGGTCTAAATATGATTTAGTTCAACAGATTGTGGGTTAAATGGTTGGATTATAGCAACATTTCCTACAAATAAAAAAATCCATCCTTTTCTGTTCAAATCACATCAAAAAGTACCCACAGTGCTTTCAAACGTGCAGTTTATCTGATGCTAAGAAAGATTTGCATAAGTATGTATACTTTTGCAGCTTGCACGAGTAAACCTCAAATTGGGCATATTATGTAAATAAGTTTGAAATAAAAAAATGTTAGTTTCAACCTTTTTTTTCATATTTAATAAAGAGTTTTGTGATAGCTTGAATGGTTTGTTTGTAACCATTTCAAATATTCAGGATGCAAAGACTATTTTCACTACTGAGCAGCTCTTTCTCGTCTCTCAGACCTTCAACTGGCAGCTTTCTGTGCAGCACAATTTGGTCTCTTGATGAACAGACCACTGACCTGCTCGTTGACCTGAATTCTCTGATCTCAGCTCTGCTGACTGTCAGTTGGACCTGATGTGTCAATAGCTGAGCTAGAATAGATGGTACACAACCCAATAAATATTACTGTTTGAAACCAATACATGGAACAGATAATCACAGAACAGAGCCGTGTCCAGGACTTTTAAAATGGGGTGGCCCATGTGGGGCACTTGTTTATTCATGGGTGGCACCAATGGTTATGCTTATTTATTTATTTACTTTCTAGTGAATTTTTGAGTTTCACATTGCACAATCACCATTTTTTCTCCTCTTCATCTTCTACTTTTGTGGTGGTTAGCAAGTCACTTCTGGTTGCATTACTGCCACCAACTGGAGTTGAGTGGGACTCTAAATACTATGTATGTGAATATGAAAACATATTAAATAATATTAATACTACATGCCTGGGCTAGTAAACAAGGTGAAAGGTGTATGCAACCACACACTATTTTGGAGTTTACAACCCAAGCCTTTTGTCGACAGTGCAAAGTCAATTTAAACTGGAACTTAGTGGGGTGGCACCTGGGGTGGCCAATTAGATTCTAAGGGTGGCATGTGCTACCTCAGGCCACTCCCTGGACACGCCCCTGTCATAGAAACTTTCTTGATGATTGCCTTCAGAAAGCAGCATAGAATGCTTTTTTTTATTTATTTTTTAATAGAAGTATGGAACACTGAAAACCATTTTTAAAACCTTATTCTGATTATAATTGGTGACTGAGTTTTTCATACAGGCGGAACATGAAATGGTCTCCTACATCTCTTGCATCTTCTAATACAAAATAGACGGTGAAACTCTAGGATTTGAAAAGCCCGACAGAGCTACGTCATTCAAGGACTCACCCATCTTGACTCACTACAAGACAAAGGCTGTTGTTGGTTTAGTGTCCAGGAAACTGCAGAGAACACCTCGGCTAGTAGAAGCTAACGATTAGCATTAGCAACTCCACCACATGGCAGAACTCCTCCAACCTTAAGTTGTTTGTGGAGATAAAACATCAACGTTGCAAGGCGGGATGTCCAACTATCAGGAAATAAGACTAAATCATGTCATCTGAAGCTCAGCTTTTACGTGGGTTCCTGAAAATGCTTTGTTACCCCTGAGTACAACTTACAAGGCATTCATTCCTACTAGAGATAACTGCAAATTTATTGATTAAATGAGTGTTCCACCAACACATTCTCACTCCCAAAGCATCGAAAACCGATGATGGGTGACCAAGCGTTTGTTTCCGATGTGTTTGGAGTCGCAAGAGGATAAAGGTCAGAATTCGGTGAAATTAGTCTTTGACCGCCAGCGTGGGTTCCCGACATTGTTGGAGTCCAAACTAATGGTCCAAACGCGTCCGAAACAAACTGTTGGTCACCTAGCGTCAGTTTTCGATGCTTTGGGAGTCAGAATGTGTTGTCCACACCTTTAAGGATTTCTTTTAGAATTGTTGCCCTTCTTTTTGTGTTTAAGAAAAAAAACTCACATATTTTGACAGTTGTTGTAGTCACTATGCAGGTTAAAAGAAAGCAAAGTAGTAGATAATTTTCTTCAATATTGATTATTTATTCATAGTTAAACTGAAACGTAAGCTTTTCCATTTATTTGAACACTGGTTATATGAGACAGTTGTATAACGGCAATAGCTGGGTAAATCCCAGTTGTTATAAGTAGCTACTTTTTTCTCCTTGTTGGCCATGCCATTTCTTTTCTGGTGATTTTTTTTTTTTTTAGGATGAAATGAAGTAGAGCACATTGCACTCTGCAAGACCTCTTCCCAGATTCCTGACAGCTCTTCTTTTCATAATTTCGCAGAAGTGGGAAAAACTGCAAAGCAAAGTTCTTTTTGAAAGTTTATTTTTCTTTTAATATCAGGCCTGGAAAAGGAACTAACCGGACCTGCCCCATATTTGAGAAACTTAAAGTGGAGCACAGCTTAACTGATATAACTGGCCAAAGAGAGAAGAAAAAAAGTCACAGGAAACTATAGATAGATCAACCCACTGAGCAAGGTGACAAGAAACCCAGAAGAAATCAGTATTCCTGAATATTAAAGGTGCATTATGTAGAAATGAAGTAAAAATGACATACACAGGAGTCACGGCAACCCCACACTCACTGATGGTAAACAGCAGTTACGTCCATCATTTTTTTGTTTTGAAAGGAAACAAACTGACAATCCCTGCAGCCAGCTGGATATGAAATAGGTTTCAGCGTAACCTTTCTTCCAAATGACTGAAACATTACTATTTTGGGAGTTTCTCACTGTAAAATTCTCACCGGATCAGAAATGCCGCCTGGTCCACCAGGAGAGGATGTGCGGCTTTTAAAAATACCAGCTTGACTAGCTCACTGGTGTCTGGGTCGGATCCAGCTCACAGAAGCCTGTATGAGCTCCAGAACCGGATGCCAGGCGTCTCTCTCCCTCTCTCTAAGTGCTAAGCTACGTTACGTGAACGGATTCAATTCAATTCAATTCAATTTTATTTATATAGCGCCAAACCACGACAAGAGTCATCTCAAGGCACTTCACATAATAAACATTCCAATCCAGGTCAGTTCATTAAGCCAAACAGAAAAAAATGTTTCCTATATAAGGAACCCAGCAAATTGCATCCTGACTGGTGTCAGTGACTTTACAGCAATCCTCATACTAAGCAAGCACATAGCGACAGTGGAGAGGAAAACTCCCTTTTAACAGGAAGAAACCTCCAGAGAATCCTGGCTCAGTATAAGCAGCCATCCTCCACGACTCACTGGGGATGGAGAAGACACACACACACACACACACACACACACACACACACACACACACACACACACACACACACACACACACACACACACACACACACACACACCAAGCAATGTGTCTATGGTTACATTGGGATATTAACGAGTATGAGACAGCTGACAGATGCTCATTAGTATTATTATTATATTAACTGTCCAATACTATTTTAATTGTCTGGTAGATGATAGTAATCCATACAATACTGTGATGTTAGCACTCGAGTTTAAGCTAACATCGTTAACTCACAAGCTGCCCCCCGCTGCTTCTCCTCACATCGCAGCACAATCTCTGCTTTGGCCGATCGTTTCTCCCTCTAGTTTGTCTCTGCTCTCAGGGGGCGAGCAGCAAACTCATAACTTTATGGTTTTGGTCCATCATAAGTATAATTATGAACACTTAAAGTTTCCTCTGTGTCAGAGCCAGCATTAGAATCCATATTTTTCTCTGGATTAAGCTAACAGGACTCCCTAAGCTGATGTCATTCGGTTTGGCAAAAAATAAAAAATAAATAACTTTCTCACAAAAATGACTAAAAGCCTAAATAATTTATGTATGTGTAAAAAATGTTTAAAACAAGTTTCTATTATGTTTCTCTAAACATTGGTTCATGGGAGTCTCTCACCTGCAATTTGCCCTTTAAACAATTTTAAAGCAACAGTGGACTTTGTGTGTGTGTGTGTGTGTGTGTGTGTGTGTTTAATCTTGCTTATTCAGAAAAAAATTGACATGTTGGACAAACCTTATATATATCTTCTTTTTGGGGCCTGCTGAGTTGTCCTGGTTAATAGTATGTCCAAAGGATGTGATGCATAGTAACCTGACTGGTTGTCTAGCACATGCATCCCTGACCTGTCATCTCTCACATTCACAGAATGGTTGGCCTCCATCTCCCAGCGGCACTGTGGGGGACTGAATAGAGAAAGTCCCAGCCTTGCTTGTTATGGTGCAGAACAAAAAACAGCAGTGAAAGCTGATCTGTCTCTTCTTTTGTTTCCCCCCTCTTTGTTCCTGGCTTTGGTTCTCTGAGCAGCTGGCCTAAGGTCGATCACATTCTCTCCTCCTTTTCAGATCAGGGTTCGCGTGTTAAGCCAAAAGCATTGGGCGGGGCCTGTATAAATGGCCCCTGCAGGCAAAACAGGCATTCTGTTTTACCTGTAGATAAATGACAGGTGTTACCTGTAGATAAATGACAGGTGTGTGTTTATAGAAGCCAATAGAACACAAAAGCTTTAATCGAATGTTTTATATCTATCTATCTATCTATCTATCTATCTATCTATCTATCTATCTATCTATCTATCTATCTATATATATATATATATATATATATATATATATATATATATATATAACTTCCATAATAAATAAATCACATAATTAGGTCTTGTCATTTGTTCTATTTCTCCCTTTGCCTATCTGCATGACTTAGATGATCACCTGTCCTGGCCTTCAGTGTCCTGTGGGGTGGGTTAGTTATCAAGGACTTCCTCATTCTTTATAGCTTGGTTTTCACTGCCGGATGCCTTGTAAGCAATCAGTCCCTGTGGGCTGCGGTGAGTATGGCGACAAGGTTACTGATTGGCCCTCAGGCAGCAGATTTGACTCTGTGAGGAAGTTCTGTCTGAAACCCGAGAGAGGAGAATGACTGGGATGTGGGTTGACAAATGTAAAGGAAGAATTTGAAGTTTGTCATGTTTTTTTGTAACAAAATAGCTAAGATTAAGAAAATAAAACAGCTTTTCCATTAGCTCTGCAAAGATTAAAAAAAATAAACTATATATATGCATATATATATATATAGTGTTGATTTCACTAACATCCAGATCATACAACAATGTGTGTGTGTGTGTGTGTGTGTGTGTGTGTGTGTGTGTGTGTGTGTGTGCGTGTATGTATGTATATATATTATTGTTCCATTTTAGCATTGAGTTAAATAACCAGATCAAAAGCTGTTTAATATTTCAAAAAATGAATATACCCTAACCCATCTGAACATCAGAAATATGTCAACAAATAAGAGTCAACTCATGGAGCACTTAAAGGAGCAACATTTTCGAATTTTACAATAAAATTATCACAAAAAGTTCTAATTTGCTCGGTCATATTGGAAGGAAGCGTAATGAAACCTATTTTTACAGGAAGCAACTGAAACAGAGTTCCTTCTCCACTAGCTGGTTGTCAACAACATAATTACAAAATAACACATTTTTGGTAAAATTTAGACACAAACTGAGGACAATATTTCCTGACATACAGGGTTTATTTAATTGTGTGAAAATGTAGCACGTTTAAAAAAAATACCGAGGTTAAATTTTCACACCGTGACAAACCTATCTGATACCCACCGCAAAACGCCTGAGTGCTAACACCCGATATGACAACGTATTTATCTACTTACTGTGCATGTCTCGTCTACACTTGTCATCTAGAGTCATTTGGCGCTGATGCGTAACTGGCAACAGCCATGAGACTCACGGGACAGCAGTAAGAAAATTACTATTTGTTTAGAAACATGGACTGCAGTACCCAAGTTCGACCACAGGATGTCACTCTTACATCATTGTTACTTATTACACCTTTTTATCTGAGCTCGTCAGGAAAATATCCTATTTGTTCACATAAAAGAGCCAGGAATCCACTAGGGGGTGTTTTTATATTTTTTTAAGTTTCAGCTTTTGTGTGACATCTTATAACAGATGTTAGTGATTTTTACCTGTTTTATGAGCACACACATGTATTAACACTTCTCATGCCTACATATGTTTTAATATAAAAACAAATAATTTATTCTGGACTAAGTTCAGGGATGATTCTGATAGCTTTATGAGAAGTGGAACAAGTCCTGCATCACACAGAGTTAGGTAGCTGCTTATTGCTGATTTATGTAACTACCCATATCAGCACATAGGAATCAAGTTTAGTAGGTGGTGTGTTTCATGCTAGTTCAGTGGCCAATCATAAAAGCAGAGCTCATGGTTTGGTGATGCATTTAGATGTCCAGATATGTGGCATACGTTTGAATGGGATTCTTGGGGAAGAATGTCACTAGAATCTCCACTTATGTTCCAGTGTCAATGTTTCTTCCTGTGGTAAATATATTAAAAGTGTTTTTCCTGTTTGTTTAGAGGAACATGAAGATTAATCCTAGCCCAACTTTGAACATCCATATTCAGCTTCACCACAGCGATCTGCTAGACAGCTGCATCACCATGCCCTCGCAGTGCCATTTTTGCCCCAACTGATTTTGTTGCATCAAGCTGAGAGCAAAGAATTCACAACCTCTAGTATAACATTAAAAAGCTCCCTGCTTTAATGTTTGCTTTGAGTTGTCAGTTTGGTTTGGTACAGCTAAAGAAACACAGACCGCTACAGAATGTTTAGCTCAGTTCTGGAAATGTTTGTTACTCGCATAATATTAAGATGGTAATGACTGCACTTTAAGGGTTCTGTTGATTCATTCTCGGGTTATTTATGACCATTAAAAATATGTGTGTGCATGCGTGCGCACGCGTGTGTGTGTGTGCTTTTTGGGCAAAAACAACTACAGAATAAAAACACCAGCATAATTATATCTCTTTGATTTCTGGGTCATGCTTCCACTTTGAAGTTTGGCTCTTGGCAGAATTCCTGTGGCAGTTTAAATGTTTGCAGGAAAAAACCCTACAAAAGCCTGTGCTAGTTGGAACAGACTCAGTTTATAATATATATATATATATGTATATATATATATATATATATATATATATATATATATATATATATATATATAATCTATTGGTAATTCAGATCATTTGATTTCACTAACATCCAGATCAGCTGGATCCTTTGACTTCGTCAACATGAGGATCCTCTGAACGAACACATTTCTTCTGAGCTTAAAGCCTAGCTCTAGGGCAAAGATATATCCCATCCTCCACCTGCCCTCAATTCTCTACCCTCAATCTTCTATCACAGTTTTAAACCATCCATCCAAGACCATAACCCCCCCCCCCCCCCCCCCCAGATTGACCTTTTTAGCCCCTAACCTGGTGCCCTCAATCCTTAGCCTAAGACAAGCCAAGCTAAGGCCACTGATGCTCCCGATGTTGACATCCAGACTGAGTTGTGGTTGCATCCAAACATGCTGGCTGGAAAGGTCAGAGAACCTGGTAGGGTATGGGTTAAATGAGTTATGCATCTGGTGCTTGTTTTACCCCAAATTTACTTCCTGTGAATTCTGGTCATCACTGTAAACAAAGAGGACTGTAAGAACAAAACAAAAAGAGTCATTTTTTTTTCCAAAACAACTTTTTAAACATCTTTGGGTGTTTTGGTTTGACATTGCAGCAGTCTGCTTCATCATAATCTCTTAATAACTAAACCACTTGGCACTAAAACATCTGAAACACACTTGAGTGTCTGAAAGACAACTCTTAAATCGCTCTACCCTTCATGCCAGAGTGCATTTAAATTAGCCTGAAGACATCTCTGAGGGGATTATTTCCAGCTGTCACAAGTCTTAGCATTAAGAGGGAAACATTTTCTTTTAACTTTGAGAAGTTGCTTAAAGTTATGATTATTCTACTACATTTACCTTTCAATACAAGACTGTTTCAAAAAAGAAATTGTCTTTTGTTTGTTCCTCATAAGATCTTTTCATGAAAGGGCAGGAAATGAATCACTGCTTGGATTTATGGCCATGTCTAACAACTGCTTGGTGTAGCGATGGAGGAAGATGGTTTGACTAGTGGTGGTTTTAGTTTGCATACTGCCAGAAAATTGAAGTACCACTGGGTCTGACTTTTAAAGGAGGATATACTACTTCAGACAGAAAAAAATAATACATACTCATGGTAAGTAGGACATTGTTGGATAAACATTTGCACTTCAACATTCACAAAGCTGGCATTCGTTGCTGATTAGAGTTTAATATAAGGGCATTATGGTGGTAATCAAGATATTTTTAAATTCCGTTTTAGAGGAGCTTGAAAGAATGTGTCGAATCTGTGTTGAAGGAGGAACATTGTTGTGTTTGGACTCAGCCATCTGCTTTTTAGAAGATAAGGTTAATCTTTTCATTTAAAAAAAAGATTTTCTTCATAAGAAACTGGAGCGGATTGGAAAGTCTCTCTCTTGAAGCCGGGTGTACACTACGACTTTTTCACTTTTTTGAGCCGATTTTCCCCTCGTGCAAGAATCTACAATATCGGGGTGAGTTTTGCGCTGAGCGTCGTGTAGTATACAAGGGGTTACGAGAGGTGATTAACACCACGTGACCAGCAACCCATCAGCAATCGTAAGCTTGCACGAATTTCTGGCATGTTTGATACTTTTCTCCTTCCTTGTGAGGATATTGCACTGTTGAAGCGGCGCTGCAAGCAGCTGCAACCCAAAAAGCACCAGAACTGCTCACGACGCATGCGCCCCGAAGGACAACAGGCATCAATAACAACAACAAAAAGTTAATGTTGTGTAAAAACTGCTATTTTTAGTATATTTTTTAGGTCCAACGTGCTGCTACTAGACGTGCTGTTCTCGTCACATCAGAGAACTGGGTCGTACAGTGTGAGCACATGACTCATGGGGAATTCGTACAGTTTGAGCTAAAGCTGAACGCTATGAGTGAAAAAGTCACACAGTGTCCGCCCGGCTTTAGTGATCAGGTTTCTGTGTCAGTCGGTTTTCGCTACCACTGCTTCGACGTCTTGTGGGGTTCCACAGGGCTCGATACTTACTCCTTAGATTTTTAGTCTATTTTTAGAAGGTAGAAGATTGCCTTCCACTACTATGCAGATTATATTCAGTTGGATCTGTCCGTGAATCTAAAAGATTGCTACAATACCAAAACTTTAGCCGTTTGTACGAAACAAAGATTGTTTTTAACTTTTTAAAATGTACCCATAAAAAGACAGATCTTGTTGTCCTGACTACTGGTGCCTCCAACGGGTCTACTCGCATGTACTTTGGTCCTCTGGGATTGCCACCATGACATATTTGGATTCTAAAGTGGACAGCCATTTTTAGGATGGACAGTCTGATCAGTGCTGTTGTCAAATTCAGCTACTTTTATCTGAGACAGGTAGCTAAGGTTAAAAAATTGCCCACAAAAGTTTTTAAAACTGTAATCCATGATTTTATTACAACCTGTCTGGATTACTGTATCCCTTTGTACTTTGGCATGAATCACTCTTCTCTGTCTTGGCTTCAGCTGGTGCAGAATGCTTCTGAGAGGAGAGACTACATCACTTCTGTTTTATCCTTACTGCACTGACTGCCTGTCCATCTTAGTCCATTTTTAACATCTTTTATTGGTTTTTAAATAATCACACAGTTTTGTTCTGTCTAGGGCTGCTCGGTATTTGGAAAACCTGCGATATGCGATAACAGTGATCAATATTGCGATGACGATATTACTTGTGATAAATAAAAACTTTACTCAGAAACAAAAATAATCAAAAACAAAGAAATGAAAAAATTACCAAAAAAATTCATGAAAATTAGAAAAGCAACAGATGTGAGGAAAGGGAAAAAGAAAATGAAGAAAAGGCAACCAGTGGGTCCCGGGAAAAGCTAAATCAGCAGAAAGAGCAGAACAAAGCTAACTCAGGTATTTGCTACCCATCAAAATTAAGTCCTGTCCGCCTTGGGGGCGGACATCTAACCAATGAGAACCCACCCAATTGGCCTAATGGGTGAAGAGCTCTCTTTGATTTGTTAAAAAACATCATGCTTCTGTTTGATTGACAGAATGCATTATGTTTAGCAAACATTTGAGCTGAACATTCATTCCAATATTTATCTGTTCTTTGCGATATGCATATTGTGCATGTTGATATTGCGATAACGATATATTTGCGATATATTGTGCAGCCCTAGCTCTGTCCTACCTCTCTGAGCTACTGCCCATACACCCCGCATCTCAACCACTCAGGCTATCTGACTAGCTCATCTTGGATGTCCTGAAGATTTAGCGTAAGCTCAGAGGGGACAGGGCCTTCGTTGTTGCTGGTTCAAAACTCTGGGACTCTTTCCCAGCATTAGTAATGCACTGTTCAAATGGTACAGTATATGGTTGATATGATACATACATTTAGCCACCAGTAGAGATTCTGACACTACTGGCCAACCATGACTACACATGAATGCTGCGTCAATTCTGGACGAAAGCTGCAGCAGGTGGATTAAGGAGTAGTTGTAAAGAAGGCAGTCATTGGTTAAACGGACCTGTTTTGGGTTTAAGCAGTTGGATGCTGAGCAGAAAAACATCCTCAGTAAAATATGCTGGGTGACATTAAAGTCCCGTCTGCCTTAATAGCTTAACACTAATACCTTAAAATGTCGTGAGTGTGTTAACACATGGTTGACACACAGACTTTCAAACTTTCTGGACATCTCCCGTGACTTAGTCTGAACAAATATCCCTCCCCAGTTTGAGATGATTTCCCCATTTATCATTAAAGCACAAATCTGAAAGCAGCTCCTCTCTCTCTCTCTCTCTCTCTCTCTCTCTCGCTCTCTCGCTCTCTCTCTCTCTCTCGCTCTCTCTCTCTCGCTCTCTGGCTCTACGTACATCAGGCCAGCGGATCAGCTGATCTGAGCGTCGATCAGCTAGAGGCAGAGAAAAAGGATAAAACTCCAACCTTATTTTAACATTTTCGATAGAAAAACGCAGCAAAGCATCATTTGACCTCATGTTATTCTCTATTGAAGCAACACCTAACTGCTGTGGAAAACATGAAAAATTACTAAATGAAAAAAATCAGGAAAGCGTTTTTGACATATATATATTTTTTACTTTTATTTAAAGTATCTTCATCTTTATTCATTTTAAGATCATTTTTGCATTGCGTTGTTTGGAAAAAGAATCCTAAAAACTATTTTAAAGGGTTTTGTGTTTTTAAAATAAATTTTGAATGTTAAACTCTCTAAGTTCTTCAATCAGCATTTTATACTTTTTAGAAGTATTTTTTCTGCTACAATTCATCTGGTATATGAACATTTTTAAAACATAATTTTGACATATATAAACAGAAGATAAGAATACATTATGATAAATATCATTGCCATACGTGCTTCTTAATATATCATGATTTAGATTTAAGGCTATATCGCCCAGATTTACCCAGCATATATTGAAAAGTCTTTGGTAGAAACTAGGACTGGGCGATATGGACCAAAACCTATATCTCGATATGTTTCCTGCTAACCCTAACAGTATTGACTCATATCAGCGGTTATACTATAATGACTCAGAGTCTCTAGTTGCTCATTTATGAGTATTATTTTCGGGCTACTGTCACCGTAACCCACGCCTTACAAACTCTTAACTTTTTCTACAGAATCACTCGTAACGGAGTATTCACTAGCATAGCAAGCCAGAGCGGAAAAAAACGGAACAACATTTCTCACCCGTTGAGCTCGCCTTCAAAATAAAACGGTAACCCTATAGTTTACTATTCAAACCCTTCCAATATATTTGAAGTAATTCGGCCACTCGGCTTTCTGTAGTTGTTTCCTCATTACACAGGAGAGAGGGGGGCTTGGCTCGTCTCTCTGCACAAGCAGGATGGAAAACAGGACTCTGCTGAACGTCCCCAAATAATTAAAAACCAGGACGCCAAATACGAAGTTTAGAGCAGCACATTCACCCAGAGGCTCTCAGATTGAGCAAACTTGCCGCTTAGAGATGGAGCAGCATGTTGCTAGCATAGCGGCTAATCGCTAGCATAGCAGTTTGACCAGTTATATCGATATAAAGTCATCTTATATCTTGTTTTAAAATTATACCGATATTTTAAAAATATCGATATATTGCCCAGCCCTAGTAGAAACCTTTAAATAACTTATAAAGACCCATCTTTTTATTTTAGTTTTGGACCCAGTATGAGTTTTTTTATTGACCTTTCTTGTTTTATTGCTGTTTTTGCAGTCTTTTTATGTTTTTTTTGTTGTTGTTGTTATTGTCATCTTAAAAGTTTTTATGCCGTCTGCAGTGATGCGGGCGTTGTACTGGTCTGTCGTGGTGAAAAGAGATCTGAGCCAGAAGGTGAAGCTCTCCATTTACCAGTCGATCTACAATCCTACCCTCACCTATTGTCACGAGCTTTGGGTGGTGACCATAAGAACGAGATTGCAGATACAAGTGGGCGAAAGTTGTTTTCTCCTCAGGGTGTCTGGGCTCTCCCTTAGAGATAGGGTGAGAAGCTCGGTCATCTGGGAGGGACTTGGAGTAGACCCGCTGCTCCTCCACATCCAGAGGAGCCAGTTGAGGTGGCTCGGGCATCTGATTAGGATGCCTCCTGGACGCCTCCCAGGTGAGGTTTTCCGGGCACGTCCAACCAGGAGGAGTCCCAAAGGAAGACCCAGGATACCCTGGAGGAACTATGTTTCTCGTCTGTCTAGGGAACGCCTTAGGATTCCGCCGGAGGAGCTGGTCCGAGTGGCTGGGGAGAGAGTTTAGGCCTATCAGCTTAAGCTGATGCCCTCGTGACCCGACCCCGGATTAGTGGACGAAAATGAATGGACATGCTGGTGTTCAGCACTTAGCTCAGTTTTAACTGTTTTTAAAGTGCTTTATTAATACAGTTGGCTACATTTTCCTCTTTCACTTTAAAAAAAATGAGTCATTTTGTGAAGTCTAAGCAAAATGCTGAAATAATAAAAGTCAGAGGGAACAGATGGAAGTCATGTACAGTCAAGAAAAGGCTTCATTGTTTATTGCAGGGTGAACGCTGTGCACTCTTTTTAATGCTCTATTGCACAAATGAGACTTTCTTCCCATGATGAAGCTCTCTGCATTGTATTTTGCATGTTTGTATTGCTCCTAGTGTTGGTTTCCAGACTGTTGATTGTCTCTCTCCAGACACAAAGTGAAACTGGCTGCATTTTTTCAGAAATTCTTGCTGCTTTCACAAACAAACAGTTCAGCTCCTCTTCAGTTTTCTTTTCCGACACTTTTTTCCCAACTAAAAACTATTCTGCCTTCCCTCCTTGTTCCGTCTACTGCCTGTTTCGTCTCAGTGGGTTAGCAGCACATGGCCCTTCCCTCTGGAATTACAGGGCTGCTCTTGAATAGCAGGGTTGTTCATTCTCAGCCCATCCAGCTCCACTGCTGGCTCAACCCTATCAAAGGCCCACAAACCACACATCCTGAAAGGTGCTATTTTGCGGCACGGTTTTGGATCGCCAGTGACGAGAAGGGAAACACATGAAGGGAGGATGATGCTTTTCTTAGCCGTTTTGTGGGTACAGTGTAAATCTGCAAGGATGCCTTTTTCATATGTAGGTCTTTCTCCTTCTTTTTCTGTCATAGACAAGAAGAGTGTCTGTCTCTGTGTTTGTGTTTTTGGGATGTTTGTAGTAAAAACAGCATAGATAGTTGAGGAATGTGTTTCTTTTCCTGGTTTGTGCTCTTGAGCCTTCAGCTTACAGTCGATTCCTTAATTAAAACATCACACAAAATTGTTTTTTCACTTCATAAAAAATGAATTAAGTGCATATTTT
Source organism: Nothobranchius furzeri (assembly GCF_043380555.1). Lineage (NCBI taxonomy): Eukaryota > Metazoa > Chordata > Actinopteri > Cyprinodontiformes > Nothobranchiidae > Nothobranchius > Nothobranchius furzeri. Next base: position 78,661,948 of record NC_091744.1, read on the forward strand.
ATTTGAGTTATATTTGTTTAAATAGAAAAAAAAAACATGAAAAACGTCTGCTTTGGTATGGAGACACGCACCGCCATTATCCGTCCTCGCAAGGGCTCTCCAACACTTTTCTAAATGTCAGTTGAAAGTTTAATAAATAAAAATGTATTTAAAAAATACCCACATGTATTTTTCTCTCTGCTGTATTTAGACTTGGGCCTAATTTAGCAAAGTTGTCAACAACACGCATCTCGACGACAAACGCAAATGTTGATAGGTATTCTTTGTTTGTTCGTGCACTGAAGAACATTAAAACATTTCTTAGTTTTTTTCATTATCTGATTAAAGTACTAGCGAGATCTAGGTGTAGATATTAATATGGTAAAAAAAATGTGAAAAGAATGTTTAAAAAGTTAATTTCAAGTGCATTTTTCCTTTGTTTTTGCAGACTGTTGGTTACTTTGGTGCTGATACAGGAAGCAAAAATCCACTTTGGTTATTTGTGTGAAGCTTATTAAAAAAAATCATGTCTAACTCTTCTAAATCCCCATCTGCTTCACTTATTTTTAGTTTGACATGTTAGGTTTGTAGTTTAACTTTGTCACTGACACCGTAGCTATTACCGTCTCCAGTCATGACCTGTGACCTCCATACTTCTCCTCTGGCATTGCAGTGCCACGGTGTCCCGACTGTGAAAACACACTGTCACCCGAAGTGGGTCACGTCTGCTGGCTAAGTAAGAGATCAGGTGTCCAACTCTGTTGTCTTCACGTTGCAAAAGTAGCACAACAAATAGCTTCAAAAATACAGCTGTAAAATAAAGGTATATCATACCATTTTATTTGTTAAGCACTTTCAACACAGCAGTTACAGCTGGCCAAAGCGCTGCACGATTAAAACAAGCCAAGTGATCACATAGACAGTATAGTTAAAAAGAAAGGACTACAGTTTAAACCAAACAGGCAATTAGATCCACAAATACACAAATGTAAAATTAAGCAATCCAAATGTGATGGAGGAAAACCTATAGACTCAATACTAGAACCAGGTTTAAGAGTTAAAAGCCAAGGAGAAGAAGTGTGTTTTCAGACAAGATTAAAAAGCGGTGCTTGAAGGCACTTGCCTAACCTGGAGGAGCCTAACTCTAACCCTGAGATGGCCTTTCACTGCGGGTCTTGAAACGTTGCCCTAAGGACGGTGAGGGGGAGCTATGCACAACAAGATGATAGACTGACTGATGGAGGAACTGCATGAACAGCCAGTTCTTGTTTAAACACCAGATAAAACCAGAGTTTAGCCACATCTCAAGAGCTTATTAACTCATTCGCTGCCAGCCGTTTCCTGATCGGGAAAGCCCTTCGCTGCCAGGGTTTCTCACCGTTTTTACTGTTTTTTTAAGAGTCACAGAATGTTGCGCGCTAGGATGATGTCGACGCCAAAACAACCAAAACGAAGCGGAGACTCACCTCTTACATCAGGAAGAACCCGCGAGTTTCGAGCGTTATCCGTTCTTTCATAATCCGTTGTTGAATTGTGATTCAACACGATTCAACCGGCAGAAGCTTTTCCGGTTCGTTCCTCACTTTTTTTACAGCAGCAGCCCAAAACGATCTCCTAACACATGGATTTTCTGCTTCCTGATCACGTGACGTGTGACGTATGCGGATGAAGATCGGCTTTAGCGCTGACATATTTGTTCTCACAGTGCGGGGGTAATTCATTTGCCCACACAGTAAAAACATGCAAATTGGCAGCGAACGGTTGGATTTAAAATGACGACTTTAGTCGTGATTGGCAGTGAATGACCTAACGTGTTCTAAAGGGATGTTGAATAATGATTCTATGGATGTTCACCTCAGAATAAACAGATATTTTAGCAGAAATTCAGAAAATGTTTGAAATTTTTAGGTTTTGTTTTAATCTCAGAAGGCGAGCGAGACATTGAAGTGTCCCTGCACTCTAATTTATACACCCTGATATAAAAAAAATCCTGGATCCTGGACCGTTAAGTTTCTAAAAACAAAAGGTGAAGCATCTCTCCCCACAGAGTTAATGGCCTCACATAACTGCAAATATTTGGGTTTAACTTTCAGGGTTTATATTGCATAGCTTTCTACAGCTTTTTTTTTTTAACTGCGAGGACATATCAATAATACAACAGATGAAAGCTTGTGCGCATCCGTTGCAGCTGTTTCTCATGCTACACCCCTCTTCAGCTTTCCAACCACAGGGTATTCTCACCATTGTTACCCCAAACAAACATCCTAACTGTAGACATGCCCGGCCAAGTTTGTCGCCTGAGGTTAGCTCAGAGGAGAATGAGTGGCGTCCTCGACCTAGAAGAATTATCCTCTTTATCTCGCGCATCACTAATATCCTAAAAGGAAAGCACAAAGGCAAGTGAGATTTAAGCTGGTGTGGTTTTTCATTTAGGAAAGTAGGAAAAGTTCAAACCTGTCAGGGTTGTTTGCTGAGTGTACTAATCATTTACATTCAGACAAGCTGAGGAGATTTGCCCGGACTGGTTTTCGGTTTACAAATTAACTTTATTGTCCTGTCTTTCACACACAAAGAGGGACCTTCATTGATCCATTTAGGGCAGCAGACAGCAGCTGGGAATTTTCCGGAGATGAATGAGAAAAGTGGAAGAGGTCTGGCAGAGGAACTTAAAGGGGATCAATGTAATTCCCACAGTCACTTTCTCTATTCACTCGCTCTTCTTAGCTTTACATGCACACTTTTTCTGGGAAACTGTCACTGATCTAATATTTGGAAATCAAATTTTAACATCCTTCAAGTGTTTTAACATTATAGCTGCTATCATCTAAACCGGGTGTGGGCATCAAGAGAAGTCCGAGTCCATCACATTGGCATGCAGTTGCTTGAGCTATATAGCATTGGTTGTTGTTTATACAGTTATTTTTTTAATTTAAAGGGAATTTACGGAGTTTTGAATTTTTATGCTCGCGATCGCCCCCTCAGGCCAAAAGCGTAACGGCAGCTTCAATAGTAGGCTCGTGCATGAGGCGCGCATGCTGTATGTGCACACTCCTTATCGAAAATAACAGCTGAGACAGTCCTGTGTGTGTGTGTGTGTGTGTGTGTGTGTGTGTGTGTGTGTGTGTGTGTGTGTGTGTGTGTGTGTGTGTGTGGCCCGGAGGACAGAGGACAGGAGAACGTGCAGCTAATTAATTAAATAATTTGGTTCTGTACCTTTCTCTTCAGCACAGCCGACAAAGGTTTATGATGGGTCAGTCCTGCATGATCAGATCATTCCCTTCCCTTGCTTGAAAAATTGTTCCAAAATGAAAGTTGAACCCACATCTTTTTTATCTGTGAATTCAATGCCGTTCGGCGAGTCTCAATTAAAAATCTGGGCATCTTACTGTAAAAAAAAACACCATTAATGTAAAAAATAAACGCTAAATAAATTATGTTCGCATCCAGAATCGAACCCGAATCTTATGCACAAGAGTCCGACATTTTACCAGATGAGCTAAAGCACCAGTGATGTCTCTTCTGTATCTGTCACATCTATATCCTTGATGACAGCTGAAACAACGTTCAAAGAACGGTTCGGAGCGAAAATGGCTATTTTGTTGCTAATTTGCAGGAAATATCTAGAAGAAAGTAGCTAAGGGTCCTCAGAAATGTAGCTAGGTTCATCACTAGGCGTTAAGAACAGCGACAAAGTCGCTGAGTTGGCACTACCTCTCTCTCTGCTGCTAAAGCTACTGATAGCAAATGCTACGGGCAATGCCTGAGTGTGAACGCGCATGAAACAGCCTGCTCGACCCGAGCAGCTCTCTTTTTCTGTGATTTTACAGATAAACAGGCAATCACAGTAAAAATGCCAGGGCTAATTCTACAGGACCAGGGCATTGCAGGAGAATGTGTGAAGAAGAAATGTATTATTGCTATACATGTTTTGGCTGTCAAACTTTCATAATGCCTCTTTAACCTTTCAAGTTATTTTTATTACATTTTTAATACAGTGGGGTTATTTTTTTATATTAAACATTAAAATATCTCCTTAAAATAAAAAAAGGCACGCTCACACACTCAAAAACACACAAAACCGAGCATTCAACTACACAAGTCCCCAGTTTGGTCATACGGCCCACAGCGCCTGACTGGTGTCTGGATCAAGCAAAATGTCTCGATGTTTAAGAGCAGCTGAACAAACATCTTTGCCTGGAAGACGTGCTTTATTCAGCCATCATTGAGCTCCTCGTTCTTTTTTTTATTTGGTTTGGATCAAAACGATGGTCCTTGCTGGCCACCGTAAAGTCGGCAGTGATTGATCTCTCTCCCGCTTGCTGTGGGCCTCTCATCTGTGGGGGTGTTGCCGCAGCAACTGGCTTTTGGCTCGTAAGTCATTTAGTAGAGTTGGATCTAACTGGCAGTGGTTATTACATTTCAGTTATTGAAAATCACACATTTGAATTTAACCTTGTTAAATGAATCCTGGATGTCCTTAAATGTTCAGCTAGAACCCTTTCCCCAGAACTCTTTAAGGCGGCTGCTTGCAATATTCCAGAATTCAACTCGTAGCACACCTCCTGCATCCTGAGATTTTATTTGTCTAATCTGTTTGTTTCTGCTGCATTAGACCTGCAATGGTAATGAAAACTGTGGGTTGTGCTTAAGTAAAAAAAACATTTTTTTTTCATTTAAAGCAAAGGAGACCCATTTAAATCAGACATGAGCTGCAATAAAATCAAATATTTGGTTTATTGTGTGCATTGTATTGAAATAAAACAAAGCATTTCCTGTAATTATAGGGCAGGGATTTTTCTATTCTGATTTAACATTCTTTTTCTGGATCACAGTAGCCTTTGGCACGTCTGTTGGAAATGTATTTGTGGTTTTGGAAGCAGCTAGCTGTGAGTCAGATGCTGTAATGGAGGTCACATTGCCAGTTCTGTAATATTTTGAGATAAAATACTTCAGCAAAGCTGGCAGTAAAATGTGTGTAATTTGGCCGTGCTTGAAAGGTTTCTGATGGAATCAGTTGAGCCCTTTTGGCTAAACTCTACTACTGTACACCAACCTGGAACATTTTTGATTACAAGTGTCAGAAATTGATTCCTGCCTTTTTAGCTTGTTTTATCTTTTTTTTTTATTAAAGTATAATAAAATGTGTTTTTCAGTTGGTAAACATCTTCCTCAATAGAAATAAATGCACTAGGTGTGAATGGAGACCCATCCAAGATGGCGGCCGGCCACTACAGCATCTCTGATAGGTAGTGCCAGTCCACAGGGAGTCTTAAGTATATGATGTTTGTGTTCAGAGTCCCTTTGCTTGGTGCAGTGTGCTTCCATCACCTCACTTTCTGATTGGCTACACATCACATTCGTCAGGCTGCATGCTTGTTTGCTTCGGAGCACACCATAAACGCTGCAGAATCAGGCCAAAATAATCCAACATGTTGAATATTCCCTATTTATGCTCGGAGCAGTCCTGACGTTCTCTAGAGCAGACTCTTAACACACCACACATGGAAGGAATAGCCTCTCATCTCTCGTCTTCTTCCGCCTATCCGGGTCCGAGTCGCGGGGGCAGCATCCCAACTAGCGAGTTCCAGACATTCTTCTCGCCAGCCACCTCCACCAGTTCGTCCGGCAGGGCCCCAAGGCGTTCCTGGGCCAGTTAGGAGATGTACTTTCTCCAATGTGTCCTGGGTCGACCTGGGGCCTCCTGCCGGCAGGACATGCCTGAAAGTCCTCCAAGAGGCATCCTAACAAGATGCCCAAACCACCTCAACTGACTCCTCTTGATATGGAGGAGCAGCGGCTTTTCTCCGAGTCTCTCCCAAATGTCCAAGCTCCTCACCCTATACCTAAGGCTGAGCCCAGCCACCCCGTGAAGAAAACTCATCTCGGCCCACTTGTATCCGCCATCTTGTTCTTTGGTTCATTACCCAAAGATCATGACTATAGGTGAGGACTGGGCGGTAGATGGACTGGTAAACCGAGAGCCTTGCTTTCCAGCTCAGCTCCTTCTTCACCACAACAGACCGGTTCAGCATCCGCATCACTGCAGACGCTGCCCCAATCCGCCTGTCAATCTCCTGCTCCCGAAGGAACAGCTGATAAGATTATATTTGGGCGGTCAGACATGCCCTTAAGACTGTCACAAGAGGAGAATCAGGTCAAAAATTTGCATACTGTAAACCCTCTAATACAGGCCCGGGCCTGTATTTGACTCAAGCTCATCAAGCTCCAGGCCTTTATTGGAAGGAGGGCCAGAATTAGAGGCAGGCCTCAATTTCTATTTGAGCAAAATGAACTAATGGTTGCATGGAGTTTTTGACAAGTAAAATTGCGCCCACATTTTCAAAGTTAAACACATTTCTTTTAACAACGGTAGTTTCTGCTTCAGCCCTCTCCCCCCTCCCCCTGTGCAGCGGCCACAAACTCACCGATGCACCTGCAGCCTCTCGGAGTTCCTGCTGCTCTAAACATTAAAATAATTATTTCATTTTCTGTTCCTCACTTCTGATTACCTTCAATGGTGTCTGTTTGTTGCAACCACCAGGTACAAAAACTAACTTGTTTTTATTTTACTATTTTTCTGTCCTGTCTGTTTATTATCTTCCTGCATCTCCTCTCAATCCTAAAGAAAAAACTGCGACCTGGGTTCATATATATTCACCTTATGAGTTACCTTTGAACTGCAGTTGTAAAGATCTACCGACCGCAAAAACAGCGGAGTGCTTGCTGCTTGCCAGCCACATCAGTTAGGTGCGTCACCGAGGACAAAACAGGTGATGCGCCCCGATCCACAGCAGCGAAACGCATCAGGCACAAATAAAAGAATAAAAGACAGAAAACATAAAAGGAAATGAGCCGACATGAACAATCGCGTGTTAAATTAGTTTTTGAGGTGGCAACACCTGATTTGATTATGTTACTGTGGCCGTGCTCAGGACGCAGATGTCTGGAGCGCATCAACAATCAGAGCTTTGCATGCGCAAGCTGGTTAAGGTTAGGATGGGGGTGAGGGGAAGGTTAAATTGCAAGAGGGTAAGCATCACAATTTGGTTAAATGTCCGTTTTACGGCGGGTGTCGGTACCAACACTCTGGCACAGCGTGTTGCTTCCCGACGCGCAGGAGCTTGTCACCTGCTGACAGCAGGCTGCTGTTTTTTCCGAGGACTGCATCTTGCCGGTCATTATCACGTGACAGCAACTATCCGATGACAGCCATAAAAAGTCACTATAGAGCAGTGAAGTCGACTAGTGACTAGTTCATACAACCCCTGCTACTGCTCCCCTGAGTGTTCTGCAGCATAATCAGCACGTTCTCTTTGAACTTGATATCAAATTTTCGCCTCCTCTTCGTCTCCGCACGGTTAAAGTTACCCTCGCGGTCTATCACTGGCAAATCAAAAGTGAGACGGATGACACAACCGCCCCCCGTACTTGCTTGTTACCACATCCCACCCGGCCACAATAACAAAACGGCCATTATTCACCTCCACCGACTCCGACACCGACCAAAATATGATACCCGGCAGTTAATTAAATGCAGGCCAATATTAGAGGATTTACGGTAAATATCTTGCCATGTGAACCAGACTTGTTAGGACAACCTTAGTGCCTAAGGCTGTTTTAAAGATGTAGTATAAAATTGTCTTAAACGCTTCAGAATCTAAGGGTTTTAGTTGTGTATGTGGTTTTCAGTACGATTTGGAGTTCTTTGATCAAACCAACCAAGTCATACTGGATGTAAATGTTGCCCCCTATAGGCCAGATAAAACAATTTCTGATTAGCATTTGTGACATCATGTGACTTCCTTATCTGTAGTCGCTGTCTGGTGCTTTTCTGTTGTGTGTGACTCTCTGAGTCATGACTTGTTAACCTCGTGTTCTTAGAAGTAGAAGCTTTGTCTAACTGGGAAACCATTGAGGGTGTTAGAGGACTCATATTGCCAAGTGACCCTTGTGATCATCACAGATGGTGGCTTATTAAATATCTCAACTTTTCAGGTTAGCTGCAAATGATAGAGCAGATGTTCACGTTTAAAACAGTTTTAAAACTTTTTAATTTTTTTTTTCACAGTATGAAGCTGCAAAATATTGATTTGTTGAAAGGATCAGGCCCATTCGTCTTTGCGTCCCTCCATCCATCCCTCTAGAACTCTAATCCTAACTCATGAGTCATTTTTTGTCCTTCGTCATTCCAGTGAACCTATTAAACAAGTAAAAAAAAAGTGTGTGCTGTGTCGAGTCCATTTTTCTAAGAGAAAACAACATGATTGATACTCACACAATGATAAAGCATTGCAGAAGGGACTTGTTTATCAATCTGCACAAAAATGTCAGAAGATTACACATGCTCTTTCTGGTATGTGATCCAGCTGTAGCTGTAATTAAAAGCTCATGCTCTGATTGAAAGTCATCCGCTACTTTGATGGCATTTGTCTGGTTCTGTATCCAGTTTGAAGTGACCCCCCTCCACATCCAGTGCTAAAACCTAGATCTGAAGCAGACAGTGAGCCTGAACACCCTCCTGTATCCCTTCCCAGGCCTCGGTTGCTATTTCAGGTGCTGCTGATGAGCTTCTCTGGATGTGCAAGTGCAGCCGTGGGACTGATGTTGTGCGACATGTCCCAGAAAGCTGTGAGCTGTCAGCTGGGAGAAATGGTAGTAACAGTCTTGTGTGGTACTTAAACACATTTCACAGACATTGATTCACTGCTAAGGTGAACATTTTTGCAACATAAAATGTCGTCTTTCTGACTCTCTGACATCAGTTGATTTGCTCTGGCCTGAGACCAAGTTTCTGAGAACTTCAGCTCCGTGAGTCAACATTCACCCTGCTTATGAAGCACTTTTTCTAACAAGGGAACACACTTATCTGGCAACCTTTTGCATATTTGTTTCCTTGAATGGAATTATACGACGCATTTGGGATGCCTCCTGGGTAGCAATCCACATTGGATGAAATTAATCGCTAACAAGGATGCGTTCATGGTCCCATTCTGGATTCTGAAATTTAGACTGCTAGATTTGTTACTGACAGCTTTTTAGGATTTGCTTTATTTCTACAATTTCTGTCCACTCATGCAACACGCAGTGCTGCGTTTGCTGCAGAGGGAAATCAGGCAACAAAATTCAAATTTTATTTGTTAGGCTTGTTAGCTGGAAAAATAAAATAGACACCTGACATTTCTTTTAAGATGAATTTCATTTAAAGCTTCACTGTGATCAAAGGAGATGCTTGACGGTGCTCGGGCTTTCACTCAAATATTTGCCTGTGGGAATTAATTACTTCTTTTTTTCATTTAACTGTCAGTTAAATGTTCATTTTTGGCACTTTTATTTTGAAAATGTTCTAAAGTTACCAGATAAAACTATATATTGCTTTTTTCACAATGCATAGCATGTTCTATATTACTTTTCCCACTGGTAGTTTTGTAAATAGGAACATTTATTTTCCTAGCTGTATGAAACCGGCCTCCCACGAGGAACTAACTGAACCAGTCAACATGTGTGATGATGAGCTTTTCCCCATGTGACGCTGAGTGTTCTTTGGTGCTTGTTTTGTCATTCGTAGCGTCCTAATTTTTGCAGATTATAGTACCGCACAAAGGTATTCATTCCTCTTGAGCTTCTACACATTTTGACACCAAACAACCACAAACCTGAATGTTTTTTATTGAGATTTTCTGTGATAAACCAACACAAAGGGCACATAATTGTAAAGTGGAATAAAACTGATTCCTGGTTAAAAAAAATTCTTTTTTAAATAAAAATCAGAAAAGTGTGGCATGTATTTGTAGTCATCCTCCTGCATCAATAATTTGTTGATGACAAAGAGATAAAATTCTATTGGAAAGCAGAACATTTATTCTAAGTTTTAAATTCAGTGCCAAAAAAGCTGTTATGTTCCCCCTAAAGATGAGAAAATGTTTACAAAACTAGCATTAATTCTGATTATTATCCAAACTCAGAATGTTTTAATGCAAGGTCATACTTAAATGAAGCAAATGAGTTAAACTTTCAACAAGTTTATAATTTTATTATGTTACTGAGTGGTATAATAACACATATGCTTATCTTAAAAGTTGAAAATATGTTTCAATGTAAATAAATAAAGTCAGAAAACAGTGGAGGAGTTTGAATATCTCGGGGGCTTGTTCAAGAGTGAGGGAAAGATGGATCGGTAGATCAGTAGGTGGATTGGTGCTACATCTGCAATGATGCGAGCATTGTACCGGTCTGTCATGGTGAAGAGAGAACTGAGCCAGAAGACAAGCTCTTGATTTTACTGGTCGATCTACGTTCCTACCCTCACCTATGGTCAAGAGCTTTGGGTAGTGACCGAAAGAACGAGATCGCAGATACAAGCAGCCGAAATGAGTTTTCTCCTCAGGGTGTCTGGGTGCTCCTTTAGAAATAGGGTGAGAAGCTCGGTCATCTGGGAGGTGCTCGGAGTAGATCCGCTGCTCCTCCACATTGAGAGGAGCCAGATAAGGTGGCTCAGGCATCTGGCTTGAACGCCTCCCTGGTGAGGTTTTCCGTGACGTCCAACCGGGAGGAGACCTAAAGGAAGACCCAGGTTGCACTGGAGGGACTGTGTTAGTCAGCTGGTCAGGGAACGCCTTGGGATTCCCCCGGAGGAGCTGGCCCAAGTCGCTGGGGAGAGCGAAGTCTGGGCGTCTGTGCTTAGGCTGCTGCCCCCGCGAGTGCCCCCGGATAAGTAGGTGATAATGGATGGAGTGATGGATAAATAAATGAATCCTAATAACTTTAATGACACTATTTATGAAATCACTCCCTCATGATTAAATCATTTGATGGCGTAAACAACAAAAAAAGAGACATTAGAAGAGCCGTCTTAAATGTTCTCATGTTTAAACTAGAAAGCGTTGCTGTTGACAAAACTGTTTTCCTTCTCACTGCGTGGGTGGCCCGCAAATGGAAACGACTCATTTTAATGAGTCACTTTAGTAAACAAACACCGACCACATGTCGATGGACGTCAGATTTGTGTTTTTGACATTTCTTGTGGTAAAAAGTAAAAGTGTGTCCCGCTGTAGACAGCACCCAGTCGGTCAGGTAGCCTTTTAGCATTAATTTTCTACTTAGATGCTACATCTGCCATTGTCAGTGCTTGACTTGGGAAATTAATGATTTAATGAGTTTTCCTGTTCAGTCATGAGTGTAATTGACTCAGATGATCCAGTTTCCTCCTTTGTATCGGAGCCTCAGTGGCTCTGCTTTAATCCCCACATCCTCTGGAGATGGAAACAGTTGTTAGGTTTACATATTCATAGGAAAGTCCAGGCAACAATAGAGTTGGGTTTTAAATCACTCATCTCTTTAGAGCTCTAAGGAAACACCCTAAGGTTCTTTATTATTAATGTTCCCCATTTTTTGTCAAGACGTTTTATTGCAGTTGAGATCTCCCCTTGATAGTCCTTTTTGAACACTGATGCCCTACAAGAAATGTTCACTTCTGTTTGGGATTGCTTTTAGTTTATTAGGACTGTTGCAGCTTTAACAGCTGAGAAATGAAGCTGAGTAATTTGAACACAAACATCTGCAGAGTGCAGCCATCTTTCTGCTCCACTTAACATTTGATTGGCCTTTAAGTGGCTTGATTGACTAAATATTGATAGACTCCTTAACAACCTCTTAGGGATCCTGTCTTTTCTGAGAGACTTTTACTGCTCTCTAATTGTCTCATCAAATGATTGTCTTTGTTTTAGTCTACTTTACTTCAATATTAATGACCATTCATTAAAATAGCTGGTTGGCCAGATTCAAACTCCTGACCAAATGTGTTTTAAGGTGACCACTATTGATGCTCCTGTAGCCTTGAAATCGGTAGCACACACAGCTGCATTGCTTCTGAGCGGGTGTGGGTGGTGGCCTGGGGACTCTGGGTTGTGGGAGTGGCCGGCCCTGTGTGGGGATCTGGGCGGGGCTTTGGGGGTCGGGTCCTGACATGTATGCTGCCAGGAAGAAGGCAGGAACATGCGGCAGTGCCCGGCCCGGGCTCAGGGGCCTCGGGTAGACCTTGGCTCCTCTGCTGTTCCATCACAGGGGAGGGGGATGTCCAGGAAGGGGAAGACCCAACCTTACCTGGATGTCCTATGTCTTATATATTCTGGAAGTTTTGCAAATGCAGGGATGGGAATAGATATTCTGCTGGGGTGGGGCTGGGCTGCGCATCAGCACCCCAGCAGAAAGGGTCAAACTCTGGTAACCGGTAATGGTTGTACCCCATGTGCAGCAGTACCGGGACCAGAGTGGATAGGCTGTGTATGGGGAGCATGAGTGGGTGTCCGGCGTGCATTTTTGTAAGTCTTTGGTCGTATGTGTATGTGTGAGCATGTTCTCCTGGGACTTCTTGTGATGCTATACATCTTTGTCTCCCCTCTCCCTGCCACACCTGGTGTGGAGTGTGGTGCCTTGGTCTGCCTGAGTGTTCGTGGCTCCTGGGTCAGGAGGTTTAAGATTTTTGGCATCTGCCTGATCAATCCCGGTGGCTGCCTGGTGGGATCTGGGTCCCTGGGCTCTGCTGGGTCCCCGGCGGGGGTGGTCGCCCCTGGGTCCCAGGTTGCTGGGTCCCGGGCTCGGCCGGCTGGGGGGCGGGAGGCTGCGGGCGGGCCTGTGGGGTTGCCGCTGATATCTCCCGGGACTCTGCCGGTTGCTGGTTGTGGCCCCCAGAGGCGATCCTCTGCACCTCTCGAGGGGGGCAGGGGCTTTTCTGGTCGTGGTCTCCTTGGGGTCCCTGTGCTCTGGGGCAGCTCCTGGATCTCTGGGACTTGGAGCTCCCTCCATCTCCAATGCATCTTTGGGGGGCAGATCTGTGGCCCCTCACATTCTCTATTGGATGCTCCTATAGAGAAACCCTACATATACAAGCGTGTGCATGTACACAGGTGCTCACATGGTGCACTCTCAAGTATGGACTTGGGCACATTCAACACATATCTTAAGGCTGTGGTTGGCACTTAATGCACCGTGATTTATTATTGTGTGACTGTTCAGTAAAACATGTTGGTTTTACATTTCTTCATCAAGTTGGCGCAGTGATAGCTTGATCTTGACGTATTGTTGTGCGTCCCTTTTCTGCAGGTCTAGAAGCAGACTCTTGTTCATCATTGATAGTTTATTTTCATGGACCCCCCCCACCCCTCACACACACACACACACACACACACACACACACACACACACACACACACACACACACACACACACACACACACACACACACACACACATGCACACACACCTTTTGTCTCTTCCTTTCTCTTTCACCTCTGTCTTCGTGTCCGGTCAAAATTACAAAGTATTCAGAAAACAATAACAATAAAGTTTTAAGTATCAGGCGTGATATTAAAAGCAGAAGCTTTGATGCTCCACCTGAGAGTAAATCTGTAAGGCTTGTCACCAGCATTCAGACATTAATTCTGTTTGCTTCACAGCCAGACAGGACACAGAAGGAAAAAAAAAGAAAGAAATCGGTAGCACACTATTAAAATTAGTTTTTTTTTTTTTTAGGTATTAGTGTTTGTATCATCATGATGTTGGTGTCTGCTGGTGAGGAAAACAATGGTGCATTGTCATTTGTCATTACATTTTTATATTTTTCTACCCCTTAGCTGTTAGCCTTTCAAAAAGAAAAAGCACCAAGTACAATAAAACTGTAAAAGAGCCTCCATGAGACAACAATGTGGCTCTAGATTACCTCATCCATCTAGTTTCTTTCCCAAAGACGACCAACTCAGGCAACTTCTATTAAGATGTATCAATCATGAAGCCAGAGCAAGACTGAGCCTGCAAAGGAAACAATGGAAACTATTTGGGGCAGCAGTAGCTCAGGTGGTAGAGCGGGTTGCCTCATGATCGGAGGGTCATGGGTTCAATTCCAGCTCCTGCCAGGGGTATCCTGCTGTTGTGTCCTTGGGCAAGACACTTCACCCAACTTGCCTGTGTTAGTGGTGGTCAGAGGGGCCGATGGCGCCAAATGGCAGCCTCGCCTCTGTCAGACCTCCCCAGGGCGGCTGTGGCTACAAGTAGCTTACCATCACTAGCATTGTGTGAATGTGAGAGTGTGTGAAAGCGTCTTTGGGTGTCTTGAAAAGCGCTATATAAGTTCAATGCATTATTATTATTATTAGAGGAATCACTGTTGAGCTCAGAGTTTAAATAAGGTGTACTCCATTTCATTATTCCCATTAAAAAGAGCTCAGATTGCATTTTTTAATTTATGAGCAGGTGACATTAGCCTACCGAGGGATTGGTGATGGAAATTCAACCTTGGTGATAATTTTTGCGTATTTAAATTAATTTTTTTTCGCCTGCTTATCAGGGGTCGGGTCGCAGGGGTAGTTGCGGCGAGGCCCAGTTTCCCCTTTCCCCAGTCACTTGTGCCAGCTCTTCCGGGCAGTCCCACGGCGTTCCCTGCCCTACGAGAAACAGTCCCTCCAGTGCAACCTGGATCTTCCTTTGGGTCTCACTGCAGACGTAGCACCGATCTGCCTATTGATCTTACGCTCTGTTTTTCCATCACTAGTGAACAATAATCCGAGATACTTAAAGATTTACGTTTATCAAAAGGCGCTGTCTCTTTACAAAGTACTTTACTTACTTTACCGAACCTGCTTCTCAGCATGAAGGCATTTTTCTTACTAACGTGACTCTTTCTTCTCTGTGTCTTCAGAGATCAGGGCCCAACTGGTGGAGCAGCAGAAGTGTCTGGATCAGCAGACGGAAATGCGAGTCCAGCTGCTGCAGGACCTTCAGGACTTCTTCAGAAAGAAGGCAGAAATCGAAATGGAATACTCCAGAAACCTAGAGAGACTAGCCGAACGCTTTATGGCAAAGACTCGGAGCACCAAGGATCACCAGCAGTATAAGTAAGGAGATGTTTTGCGACAAGTTTTATAGGTCATGTGGGACATACAAGATATTTGCAAGATTTTCTACAGTCATTCAACATTTGCACAAAATGTTCTTGTGATAATTTAGTTGTAAAGTGTCCTAATTACTCTCAATTTGGTCACCAACCCCTCTTAAAGTAGTGTTAAATTTCTCCTACTCGCTGACTCACAGAGAATATATTGAGAAGGGTTTGAGGTGGATTCCGGACACCGGAGGCAAGATCAAAGAAAGAGCAAGGTCGTGCAACTTACTTGAGGAAACTTGGAAATTCAATTCAGTTCAATCAACTTTATTATCGGACTCAAGGTCCACATTAAAAAAGAGACATAAAAACGATACAAAAGATTATAAAAGACATGCATACCAGAGTCTCCACATGGATGACTGGTAACACACTGCACTAAAATGGGGATCAACCAGCATCTGCACAAGTCTGTTCTCAGAGTTCTTCAATCGCAAGATAAACCTGTTCATCAAATTCCTCATTATGGCTTGGAAGGTCCTGACATGAGCATTACAAAATAAAAGACTTGCACTACAGGACCGAGGCTTCCCTAGCAGAGTCCTAAATGCATCGTTGTAGGCTACTTTAAGCTTATGCAAGCTGGCTTTCCTATACTTACACCACAAAGGTGCAGTATACAAAGGTGTGCAGTAGGTTCTAAAAAGGTGGATTTTTATCTTATCAGAAGACATGTGGAATTTCCTGACCAAAATATTGGCTTGGGCATACAATCAATCAATCAATCAATCAATCAATCATCAATCATCAATCAATCAATCAATCAATCATCAATCAATCAATCAATCAATCAATCAATCAATCAATCAATCAATCAATCAACCAAACAAAGATTATTAATCCTAGAGGGAAATTAGAGTTTCAGTACACACAATTCAGAGATCAGACATACATGGGCAAGACACATGACAAGAATTGGTGACTGTGGTCATTCGCAACCCGAGTCGCGCTACCATAATAGAGATCAGAGGGTAACATGAGGAATAGATTTCGGGAGGAGGGAGAAAAAGGCACTTCACAGCTACCCTCCCACCAGGAGGGCAGCGTTGCTCTGCAAAAAAACACCTCAAACAAAGCGCGACATTGCCGGTAAATGCCGTCATCGTCACAGAGCTGATCTGTGATGATGTGACCCAAATATTTTGCTTTGTCACTGACACTTATCTTCTTGTCGACCAAGTAGAAGTCGGGGAAACTAAGACTCTTATCACCTTTGGTTCGACAAATCAGCACAACACTCTTTTTGCATTAAACTGCACATCGTACAGATTTGACAAATCATCCATGTAGAGGTTCTTCTTCTGCACAAATATCTTTTTGGAGGTCCTTTACCTGGAGTTGCAGCTTTGTGGAATATTGTCTTTGAAGTAGGAATGTTCTATTTTATCGGTCTACCATTTATATCGATTGATGTCAACATTAAGATTTTATACTGGAAAATATCAGTTTTCAGTCTTATAATGACCCGACCTTTACATGCTATAAACATGTTATACACCAAACTCTTCAGCTACTTCTCCTCTCTCTCCCAGTGTCAATATATAACAGATCTGATGTAATATTTTTGACTTATTGTAGTTTTTATGGCACTTGTGAAGTAGAAATTAGCCTTAGCATACACTGTCCTCGCATCACGTAGCTCTTTGTAGCTAGACTGCTAACAAACGACTAAAACCAAAAAGTAGAATCTTCACCCAAGGTTTGATTTTCTCATCTGAAGATTCTATAAATGCTTTATTATCATAGCTGCAATATATAGAAAAATTAAAAATACATTACTAACTAATAAACACATCTTAGTATTACGCTTGATGAGATTCAGTTGCTTTTGGAAACAAGTTAAATGTGGTACTTTTCATGTTAGTAACTTAAAATGAAGTAGTTGTCATTTTGCACAGAAAATATTCAAATGTAAGCATGCCTGACGGGAGATATGTGAGGTTAGTGACCTAAAATGTTTAAGTTTTTTCTTTTTTATGAGTGGGGGACACGGCATATGTTGGCTTCGGTTTTTATCGTTATCGGAAATTAGGAGTCAGACAATATCGGTATATTGGATATTGATAAAAAAGCCAAAACCAAGCATCCTTACTTTGAGGAACTTTTTATACACTGTGTGGTATAACATCAGTAAGTCTGTTACCTGCTACAAAGAGCAAAAACAATCAAAATCTGGTGTTGGGAATGTTTTAGTATTATATCCCAAAAAAGCCATTATATGCAGCTTTTTCATCATTTTAAATAATTTTCTTGAGCCAGTAAGGTTAATGAAATGTTACTCAGACCCCATCGCCCGCTGTGGCGTGCAACTTCAGATTGGTGGGCCGCTCTGTTGGGAGCTGACATACCTGGTGGTGCAGTGTGCTTCCAGCATGTTTCCCGCATGTTTGAGATCATGAACGCAGATGATTTGTTTTAATTTAGCAATGACCCACTTCTGTAGCCACTGATGAAGGCCGGGGAGACATTTCAGCTGTTAGCTTAAGGTGTTAAAAAGACAAATGCACAGCTAGGAGATGAGTTTTGCTTTCGGTTTGACCACACACGTTTATAACGGGCACTGGGGGTTGCTAAAAGCAAGCAAAACTGCCAACTGTGCCTTTAAAACAAGCAGCAAGTAAAGTAATAAAATAATTATGTATTTATTTCTGGATGTTTAGTAAGTAAGTAAGTAAAAGTTTATTTATAGAGCGCCTTCACAGATATAAATCACAAAGCGCTGTACAACATGATAAAGATCAGGGCAAATACCTCTAACCAATAAAAACATCAGAATTACAATAGCAGTGATAAACGTAGAAAATAAAATCATGAGTAAAAACAAAGTGAAGGTGTAAACAAGAACAAAGCCATCTTTTTGAAACATTTAGGGAGGGAACGCCTGGATGAAAAGGTGAGTTTTTAGATGATTTTTAAAGACCTCTACAGTGTTAGAGAGCCGGAGGTTTGAAGGTAGACTGTTCCAAAGTCTGGGTGCAATAGTCTGAAAGGCCCTGTCCCCTTTGGTTTTCAGTCTGGTTCGAGGAACAGCCAGGAGGTTTTCAGATGTGGATCTGAGGTTCCGAGAGGTGGTGTGTGGGGATAAAAGCTCAGATAGGTAGCTTGGAGCCTGGTTGTTAAGAGCTCTATAGGTCAGGACTAAAACTTTAAACTGAATTCTATATTCTACCGGGAGCCAGTGGAGGGACTGTAAAACTGGAGTGATGTGAGCTCGTCTGCTGGATTTGGTTAGGAGTCTGGCTGCTGCATTTTGGATGGCTTGAAGGCGTGAGAGGGAGGTTTTGCTGAGACCAGTAAAAAGAGCGTTACAGTAGTCTAAGCGTGATGACACAAAGGCATGGATATTTTTTTCCAGATCTGCAGTAGAAACCAGTTTACGGACTTTTGAAATGTTTCTCAGTTGAAAGAAACAAGAGCGGGAGATGGTTTTGACGTGTGAGTCTAAACTTAAAGCTGGATCAAAAATAACTCCCAGGTTTCTAATGTTGGCCTTGGCTGATGGGCAAAAAGAGGCAATTTCTTTTTAAAATAACCTTCGTGGCAATAAACTGTCATTTTAATTTAATTCTGTTTATTTAACTCAGGTGTTTTGTAGGTTTTGGGGTTTTCATGGGAAAGACAAACATTAGCGTAGTATTTACTCTCATGGAAGAAAAAGGAATAAAATATGATTGTCCTTACTGTCGGTAAAATTAAAACAAAAAAAGAAACTAAAAACCTGACCTCCATCTGAAATGGCTTTAACAGCTGTGTGTTCTATGTCTATAATAGCATGGAGACTCCAATGTGGCGCTCTGAGGTTTTCGCTATGTGATGTACAGTCTGGTCCCTTTATTCAGGGTAAACATTTGGCAAGTTGCTACAAACACATTTCTTGAGTAAATACAGGACATTTGAAGAGACATTAAAAACCTTCCTGCAAGTTTTAAATCATGTGTCCCCTTTTTATGTTGTTGCTCACATCAACAGACTCACAGTAAGGACTCAGACTTCTCTGGGGTTGTTTTTCTTTGGCAGATGTGTCTGTGGTGTGAAGTAGAGCATTTTCCTTTTTCATACACAGCCTCAAACCAGTTTTCATGCGACAGGTTTTCATGGCAAAATGCAAAAGTGTAGTTAAAATGAGCAGCCTAGTCTGGTGATTAGTCTCGACAGGCTGCGGTTAAAAATGGGGGCTGCAGTGCGTCAGTTCTTTGCAGCAAGCATGCATCGATTTGCATCGTTTAAACCAATCTTGAATCATTTAGACTATTTGTTTATTTATCTATATAAAATGCAACCAGGTAACCAAATTAAACTCAGGCAGAGGTTGAAGCTGCACTTCTGTAGGTCCCAGTTTTATTTGTTGATGCAAACGATGACACTAGAACTAGGATTTAGCTGTTAGAAGGGGAAAAAAGGTTCATAAAGTATTTATTATTTTATAAAAAACTACAAATGTTCCTCTCACAGTGCTCTGAGCTGGGGGAAACTTTTTGACAGAGTTGGAATTCAGTCCGTCCTTCTCCTCCTCCTCAGGAGTAAAAGGGAGGCTGAGCACGTCAGAAATCACAAACTCTGTTGCACTCAGGGGGCACTGAGCGACTCACTTCTGGAGAGGAATGTGGTTTGCCTCAGGGGTGGTGGTGGGGTGGTGATGTATGTCTGTAAAGTCTGAGTAAAGGGGTTTAAAGAGAGCAGTAGATAGAATATGATAGAAGTTACACGTTTTAAAAACTATCTCACCATGAACTTACCCCTAAATTCCACTACCTCCGCTCCGCTCCGGTCCGGTCCACCCCCGCCTTCCGCAGCCGCTCGCTTCCGAACTCAATTTTTACTGCTACCCGCTCTACAAAGGCTCCGCTCCGGTGTGGTGACCTGAGGTGGGCAAACAAGCATGCGCGGGATTTTCGAGATCTTGCGATACAGTCCGAGCAATAAACGGAGGAAAGTTAGATCCAAACACCCGTTGTGTGGGAGAAGCATCGAAATGAACTGTTTAATCTGCCCATCATTTGTGTTGAGAGATCAGCAGTGTTTGGATCAACAAAGTGTGACTACTTTGATAGTAGAAACTGTATTTATGGCTTATTTTTGTGCATTTAAACTTCAGCCGCCATTGATAGTTGTTAAAAGTTGTTAAACCTGTGCATATGAAACAAAAAACGCCTTTTGTTTATCGATTTATTGTGAAAAACGGAAGTTGTGCTTGCTCCTTTTCCTGTTGGGCAGTTGTGATTTCTGTCCATTTACTGTGGAGGTGCTCCGGCGTCCGGCGAAAATAGGATCGATTCTATTTTTGCCGGAACAGAGGGCGGCGCACGTCGCCGCACTGCCGGAGCACGGCCGCAGTAGTGGAATTGCTCTGATTGACAACAACGGGACCGATTTTTCTCCGGCGTTTGTGTCGGAGCGGAGGTAATGGAATTTGGGGGTTAGTCTTGAAATATAAGTGCTGGTCATAAAATTAGAATATCATCACAAAGTTCATTTATTTCAGTAGTTTTATTCAAAAAGTGAAACGTGTATAATATATTAGTGTCAGAATATTAGAATATTGTGCAAAGGTTCAATATTGAAGACCCCTGGTGCCACACTCTAATCAGCTAGTTAACGCAAATCACCTACAAAAGCCTTTAACCCTCCCACTGTCTTCATGGGTGACCCCGCAGGAAGCTGACCATTGAGCAGGGTTGATGGTTTATCCCTTGAGGTCCACATGGCAGGGGTGAGGAGTGGGCACCACCTCACCCCTGCCATGTGGACCTCAAGGGATAAACCATAAATCCTGCTCAATGGTCAGCTTTCCTGCGGGGTCACCCATGAAGACAGTGGGAGGGTTAAAGGGTCTCTCAGACTTGTTATGTAGGCTGCACAATCATGGGGTAGACGATTTGACAGTTTCTCAGAAGATGACCTTTGACACCTTACAAAAAAGAGGCTGGCTGCTCACAGAGAGCTGTGTCCAAGTGCATTAATAAAGGGGGAAGGACGAGATGTGGTAGAAAACAAGTGTACGAGCAATAGGGATAACCAGACCCTGGAGAGGATTGTGACATAAAAGTTATTCAAAAATGTGGGGAAGATTCATAAAGATTGGACTGCAGCTAGAGTCAGTGCACTACCAGTAAGCTACCAATACCTTGTTTAAGGACCATGGTATCCCTATTCTTGATTGGACAGCAAACTGGCCTTTGAACACCTGTCGGGTATTGTGAAGAAGAAGATGATGAAAAAGTCCAGACCCAATGATTCAGAAGAGCTGAAGGCCACCATCAGAGCAACACGGGCTCATGGACTCCATGCAATGTCCCATTGCTGCAGTAATCCTGGCCAAAGGAGCCCCAACTAAATATTGACTGCTGTACATGCTCATACTTTTCATGTTTGTACTTTTGAGTTTGCCAACATTTCTAAATATCCTGTTTTTGCATTGGTCTTAATTGATATTCTAACATTCTGAAGTACTGAATTTGGGACTTTCATTAATCATCAAAATTAAAAGAAATACACATTTGAAATACTATATCAGCCTGTGTGTAATTAATGAAACTACGACACAAGTTACACTTTATTAATGGAAATACTGAAAAAATATTTGCTTTGTCACAATATTCAAATTTTATGACTGGCACTTGTAATGTTGGTGTTTCAGTTACTTACTGATTAGTTTTATTGATTATTTGAAAGTTGCCACTGAAAGGTGAGCATTAGCAAACACAAAAATGGCTACAAGTCAGTAGTAGCTGGGAGCCAACTCCATCATGTAATTGTGTGCTAACTAACCATGCAAGATCGATTACCTGCTGAAGACGAACGTGACCGTTAGCAAAACATCACCCACCACCAAATACAAAAACATGAAACAGTAATCATCACACAACTAACTTCTCAAGTCAAACTGGTTCCTTCCATCCTTTAAGGGATGCTAGTTTGAGTGACAGATTTAGCACAGATGAGGTGCTCACATTGCTTGGGAGGCCACATTGTTGTCTATTCGCTGCAAGGTGGTCCGGAGAGCTTTATTTCTCTTATGCTGCAAATAAAGAGTTGCTGTTTCTGGACTCTGCATTAAAACGTGATACTTATCCATCCCTGTCGGCATCATCTGCTGGACCTAGAGTGTAAGTTTGTTGACATTGACCCAGTTACTCATGGATGTGCACAGTATGATTGGATGGAACTCATGCCTATGCAAATATGGATGCAGGAGAAGTTGCTAATGAGTTATCTGCTTTATTTTTCTCCTTCCCTGCTTTTCCCGGACACCAGTTTCCTCATTTAATACCTGATTTTCGGCCTCTTGAGGACCCAGCTATCATTTTAGAGTCTGTCTGACCCAGTTCCTGCACTGGCTAAGGAGGGGAAATGATGACATTGAGGGATTTTCCTGCCATTATGTGGGGTTAGCAACTCTCAGGGCTTGTAATGTTGTGACAGTATTGGAGTGAGTCCCCTTCTTTAGGCTGGTTTGTCTTCTTTTTACATTCTAATTTGGCAGGCCAGTCTGTTTTCTAAATAATAGAAGGATGTTGTGGGTTTTTTCCTTATCAGATGGGCACACAGAACTTTTTCATATTTCTTTTATTGAATTATAAGTTTTATTACTGGTTTTCACAAAAATGTTGTTGCTACTTCTGTTGACAGTTTATTGTTTTGGGTCACTGAATATTATAAAGTTTGTGCACACACTGCCATTCGGCCATTTAAGAACAAAGCAAGTATCAAGCTACTGTGATTGCTTTTATCCAATTTAGCCAATTAGCTGCATCCATTTGAGATGTTTGGGATCCAGTCATATCAACTTAGTGTCTGAATGCTTTTAAATGTGTTTTATTCATCTACATGTGTGCATGTGACTTTATCAAATGCAGTTTGCTTCCTGTTTTTTGCAAACTGTCAGGAATGATTTCAGCTGACGGGAATGTTAGCATCAGTTATTCATTTGTTTTTGTTTTTTCGCCATTCCAGCAGATTTGTTGGCGTTTCTAAAGACTAGTTCAGGGCTGGGTCAGTTGCACGTTGCAAATCTTCACTTGTTGTGTTGACAAGAGCTGGCCGTCAGTGCAAACTCACTTTGTGACTGGAGCAAAGGCGAGTCTCCATATGGTTCCTGCAAGACTTGACCTAAGACTCAGCTTTTGAAACCCCTACCCCTGTACGCACGCGCACGCGCGCGCGCGCGCGCACACACACACACACACACACACGTTTAAAACCAAAGGAAGTGTGTCTGCATGGCTGTGCTTATGCAGGGCCTCAGCTTGCAGTGGCCTGGACAATGTTCTACAGTTAGCTTGGAAGCAGCCAGCACGCGGTGCAGGAAATGACTCTCAGCCTGGTGCTTTTTTTTCTTTCTATTTTTTCTTCTTTACTTCAGCTTCTTCTTTCCTGGGATCACTGTTTGTTCATGTTTCTATTTTACAGCTTTCTTTTTATAATAGATCTGTGCTTGCTTTGGTTTGGTTCGCGGACATTTCTTCAATTGCAGATGATGGTTCGCACGAAAAATTGCAGTCCAGATTAGAGCCTAATAAAATACATTTAAACTTTTTTCAGATTTTGTCTTTTCTCCCACATTCCATTTTTGTATTTTCTGCCATTAATTCTCAGAATTTCACTTTTTTTAATATTTATTTTTATGGAATAATAGTTTTAAATCTTGAAACATTTATCCTGAAAATGTGAAAATAGAAAATAACTGTTTTGAAAGGAAGCAAACTGACAAAATCAAAATGGATAGGGCTTTACTAGATCTAGTTAAACTCCAAAGTACGAAACTTGCTTTAAAGTTAAATCTCTATCTAGTTTATAGCAATTTACCTATCTAAACCTATGGGGCAAAAATGTCTGTTTGTGACAAGTTTAGGTATTTGTTAGATACTAGTTTTATATGCTGCTAATGCACCTTCCAAAAAAAATAAAAATAAAATAACTGTTAACGGTGTCCCACAAGGTTCAGGATTCACACCACTTATCTTCTGTAAATACTGTTTTTTTTCTCCAGATTTGTTAGATTTAAAACTCTCATTTTATAATTTCATTGAGGACGCCCAACCTGATTAACAATGATGTTATGTTTATAGTTAAAGACAGAAACTTGTTTTCATCTGGAAATCTTTAATCTGACATTCAGAAATAGTTTTAATTGTGGTCCACAAACCAAAGTAAGGTTATAACTATAGTGTAGTTACCTACCGTGAAGGTAACTTCACTGGCATCCAGTCCCAAATTGAGGACCTACTGATCACTTGAATTGGATTTTTATTTTTAATTCACATATTTATAAGGCTCTTACTGTGTTTTTTTTAATCTGAATAATGTAATAAACATCAGAAATATCCAGTTTCAAAGCAATGCCGAGAAACCAGTGCATGCATTTGAAACGTCTGAGGAAAAGCTGAGTGTTCAAATAATTCCCTGAAAATCTTTCAGTGTGTCTAGAATGCAGCGACCACAAAACTGACTGGAACTACGAAGAGAGATCACATTTCTACTGCTGTAGTTTTACTGCATTGACGCTCAGTGAAGTTTAGAAAATAATTCAAAATCCTCCTAACATACTAAGCCCCTGTTACCTTAGATGGGAATTAGTTCAAATATCTCATTGTTACCATAGAATAATTCTACAGCGTTAGTCTTAAATGTAGTTGTTGGACTCCTCTGTGGCACCAGGTTGTTCTCATTTTTTGCATTTTTTTGCATTTTGATCTTATGAACTTTTGTAATTTATGAATTATATATTTGTAGGTTTTATTGCCATGCTAGTTTCCTTTTTGACGCCTTTTCAACATAAAAAACACAAAAAAGGTGTTATGAAAGACTGAGTTGGATTTCTATTTCTGTTCTGTCGAACATTCTCATTTTCTTAAACCAGTTTTTGGGCTTGTGGAATATTGTCTCAGCTGCAATGATTTTGCAGGAGGTCTACTCCAGAAATGTCACCAACTCTCAGTATTTACAGCTCAGCTGCATAGTTCTTGTGATGCCTGGAGAACTTTTTATTCTAAAAGCCATTAGATCAGTAGATTGTTGTTTTCCTTCCTCAAATCTGACTGATTCTTTTGGTCTGTTTAGAAAAGACCAGAATCTGCTGTCACCAGTCAACTGTTGGTACCTGCTGCTGAATCAGGTCAGGAGGGAGAGTAAGGACCATGCAACGCTGAGCGACATCTACCTCAACAATGTCATCATGAGGTTCATGCAGATCAGTGAGGACTCTACGCGTCTGCTCAAAAAGGTGAAGTTAAAAGACAACTGCTGCACAGCCAAAAATGTTGTTCGTATGTATATGGTAAATGGCGTGAATTTGTATAGCACCTTCTTAAGGTTCTACAACCCCCCCCCCCCCAAGGTACTTCACAACACAATCAGTCATCCACCCATTCACACGCTGGTTATGATGAGCTACGATGTAGCCACAGCTGCCCTGGGGCACACTGACCGAGGCGAGGCCTGCCGAATACTGGCGCCACAATTTCCTCTGAGCACCACCAGCAGGCAAGGCGGGTTAAGTGTCTTGCTCAAGGACACAACAGCAGCATTTTGTGGGGGGGAGCCGGGATCGAACCTGCAACCTTCCAATTACCCACTTATAATAAAATACTGTGTTAAAAAAAAAGAAAAAAAGAGGGAAAACCGTCTAAGCTTAGACGACATGCATGGTCAGAACAGAGATGTTCTAATTTTGACAAGTAGAGCCTCTTAATTCCTCTTGGGAAGATTTTCCCCGTTTTTCCTGTCAAAACATATTTTTTTAATAATTTACTCATACCAGTTTTTATAAAGGACTTGGACCAAATCTGGATTCTGCGACACATTTAAACACTTTATTCTCTTCTCCGGGATCACTTCTGCTTGTAATTATTAACTTCATGTATTAATAGAATGTTCCCTAAGATTAAAGCGGGTTAAATCTAAGTCCAGTTGGAAGATAGACTGACTGACATTATTAAATTTACAGAAGTCATAAGAAATGTGAACTTTGTTCGTCTAGACGTTGCATCCGAAGCAGACTGCTCATTTCTCTCTTGTCATGTGTGTTGTATTTAACACAAAATCAGTTTCATTGGTTAATGACTTTTCCAGTTGTAAGCACACACATTTTCTCATCTGTGTTCCCTGAAGCTTTTCTTTTATAGTTCCCTTTTTAAAAGTCTTTATGATTGACCTCAACTTGGAGAGGTCAGACTTCTTCTTTTTTTGTTGTTTTAATGCACGAATCGGCTGAAATCCCTGCTAACACGATACAGATCTGGCAGCAGCAGTCCCCTCAAGTCCTTCACTTCTCATTAACCCATTCATTTGACAACAGGGTATATTTAGTTGCATGATATGGAGGAAATTATATTCAGCTCTACTACCCCTGATGGGGTGATGCTCTGCTGAGCTCGTGTGGTTTAGTTCACTGAATTAGAGTAATGCTCTTGAGTCCTGGTCGCCGCACCTTCAGATCAGCGTGCCACCACTCTTTCATGGCTTCATGACCAAAAGCCAGGCTGCTGCTTTTTGTTTCACCACAAAGATGACAACTCCCTTACAGATTATGAGCTCCCTGCTGCCGGAGTCATATGAACTCACCACAAAGCTAAATTACTAAGTGCTCTTTCTTAAGTGCTGTGCCTTTGTGTGCATTTAGACCACCGAAAATGTTGTTTTTCTTGCGCTCTACTTTAAAAAAATCCTTAAAATTTGGATTTAATTCTTAACAGTTACTTTAGCTGTTTGAAGTGGATGTGTTAAATAGCCTGTATTTGATATAGCGCTTTCTAGAGTCCTGGAACCCCCCAAGGCGCTTTACAACACAATCAGTCATTCACCCATTCACACACACATTCACACGCTGGTGGTGATGAGCTACAATGTAGCCACAGCTGCCCTGGGGCGCACTGACAGAGGCGAGGCTGCCAAGCACTGGAGCCACCGGTCCCTCCGACCACCACCAGCAGGCAAGGTGGGTTAAGTGTCTTGCCCAAGGACACAACGACAGCGACAGACTGAGCGGGGCTCGAACCTGCAACCTTCCGATTACGGGGCGAGCACTTAACTCCTGTGCCACTGTCGCCCCACCGTGTTAGCTTGTTGTCATGTGTGCGTTGGAGCATTTTTAATTATCCGCCGGTTTTATTCCTGTGAGGTTTTTCTTGTGCATCTCAGTTGTTAAGTTATCGCGTTCTGCCCCGTGTGCTCGTTTATTTTATTGGTTTATGTCACAGTTTTTTTTATTTGTTCCCTAGTGCAGGGGTGCCCAATCCTGGTCCTGGAGGGCCAGTAACCATCAGGTTTTGTGGTTTGTCCTCTTCCAACACACTTGATTCAGTATTTGAATCACCTGTGCAGCAGTACATCAGGCTCTGCAGAAGCCAGATAATCACCTTTTGATTGAAATCAGGTGTGTTGAAGCAGAGTTAAAACTAACACATGCTGGACACCGGTCCTCCAGGACCAGCATTGGGCACCCCTGCCCTAGTGTCTCTGTTGGTTCAGTTATGCATCCCTTGTGCGTGTCTTTGCATATTTTGTTAAGTGTTTCTCCAGTTTCCCTGTGTTCGGCTCTCCCAGTGAATTAGTCACACCTGTTATCAATCAGCATCCATCACACCTGTCCCTCATCTCCTCCCACTCCTTCAGTCCTATTTAAACTTTCCTCATGTCACTTCTCACATTTGGTTCCTTGTTGTTTGTGCTGTATGCTCTAGTTTTCCTAAATCCATTTAGAAAAAGTCAGTTTGATCAATCTACTGCCACCTGGATCTATCCCATTTCCATCTTGGTCTCCACCCCGAGCCCCTAACAGTATATTTATCTGTAGTTTTACCCAAATAAATTTCACAAATCACTTGAGTGATTTTTGTGGAACTGAAAATAATTAGTAGGGCCCGACCGATGTGCTTTTTTTGGGGCCGATACCGATATAAAACTTTTAACAAAGGCCGATCGCCGATATAATGGCCGATAAATCTCCCTCACAAAAAAAAGAAATAAGTTTTCTTAAGCTAAAACCCTTCATTCTCTGCCTTTTTGATGCAAACTCATTTCACTATTGCACACCAAAGAACTGTCTCAATAACTCACTAGGGTTTCCAAGGAATGCAAATAAGATTTATTTAGCAGATCTCAAAAACAACAGGACACACAGCATAAATCTAACATTCAAGTTTTTTCTTGTAAACTGTGGTTTCCACAAATACATTTTAACTTAAAGGAATATTCCACCGCTCAGTAAAATTGTGTCTTCCCCAGAGTTAGACAAGTCAGAAAAAGAATTTTATAACCAGCCCAACATGATCTGGCAGCAGTTGGTTTTCTTAGTTTAGCATAAAACAATGTAAAGCCGGGCGTGCACTGTGCGACTTTTTCACTCGTAGCACTCAGCTTCAGCTCAAACTGTACGACTTCCTCGCAGAGCAGATCTCACGAGTCATGCGCTCACACTGTACGTATGATAGCAACACGTCGGCCCTAAAAATATGCTAAAAATAGCAGTTTTTACTCAACACGTCAGACTTTTTTGTCTTGTCTTGCCTGTTGTCCTTCGGGAGTGCTGCAGGAGGACACACAGGGATTTATGGGGGTTGGATGAGGAAAACGAAATAAAGAAAGTAAATCTGTGTTTAGTGATCAGTTTAATTTGACATGAACACGACAAACACGCTTTCTTGACAATCTTTGTGAGTAAAAAAACGTGTAGAAACAAAAACGAACAGCGTGTGTTATTAGGGAAATAGCGGGCGAGCGGCGTTGATGCAGGATTGAGCATGCGCCGTGAGCGGTTCTGATACATTTTGGGTCGCAGCTGCTCGCAGCGCCGCTTCAACAGTGCGATACCCTCACGAGGAACGAGCGAAATATTAAACACGCCAGAAGTCCGTGCGAGCTCACAACTGCTGATCGGTAGCTGGTCACGTGGTGTTAATCGCCTCTCGTAACCCCCTGTACACTACACGACCGCTCGGCGCTAAACTCGCCCCGATGTCGTGGATTCTCGCACGACTGGAAAATCGGCTCAAAAAAGTGAAAAAGTCGCACAGTGTACGCCCGGCTTAAGTGAATTCACACACAATGTAGTGTTTTTTTTATGTAGGTGAATGCAAGCCTCCCCTTCCATTGCTTTATGCTAAGACGACTGGTTACAAAATGTTTTTTCTGACTTGGCTAACTCTGGGGAATCTTACAACACACTCAAGTTTAGGGACAGAAGATCCCTATAAGAATATTAAAATAATAAAAATGCAGCAATAAATAAAACGTAATACTTGTGCTTTGTAACAAAGTAACACTCTGTGGAAGTTAACCTGCTGACCTTATTCACCCTGGACAGGAAATAATTGCACATAAGAAACATAAATAAAAATAAATAAAAAAAAAAGTTCCAAAACAATCATTTGTGTTCAAAGTTCAAAGGAGTGGAGCCACACAACATGAGTTCATA
Source organism: Nothobranchius furzeri (assembly GCF_043380555.1). Lineage (NCBI taxonomy): Eukaryota > Metazoa > Chordata > Actinopteri > Cyprinodontiformes > Nothobranchiidae > Nothobranchius > Nothobranchius furzeri. The sequence continues at coordinate 78,691,272 of NC_091744.1, forward strand.
AAGCTGGCGCCATCTGCTGGATAGGTAGCGCATCTTAGGTGTGTTCTTGCTGTGTCGTATCTCTAATTCCATGCTGTAGTTCTTTTTTAAAACACAGAGCAGTTTGGTTTACCTGTTTTCCCGCCACGTTTCGTTTGCGGCTGCGAACTTCCTCGGGCCGATTGTCATTGTCAGGCGTCAGCCTGAGGAAGTTTGCAGCCGCAAACGAAACGTAGCGGGAAAACAGGTAAACCAAACTGCTCAGTGTTTTAAAAAAGAACTACAGCATGGAATTAGGTAGCGCAATATCGGCCATATCGGCCATCTTTTTGGCCGATACTGTTAATGACCCCAATATCGGCCGGCCGATATATCGGTCGGGCCCTAATAATTAGTGGGTGTTGGCTTCATTCATGATGGCCACCACACCTAAATAACCCAGAAAAGCAAAAATAGTGAGAATTCGGCTTTTATTGAGCTTTTATTGTGTGGTATTAGCTGAGATTGACTCAAATGATTTACTGAGATCAAACATATCACAAGATCTTATCTAGATTTGCACCCAAACAGCTATGACGCAATCATAATTAACTAGGCCTTTAACTCATTTCTTGATTTCCATCGGCATCTTGTGATTGAGCTTTCATCCTGTTAATATGAGACCAAATATTTGCTAAACCTCCAGAAGATGATTAAAAAAAGGTTCTGCTTTGAAATCCAGCTGTGATGATTCATCATGCTACACCCCCCCCACCCCCACCCCCCGACCCACACACACACACACACACACACACACACACACACACACACACACACACACACACACCTCAAACATTCCTTTACATTCTTAATGATAAACCTCCTTTTATGTTATTTGCCTAAGATATTTTGGTCCGTCCAAAAAGTATTTACTTACCTTTGGCTAGCATAACTGCACGCCAGCCTTGTCATTAACTGCATCACCTCTGCAGAGGTTCAAACCACATTGTGGAATTCTTCTTCCTTCAAAGTTTTTGAGTTTCTTTGTGGATCCAGGTGACACTATGCAGACGAACAGCTGCCTGGTGGGAGGTCACAGCTCGCCCTCTAATTAAAGCCTCCCTGAGCTTTTGATCTCAGCGGAGCTTCAGTAACGAGGCACAAACAACAGAGGTCCCCCCATGTTAGTTGGGATTCCTCTCCGAGTCGAGGAGACAGCTGTACTGTTGTCATCACATCAAAAACCTGCGCTTTGTGTTGTATGTGAAGAGTTCACGAGCAGAGAGAAGGACCAAAGACATGTCTTCATCAACATCCTCTGCTTGACATGTTAGATGTTTTCTTTTCTTTGTACTTCCTTCTGGACCCTTTAAGAAAACTGTACTCTACCTATCTAAAACACCCAGATTTTTTCATTTTTATTTGTTTTTTTTTCTTTTTTTTTTTGTTAAAGTCAAGCAGTGGAATTCTTTTTGTTCTGCTTTCTTTCTGCTTGGATAGGTCTGGTCACATGAATCAACTTTTCATTATTCATACAGCCAGCTCTTTGTTTTATTCAGCCCTGTTTTATTCATGGATTTCACTTCTGTGGATGCAGCTACGAGGTGGATTTCCCAAAGCTTGAAGCAGTTTCAAACTTTTCCTGCTGGCAAAAACGCCAAAAGGGGAAAAGGGGAGAGCATCTCTTTTCACTTCAACTGTTAGCTGTGGTTGACTGAAAAGCAATTTTTTTTAATGATCGTTTCTGATTATAATTGGTTACTCCCAAGTTTTTTGTGCAGACTGAACATGAAAACAGTCTCCTACACCGATCTCTTGCATTAGCATCCGTTAGAAAATAAAAGGTGAAAAGCTAGGATTTGAAAAGCCTGACAGATCTACGTCACACTGTGACTTGGACTCACCCGTTTTGACTCAAGACGGGGAAGGCTGTTGGTTTTAGCGTCCAGAATCAACAGGTAACATCGCGGGCTAACAGAAGCTAATCGCTAGCATTAGCAATTCACTCATACGGCAGAAGCTCCTCCAGGATTGTAATTGTACATAAAACTTTAATGTCCTCGAGCAATTAGTACTAAAGTCGCATTGTTTTTATCCAATCTGAGGCAAGATGTCTGAATGTCAGGAAATACGACTCCAATTACTCCCGTCTGAAGCTCATCTCTGATGTTGCAGACTTGGTCCTGCTGAACCTGGTTTGTAGACTTTTTTTGTGCACCGAGTACAGCCTGGAAGGCACTCATTCCTACTAGAGACGACTGCAAATGTACAGATTAAATGAGTAAACCACTCCTTTAACATTATGTGACATGAAGCTTATTATAGCTTCCTTAATCCGCAATACCAGTTGTGTTTGGTCCAGGCGTTCGTGAGATCTTTTCCTGCAGAAACGAAAGAAAATTTAAGTAAAGGAACAGACACGTTTGCTCACCTTTAACCTGTTCAGCAAGCAATAATTCTATGTTTACTAAAGTTTGCAAAAATCTCTAAATTCTGCAAAACCTGCTACCCTAAAATCAAAATTTTCACCCCTTTCTACAAACATAGCTCTCATTCTCGCTGCTACACGCCACACCCGGCAAATTAAAGCAACGTGTGTTTTCAAACATTTTAAGTATTCTTTTGAAACTTGACTCCCAAGTATTACGTCCATGTCACATATGCATGTCATTTCATCAAAGTCCTGAGTTAGTGTGGCAGGACAGTGAAATACGCTGAGCCCCCCCCCCCCCCCCCACCACCCCCCCCCACACACACACACACAATCCCTGCAGGCTATTCAGCTGCCGTCCCTGCACCATGATTAATGTCAGTGGCAAAAGTGAAACCCACCACTCCCTAAAGGCTGCTTCGGTTTCTCCTTTCTGGGGCTGTTTTATCTTTCTAATGTGGTTGGAATACAGATGGCATGAACTTAAAAGGGGAAACCCATTTGTAGGAACCTTTTAATGAATTAGACTAAACTGGAATCCCCTCCTACTGAGATTCCTCTAAAATGAAAGGGGCGTGCAAATTAAATCAACAACATTGGTTGTGCAACAGAGCTTTTAGTAAACAACTATAATAATAATGCATTGAACTTATATAGCGCTTTCAAGACCCCCAAGGACGCTTTCACACACTCACATTCACACACTGCTAGTGATAGTAAGCTACTTGTAGCCACAGCCGCCCTGGGGAGGTCTGACAGAGGCGAGGCTGCCATTTGGCGCCGTCGGCCCCTCTGACCACCACTAACACAGGCAAGTTGGGTGAAGTGTCTTGCCCAAGGACACAACAGCAGGATACCCCTGGCGGGAGCTGGAATCGAACCCAAGACCCTCCGATCATGAGGCAACCCACTCTACCACCTGAGCTACTGCTGCCCCAAACTATCACTGATTGTAATTTCAGGTAAACTGCTTAAGTGTTAGATGTAGCAACAGTATTAACCAGAAGAACGTTCAAAGCTCTAAATGTGGACTTTTCAAGTAAAAAGCTCAGGAAACTGCTTCTGAATGTAATGTCACTCTAGTGCCACGTCTCTTCCTCTCTCACTCACAGCCTCTTAGCTCATGTGATCCCCACAAAAAGCTTTTCATCAAGCTCTGGATCCCATCCCAGCCTTCCAAACAGGGAAGAGCTGATGTGTGTTTGATCTGATGGATAGTCGAAGGTCAAAACGAACCACAGGAATTGATCTCTTTAGGTTGCAAGTGTAAACAGTTCTAGCTGAAAGGAATTTACTTAATGAATTCTTTAATTTGGCATAAAACTCGAGTGCTTTAACTCCCTGATCTTCATCGTGTCCTCGAACATCCCCGAGGTGACCTTGTGCCAGATTTGGTTCTTCCAAGTTATCCAGGCTTACAGGCTGTTTTCTCCCTGATTAGATAAGAGCTACAACTCAGGGACTTCACTCACCAGGTGGTGGTGCGGAAGGTGTCACCGATCAGCCAGGTCTTCAAGCTAGACTCTCTAATTTCAGACACCAGCCTCGCGGGCGGTAATTGAGAGAATAATCCTCTTTGCTGTCTGTTCACATGCCTTGTGCTGCTTTATCTGGGAGCGACACATGATGAGAAAACAAACGTGTGTTTTGTACTTTGCAGGCCTGTTTCATATTCTCAGAGAAGCAAAGAGTTTTTTCTCAGAGTGATCATATTTTAGCATTTGCCAGGATCAGATGTGTGTCCACGTTAAAGTTTTACTAATGGAAAAGGTTCATGTTTCAGGAAAGATTTAGTGTTGTAAAACGTTTGCACACAACTCCACCATTCAAGTAGCCTGGCCGCACGGTCCTATGTGTGAACATACAGCCTGGCCACGGTCCATTGATGGCTCTCAGTCGTGGGGCTGGATCTACAGCCGAAGTTCAAAACTGTCTCCACATGCTATTGGATAACAAGCAAAGTGACGTACTCACCGCTACGGATGTCAGTCGGTGAGGCAGTCCGCCATGCTCCGTCGTAGAAGATGCAAATACATCCTTTTTATAAATGAACCAAAGTACCTGTGCTCTTGACTCAAAGATAAGCCCAAGTCTAAATAGCCTAAAGGTAATGCCAAAATCATTCCAAACGAGCCATCACCATCTTTGTTTTTTCAGTAGCATCCCACCCACCAACAGAACGCTGTGATTGGATCGCTACGGAGCTGTCGCCATCTCCGTTTTGCACAACATCCCGCCCACCGGGAGTGCCGGTATTGGTCCACCAAATCAATAGAGCACTGTGATTGGACTGCTACAGATGTCCGCCATATTGTGGAAGAACTGCATAACCCCCCCCCAAAAAAACCAAACATGATGTCATTTTTCTAAATAAACACGCTGTGATTGGCCAGCCACATTATCAGCCAGACCTGCCAGCTTCCAATGGAGCATTGCCAGATCATCAATTTTGCTTTGGCAAATGACGATAGATTCTGGGCCACCATTCCAAAAGGGGGGTTAGAAAGGGTGATTCTTAAGGGTGGTTTATGCTTGACGCGTCCGCGAGGTCCGCACGGCTCAGCGCGGAAAAGTTGCGTCATTTTGCATCATTTTAACAACCACGCCCCTCCACCGCGTCTCCGCACGGCCCAAGATTTCCGCAACGCGCACCTCGGAAAATTTCTAACCACGCGGATGGTCGGACGCGGAAAAACATGGCGGACCGGCAAGAACTAGTATGGCAGAGGTTCTTAAATACAGACATTTGTATGATTCAGCTCTCAGAGATCACCGTGATCAAAATGTTGTTAATAATTCTTGGAGAGAAATAGCTCGCACTGTCGGAAAAGACGAGGACGCTGTTAAAAATGCTGGAATGCCGTGTTGTAAACAGTCATTTCTACTTCTACTATGGTGTAGTGTTGGATGCATGCCGTAGAGCTCCATGCTGCCCCCTACAGTTTGGGAGAATATTGGCTCACCGCAGAGACGAGCCGCACAAACCATAAACGCTGCGAGTTGTGAAGCGCGTTCCATCCGCGAGCCGCATCACCGCGCGGAAAGTGAATGCATCAAGCATAAACCAAGCTTAAAGTGCAAATGTGCTATAAAATATGGGACCCCAACTTTTTTTTTGTTTCCTTTGCATCACTAACTCATCAGCTTTTTCACAGACGAGCAGAGACAAAATAAAAACAAAGAGATGCACCAGTTGCGGTTTGGGGGACTCATTCGGGGGTCGGGATTAAAATGACTTTTCTGCAGGGGCCTTGTTCCTCTCAAAAAAAAAAACCCTCATGCAGACGGTTTGCTGCAAGCGGCTCCCAGAATGAGATATGTCTGAGGATAATGGGTTTAGAAAAAGACCTGGCGTGCATGCCGGAGCTGTAACATCATCCAGGTAACATCCATCATGTGGCATCTGCTGTAGTGGAGCAATCAGAAATTCATTGTCATGACTCATAATCTCATAATCATTTGATACAGTATATGAGTCAGTGTGAAGGAAATGTGGACGAGTTGCAATTAAATTAATAGAAAAAAGCCCACTTTAAATCCATCACACCGTCATTGTTAAACTATATCCCACTGCCGTGAGATGCATTACTGTGGGCATGTGTGTGATTGTGTTACTGAGTCAGCTTTGTGGCACGGCTGATTGAGTTTGCACGCTGGGGTGAAATCGTAGTCATGGAAGGCAGATAATGTGTTGAGCATGTGGAACGTGAAACCCAAGCTGTGTTTGGTGGTTCCATTGGAAAATCTTGCAAAGACACCGATGCCACTCTCACCCTGCAGACCTGTATTTAACAAACCATGATAAATGCTCCGCTCTGTTGTGTTTTGTTTAGTTTAACCTAAAGAGTTGTCTCTGCTAAGTGTCTGCTCTTCTGTATGGGTGATGAAATATACAGAAAAGTGTGTTTTATGTGGTTAAGTGTGTTTGCAGTCTGTAAGAAGTGCAGTCAAATTTTGCATTTTGAAATAAACACTAATTAAAATAAATCTTTGTATTTATTGGATGTTTTTTCCCTGATTGTTTTCTGTCTTTTCTGTTTTAGAGCAAAGAAATAGCATTCCAGCTGCAAGAAGATTTAATGAAAGTTCTAAATGAGCTGTACACAGTAAGTAATAATGACTGATTTTATCGTTACTAATACACAAACGTATTTGTCCTCACTGATATGAAGAAATTTTAACATTCAGCTAGCTCTTATCATGATCATTTATAAAGCTTTGTTATAGTTTTGCATCAATAACACTGATATCTAACAGATCTCATGGTGGATTGCACTTTTGCGAACATTCACCACACTTTTCACTCTGCAATGGAAGCTTAACGTTTTCCGCCATGCCCTTTGCCCTCGTGAACTGGCTATAAAAGCTCAGAAGTATCACGTTTGTGCATGCCTGACTCATTAGACCCCAGATTTTGCTTTTAATGGCCCTCATCAGTTTTCTTTTGCTCATGCAAAACCATAAAATGGTGACTGAGCCAAATGGGAATTGCTTTAAAGAATTCCCTTTGTGTTTTTCACATTGTTTGCTGTATCCATTAGCTGACAGGAGACAGATAAGAACCCTGGGAAAAGAGCGAGGCATGCAAAATAAAAATAAAAAACACCTGAGCACAGAACTATATCAGACCAACTTTCAGATGCATCCATTATTTACACATTGTCATTGCAAAATGTGTTAATCGTGCCTCTTATTGCAGGTACATTCCTCGGTAAAGTTGTGCTTTTCCAGCTTAGACGTATTTGCTAACTCAAATCTAAAATTAGCAAGTGCCAGCTTGAAACCGTCATCCATGATTTTGTAACATCCTTCCTCTGCAGCATCAATAAGTAATTCCTTCACCTCCTGCATTTGGTACAAAATTCTGCTGCAAGGTTCTTAACTGGTTTGGACAGAAGGTGCTCCACCTCTCTTGTTTTAAAGCGAAAGTATGAGATTGCAGATGCAAGCGGCCAAAATAAAATTTCTCCGCAGGGTGGCTGGGCTCTCCCTTATAGATGGGATGAGAAGCTCGATCATCCGGGAGGGGCTTGGAATAGATCCGCTGCTCCTCCACATTGAGAGATGCCAGTTGAGGTGGCTCAGACATCTGGTTAGGATGCCTCCTGGAAGCCTCCCTGGCGAGGTTTTATGGGCACGTCCAACCAGGAAGAGACCCAAAAGAAGACCCAGGGCACGCTGGAGGGACTAGGGGTGTTTCTCAATGTCGAGGTGCCTAAATTAAATATATAAGCGAGTTAATACCTGCTGACCAACCATAGATAACTTTTTAAATTAGCTGACTTACAGTTAAACTTGAAAATTGTCCCCGAAGTAGTTGCCGGCTTCTGATCCGCCATCCCTTTGAAAATACCGCAATGTGTTCTGGGAAATTTTTGACCAAGGCTAGGCTACAAGACACCTCATGTGTATCCTTTCTCAGCTAGCTAAACGGCTAACAAATGGAGAACACATGCCTCGGTAGAACATGAACATTGGAACACGCCTTGGCAGTTCCTGATGAAGTATCTCCTAAGCAACCAGGGCGGGACGAAGACATCAAGGCAAGGCTCCTTGGCATTGAGAAACACCATGTAGTTCTTGGTGGACCAGGGAATACCTTGGGATTCCCCTGGAGGAGCTGGCCCAAGTGGCTGGGGAGAGGGAAGTCCAGGCCTCTCTGCTTAGGCTGCTGCCCCCGCGACCCGACCCCGATAAGTGGATGCTAATGGATGGAATAATGGAAGTTAAATTAGGTCTTTGTTACTTAGAAATTGTGTGAAAAAGTCTTAATTTCCAGTTGCTGACAGTAGAAGACCACAGTGGTTACATTTCGGTTAAAGCTTCTGTTCCTCCAAACGACACGTTACTCTAAAACCGGAGTGTCACTCTCACTCCTGACTCACTCCTGATTTAGTCTGGTGTGTGTGACACACACACACACACACACACACACACACACACACACACACACACACACACACACACGCACACACACACACACACACACACACACACACACACACACTGCAACTATTGCATCATTCATTTTGCATGTGTTGGCCTCTGCCAATGACCAAACAGGCCTGGTTTGTCTCTAAATGCGTCCTACTGAAAAGGTAAACACAGCCAAGGCAGACCAGAAAGTGAGGAGCACAGGACCCGAGGTCAGTCAGTTATCTCTAAACTGGTTCCAGTTTGGCCAAAAGCCAACCGGAGAAAGGACTCCAGACAGATCAGGGGTTTGCTTTGTTGTTCAGCTCACACTAAAATAACTCTGTCTGTGGGCTGGACGTTTAGATTCTCAGATGGGTGAGTCTCTGGCCTGAGGTTGAGGTTTTATACAAAGTTTCTGGAGCTATAATTTGCTGGCGTGAGTTTTATTCCAGGTTAAACCTCTGGTGATGTGTAAAGTTGCCTTTAGCTTCACTGGCAACCAAATCTGAACACATCAATAAAACATTCTTGGACACTTTATGAATTTTTAGTCATTTACAATTTTTTGCTCTCTCTCAACTTTCTGATTATTAAATGTGGTTTTCTTTTTTTTCTTCATGTATTTTTAAGATTCTTTTAGTGTTCTCCATTTGTAGTGACTCATGTTGGCATCATGCCATTGCATTAGCATTCCTCCCACATTTAGTGATGCATCTGCATCATCCTCAAAACCCTGAACTTGTTTCCGCTGCACTAATACCACCTTATCGTCTCAGACAGTTTGCTGTCCTCTCAAAAATGAGCCAGTTCCTGATTGAGCTATGGCTGCATGAGCAGCATACACTCCTGCTGATGGTGATGACTCCAGTTTTTAAGTGTTTCCAAAATATTAACAAGTTGCTAATGCAGAAACTGAGGAAACTGTGAGATATATATTTAAATAATCTCAGTGATCTAAAATATTATTGCATGCTTTACAATTACAAGATGTAACGCTTTAACATCAAATGTTTAATTGCAAAAAGGGTATAATAATGCATGTGGTACTGATAACGTGAGGGACATTTTAAAAATTGTTTACCTTAGTAGTTTTTCCTCTGATATGCTTGGTCCGTGCCCTTCCAAGCTGTTAAAGGCTTATGGATTTGCGATAGAAACACATCTGATATGTTGACCGGATACGTGATGAATTGCAGTTGCGTCTTTAAAGGTGTGGATAACTGAAACCATTTTTAAATGTGTTTTTTTTTATTATAATCGGTCACTCCTGAGTTTTTCATGCAGGCTGAACATGAAAATAGTCTCCTACATTAGCGTCTGATAGAAAATAGGCGGTGAACGCTAGGATTTGAAAATCCTCACAGAGCTAAATCACACTGAATCAGCATTCATGGACTCACCAATCTTAACGTATGACAGGGAAGGCTGTTGTTTTAACAGACGTCTCGGCTCGTTTAAGCTAACCGTTGGCATTAGCAACGCCACCACACAGCAGAACATCTCCAGGCCTGTGTTATTTGTGGAGCTAAAACATCAACATTACAAGACGGTGGTAGAGTAGCGTTGCTGTTATCCCATTCGAAGAGAGATATCCAAATATCAGGTAGCATGACTCAAAACTTCTGTCTAAAGCTCAGCTGTGATGTGGACAGCTTTTAGGTCTGATGAATGGTGCACTGGTACTTTTTTCTCCCCCAAGAACGACTTACATGCCAGAGACCACTGCAATTGAACCTCCCCTTTAAGGGTTGATCAATTTAACTGTGCTTTCTTTTTTCTCGCTCCACAATCAGAAAAGAGCAGTTTGGGAAAATGGCCTTTTCTACCTCAGAATTGTAAAGGTTCTTGATCATAAGGCATCTTTTGTTGTACCCATAGGTGATGAAGACCTACCACATGTACCACTCAGAGAGCATCAACGCTGAGAGCAAGCTGAAGGAAGCGGAGAAGCAGGAGGAGAAGCAAATCGGAAGGGGCGATCCTGTCTTCAGCATACGAATGGAGAAGAAGATTGAGAAGATAAAAGAAAAGGTAGAAAATCTTTTTCACTGCCATAAATGGTAATGACAAAATTCTACATATAAATGAGCTACAGTCATTTTGTCACCATTTGCTGTTTTTCTGTTGGGAAAGAAAAACAAAACTTGTTTTTACAGAATTTCCCACAGTGACCAAAAACCTGTGTAGTTTTGGCAACAGCACAGTTTTCCCCTCTAATTTTCTGAGTTGAGGAAAACACACACTAAGCATTTTCACAGCCAAACAACTTTTCTGGCTGACGATTTAGTCTCTGAGCAGACCTGTAAGTTGTTAAAGATCTCAGTAAAATGATGAAAAAGCCAAGGGAATAGTTGTTTTAACACAACTTTTCCAGGAATGCGTTCGGTATTGCTAATAACTGAACGATGATGAGTCAGAGCCCACTGGTCAGACGATGAACAGTGACTAATATCCTCGTATGCTCCCACTGAGAACACAGACTTTTTTTTTTGTTTAGTTTAGTTTTCTGTTTCGATTCTTGTTCTTTCTCCTTCTATTTATGACAAAACCGAACATTTATTTCTGTTTCTCACATGAAAGCCCAATCACCCGTCAACCTGGTCATTCGCCACTTCTTAGGCTGACTCCTTTTAATGCTGTTTCTCTTTATTTTTCTCTAATTCTCTTGTCAGCGTCAAGCCAAGTACTCTGAGAACAAGCTGAAGTCAATCAAAGCGCGCAACGAGTACCTGCTGACCCTGGAAGCCACAAATGCATCCACTTTCAAATACTACATCCACGACTTGTCGGATCTAATTGATGTGAGTATGAAACCACACACTAGCTGCGTTTACATGTGCCAAATTTCCTCAATCCGATTGAAATCTTGGTTGATCGGAATTTCCGAATCTCTGTTCACATGGACACGAACTGAAATGATAACATGTAATGCTGAAAATATCTAGAGGTCACATTTTAAAGAGACTGCAGTTACAGATTTATGCCTTCAGATGGCAAAGTTGTGTTCTTCAGATGTGATAAGCTGCTATGGATGCAGTGTTTCCCCTAGGAATTTTTCCAGCTGTGGGGGTGGGGGGGTGGGGGGTGTGTGTGCGCGTGTGTGTGTGTGTGTGGGGGGGGGTGGGGGGGTGGGGGGGGGGTATGACATGTCTCACCTTTATGTTAATATTGTTTTATTTGATGCACTCCACTTTGATCAGCACCAATCCAGCAACTGCTGCATTTTAATAACTAGTATTAAAGGTGAATACACAAATATTTGCACAAAAATAATTTTTGATTTAAACTCTCAGTGACACACTTTGCAGGGGTTTTTTGGCATTTAATTTTTCTTGGCGTCTGGAAAAACATCTCCTTCTGCCCCCCTTTATTTGACTTTCTGCCCCCTTTATTTTGGTCCAAGATCATTACTGGGCTGGGCCTATTAAACACGTTATGCACCCCTGCTTAGCAGAATTAATGAAGGATTTTTAAGCCAGTATAAAAATGACTGAAACACAAACATGGCAGTGACCGACGCATGAACGAGCTGTTTTCAGCTGTGTCTTGTCAAACGCACCACGTTTGTTACGAAAAAAGTAACTTTAAATATTCAAGCGAAAAAGAGGCGATCTGAAGAAAACCAAGGGAGCGCTGAAGAAACGTCAGCAACAGTGAAGCCAGCACAGAGAGATCCGTTATTGTGTGTGTGTGTGTGTGTGTGTGTGTGTGGGTGTGGGTGTGTGTGGGTGTGTGTGTGTGTGTGTGTGTGTGTGTGTGTGTGTGTGTGTGTGTGTGTGTGTGTGTGTGTGTGTGCGCGTGCATGGATGGGCCGGATGGACTGAGCTCCCGGCTGCAGTTTTGTGTGTAGGGAGGGGCGGGCGCTCTATGTGACTGGCCAATCACAGAGCGTGAAGACAGTCAGTTACCCAATGAGGATTTTCCTTCGGCACGATTACAGATATTTACGAGTTTTACTCGTTTCATGCTCGTATTCGTCAAAAATGCTTTATCCGTACCGGATACTCGCCTGAAATGAGTATCTGGCTCATCCTTAGCTGTAACCACCTTGCCCTGCCTCCTCCTCCTTGCTGCTTGCTGGCTGTGATCACAAGCAACAACAGAGTAGTTCCCGCTGCTTCTTCAGGAAACAGCGCAAAAAAAAAAAAATCAATAAAACTTGGGATCTTGTAGGCGTGGTGCTGGGATTTCAGCCGTGGCGGCCCGCCACGGCTACACCTATGTAAGGGAAACACTGGGATGTCCATGCAGGGACACATAAAGGAGTGCTCATGCTTACAAATAGACCAGGGGTCATTAACTACATTTGTTGAAGGCTCAGTTTTTTTTCCAGAAGTCACTGAGGGCCAGATGCTCTTTTAAAATAAAATTCAAGTATTATTGTATCCAGTGGCACAAAAAGTGGGTATGCAGTCTATAAGGCGCATAGGGGCGCCATAGCGACGATGCAAAAATATTTTTGTCTGCATTTCTCGCGTGATAACAGCTATGTTTTTTGTCCATTTGTGTATCTGCAAATTATTTAATTAATAACAGAGAAGCATGCGTGATTAGGCGCCCCTCTGTGTCTTAACATTCACCTACACACACACACACCGCATGTGCCCCCTCGATGCGCTAGGGCAAGGGAGCGCGAGGATGAAGCGGATGGCCACAGATCTAAGTTGTGTGTTTATTTATGAAAACTTTGTAGAATAAGTTCACACCAATAAGCGCCAACCGAGCCGAGCTCTGGTGTCACAAGGAGAGTGTCCACAGTGCCCCCGGACCCCCGTAGAGTAGTTCAAGATGTGTCATCTTTTTCACCTCTGCTCCTTCATGTAAATACCACACCTTGTGGTTGGGTATAAGAACTGGAAGCTATTCCAAATACAGTTTAAAAAGGCAGTTTTAAATGATGGGGTTCGATTAAGTGGTGTATGTGGTGGTGGTGGGGGGCTCATTGGGAATTGTGGGGGGTGCCAATTATGTGGCTGCATACCCCTCTGAAAGAAGGTAGTTGCGCCCCTGGTTGTATCTTAATTTATTAATATTTAAATTGTCTTTGTTTTCCATCTCAAATGTTTTGATTTAGTTGTTTAGTTTAGTTTTAGTTGTGTTTGGAGAACGTAAACAATTATTGATATTTGGGACACGAACTTTACTGCTAAACTTAAGTCTCCCATCGGGGCCTAAACGTTGGGGGGCGGGGTGGAAAGGTCCGGCGGGCCTGATCTGGCCCGTGGACCGCCTGTTGAGGTTCATCTAAATAGACCCATATAGATAAATATTGCTGGACTCAGCACCACACATTTTGTGATTATAAATGTTTAGTTTTACATGCATCATGCGTGCTCTTGTTCCTACGCTGACTTTTTCAGACATCACAACAAGGTGTGTGAGTGTCAGAAGGGGTGCAACGGTGTGTCACTAGAAGGAAAAGATGTTGAAAGCATGCTTGCCAAGCAGAGTGTTTTTGTTAGTTAGAATTCCTGCTTTTCCTTTGTGCCTTACAGCACGAATGCTTTGCTGGACCTTTCAGCCGTTTCACAGACAAACATGACTTATTTATAATCAGGCTCACCTGGGTTATTGCTGATCGTTTTTAGACCTAGTAGAAAAGTTGCTGCACTACTTTCAGCTGCGTTTCTAGGGAAGCGGGGGCAGGTTGGGTTCCTTGCAGGAGTTTTGGGATTTTGTATTCCAAACAGGACTAAAGGAGGGAGAGACGCACAGCTTCTTCTGGGCTGCATGCTGTGTGCTGAAATTACCCCTCTCACTGCTTTGCGCATAAAACTTCACATCTCACCAGGGTGTGTGTGTGTGTGCGCGTGTGTGTGCGAGAGAATGAGTGATATAATGTGGGATGCTCTCTGTGTGAGCTGTATGTGCAGAGTCACGTACATTAATGATGAGATTTTTCTCCGGCTGAAGCAAAGTGTGGAAGCAGGTTGAAGGAGTAGAACTATTCCAGGGTGTAGTTTAATACTTGCTCTGAGCTGGGACTATGTGTGTTTGGGTTTATGTCTGTTGTGTGTGAGCGCGTGTGTGTGCATGCATGTTCCCTGGGAAAACAAGGTATTATTATAAATGAGCACTAGACCCTAAAGAGGGCATTCACATAATAATCCTGGCTTACAAAACTTATTTCACCTGAATGTAACTTATACCATGGCCATGGGTATCATTTGAAAAATGCTAATTTAGAAAATAATTAAATTGCACATAAGTAAAACTTTAATTATTTAGCCTGTTTCTGTGTTGTGTTTCGGTCTTGTTTGTTACCCAAACATCTCACACTCCAAAGAACAGAATTTTATAAAATTCTCATAAATGCGTGTTTGATTGCACATCTACAACAGCCTGAATCACCGCCACATCTAATAAATATCTGCAAAAACAAAAAATGGCTGTAAATCGGTTAATTTTTAAGGCAGTGAGCTGAAATTGAAGGTGTTGAGAATCACTGCTATGACATACCTTAAAACCAAGGCATCTGACTCCCGATCTGTTTTTTTTTTTCACTCAGTGCTGTGATTTGGGCTACCATGCCAGTCTGAATCGCGCCTTACGGACCTACCTGTCAGCTGAATACAACCTGGAAACCTCTCGCCACGAGGGCCTTGATATCATCGAGAATGCAGTGGACAGTCTGGACCCACGAAGTGACAGACAAAGGTTTATGGAGCTGTTCCCCACGGCCTTCTGCCCACCTGCCAAATTTGACTTTCAGCCTCACATGGGGGACGAGGTACATGAATCAGCATTGATTATTCTGTTAACGATCATTTAGGGTAAAATTATGTCAGTTTGGTTCACAATTGGTCAGAAAAAGGTCAAGAACAAAGTTATAGAGGGGGAAATTTTACTTTTTTAAATTTATTTAATTGCTCAACTACAGTTAAGATGTACAGACTGATTAAAGGTGCAGTATGTAAGAATATAGTAAGAATTTTACAGTGAATCCCAAAAGAGTCTGTTTCAGTTATTTTGGAAGGAAGCTTATACTGAAACATATTTCATATTCAACTGGCTGTGGGGATTGTCAGTTTTTCTCCTTTCAAAACCGAGAAAGGAGGGACGTAACTACTGTTTACCATCAGCGAGTGTGGGGGTGCCGTGTCTCCTGCGAGCGAATACAGCAGAGCCGACAATTGTAATTTGTCGACTGCCGGCAAAAAGCTCCAGAGTTGTTTAAAGTTGTTGCGGTAACCAAATTTTACCAAAGGATGTAATTTTTTACTTTATTTCTACATAATGCACCTTTAAATTAGTAGGAAAAGGTTTCAGGTGCTCTGATAATAAGTGTGGGTTTCATGTTACAGCTGGGCTGCTCAACCAAACTTTATGGGGCACAGAATTTGACAAATCGCGTGTTATTTCTTCCCCTGCAGTCAAGTTGTACAACGTGTTAAAGTTTTATTGTTTGGCTGCCAGATTGATGATATCATGTCTGTTTGGTGGCTGCTGTTCAGCGGCTGTCTGCCTGAAGTTTTGCAGAAGTTGCTGTGGTTTGTTCTGCAATCAAAGAATTCTGATGTCTGTAGAAAAAAATCATGTTATCGGAGCATGACGGTGTGTTTTGTCTTTTATTTTAGGTGTGTCAGATCTCAGTACAACCACCAGTGAACGGGGAGCTCATCCAGAGGTTCCAGCAGCTGCAGTCTCGTCTGGCTACCCTGAAGATTGAAAATGAAGAGGTAAAAGAGTTCCACAAATGTTTTAGATCAGAAATTCTGATGTTTGTGGTGCAGTGCGGGTTTAGATCTGGTAAAAATGCCCTTTTGACTCAGTTTTGTTGACAGGAAGTTTAGTGTTGCTGCTGCTGGAAGATGTTGGAAGCTCTAGAGATTTAAAGATGCTAAAAAAGTTTACTTTTACTAAAAGTCATTTAAGGTGAGACAGAAAATAGTTGCTGAAGTATCTTCAGTTTAAAGTTTTATTTTGTATCTGCACGAACACACATTTATACATTATGTATTTTTATCCAGTACAAACCCTGCAGGTAGCCATCAAGTATTACTTTTACTCTTTTTTCTTTTGCTCCAACTGCTGAAATTTACTGTTTTATTTGTGCAAACCTGGCCCTTGCTGCTCTAATTTTTAACATTAAATGTGTCGCTTTAAAGTCATAAAAGGTTCTGTTTTCATGTGCCTGCAGCATGCTAAAGGGACTTGACATTTTGGTGTTGAACAAAAAGAAGCTGCGCTTTTGACTGGAGCTGTCACCCAGTGTGCGCTCACCTCCATCGGGCTGCATTTTATATCACATCAGACCTGCTTCTTCTCTCTCTGAGCTCGTTTTCCTGAATGTTTGGCTCCCTGAGCCGTTTCTCTTTCATCCTTCCACAAAGGCTCAGGAACAGGTCACTCAAATCCCCAGTTTGATCAAGATGTCAAAATACGAGTGGAAAGTGACATCTTTAGATTGTAAAAATTGAACATTGCCAGTATTTAAAGACTAATTTAAAAATGCAGCAAATTTATCCTGATTATAAAGTAGACCCATGTGGTCAAATCATCTGTCTTCTAGAGTTCTGCAAAAAAAAAAAAGACTGGATAAATAAATAGTTCCAGAAAGAAAATGGACGTCTTCGGTATTTAATCTCAGTGAAACGAACATGATACTTCATCAGTTTAATGCTTTCAATGTGAAAAAATTAAAGGTGTGGAACAATGAAAAAACATTTTAAAGTTATTATTTCTGATTATAATCCGTCACTCTGAGGTTCAGGCTGAACATTAAAATAGTCTCCTACACCTATCGCCTGCATTAGCTTCTGATGGAAAATGAGCTCACTCATTGTGGCTCACGGTGGAAAAGCTGTTGTTTGTTTAGCACCCAGGAAGCAGCAGAGAACATGTTTATGTTTACGTATTTAGCAGACGCTTTTGTCCAAAGCGACTTACAAGTGATAATCGGCATGTTGCCCTTGAGGCTAACAACAACAATAACAACAACTTGACATCAATCATGGAGAGGAGGGAACAAGGAGTGGACAGTAAAGAGGGGGGACGGGTGCAGGGAGGGTGCTAGTTAAGAAGATGCTCTCTGAAGAGCAGGGTCTTCAGGAGTTTCTTGAAAATTGAAAAGGAAGCCTCTGTTCTGGTAGTGCTTGGAAGGTCATTCCACATTTGTGGAACGATGCATGAGAAGAGTTTGGATTGTCCTGAGCGTGGTGTAGGCACTGCTAGCCGACGATCCTTTGATGACCGGAGCGGCCGGGCCGAGATGTAAGCCTTTGCAAGAGGATTCAGGTAGATGGGAGCCGTTCCATCTCGGACTTTGTATGCTAGTGTTAGCAATTTGAATTTGATGCGTGCTGCTAGCGGTAGCTAGTGGAGCTCAATGAACAGAGGGGTGACGTGTGCTCTTTTTGGCTGATTGAAGACCAGACGCGCCGCTGCGTTCTGGACCATTTGAAGAGGTCTC
Source organism: Nothobranchius furzeri (assembly GCF_043380555.1). Classification (NCBI taxonomy): domain Eukaryota; kingdom Metazoa; phylum Chordata; class Actinopteri; order Cyprinodontiformes; family Nothobranchiidae; genus Nothobranchius; species Nothobranchius furzeri. The sequence continues at coordinate 78,708,989 of NC_091744.1, forward strand.
ACAGTACAGGCTGGAAGACCAGTTAGAAGGGCATTGCAGTAATCAAGGCGGGAGATGACAGTAGATTGCACCAGGAGCTGGGTGGCATGTTGTGTTAGGTATGGTCTAATGGAGATGGAGAACATCTTGACTAGAAGACGCTAACCATTAGCATTAGCAACTCTACCACATGGCTGAACTCCTCCAGGCTTGTGTTGTGTGTGTGGAGATAAAACATCAGTGTTGCAGAGCAAATGGAGTCAGTGGTAGAGTCATGTTGCTGTTATCCAATCAGAGGACACGTGTCAGGAAATAAGACTCCGAATCCTGCCGTCTGAAGCTCATCTCTGATGTTGCTGACTTCTAGTTCCTGAAAATGTCAGAATGACTTACAAGGCGTTCATTCCAACTAGAGACCGCTACAAAAAAAAGCTGTGCAGGATTAGTGAGTGGTGTCTGTGATCGATGGTGGTTTTTAATTCATCGTGCTCATCAGTTTGGTCTGTCAGAGGTGGGATTTCTTTGCTTTGGTGTGTTGGAAAGAGAAGAAATAGACAAGGAGGTATTATGGGACATTTCCAGCTTTAATTAATTTCACATTAACAATCAAACGCGGTTTAAAGAAGATGTGCAGTGGATTTTATTCATTTATTTATTTTACATCTCATGGATTGCTTGCATGTGCATCATATATAAGGAGAGGAGATGACAGCTGAGGAGAACAAAGTCATGCTCTGCAGAACAGCCTTGTTTCCCGGTGTTTGTGTAGGATCTCATTTTTACACCTGGCTGAGCAATTGTGGCTGATCAAATACACACCAGTGTTATTCACCTCTGTTGATCTCACTGGACAGCAACCGTTGGCAACAAATGGCAAACTGCGTCTGTGAGAGAGTTTATACGGGTTCCTGGTTCTCTTGCGTTCTTTGGGTTGTTGCGGGAATCTGGAACTTCTCTTATTTTCTGAGTCAGAAAGGTTGAGAAAACCTTTATGACTCAACGTCTGACTTTCTGATTGTGAGAAATTTAGAAAAGGACGACACATTGAAAATAAAGGAGGTCTAAGTGGCAACATGAAATTGTGAACATGATTTATAGAAATGTGACACAAATATTGCAATTTATTGTAATGTTTTACAATATTGGCATATACAGGTGCTGGCCAGTAAATTAGAATATCATCAAAAGGTTGAAAATATTTCAGTAATTCCATTCAAAACGTGAAACTTGTACATTATATTCATGCAATGCACACAGACCAATGTATTTCCAATGTTCATTACATTTAAATTTGATATTCATAAGTGACAACTAATGAAAACTCCAAATTTGGTATCTCAAAAAATTAGAATATTCTGAAAAGGCTGAATATAGAAGACACCTGCTGCCACTCTAATCAGCTGATTTACTCAAAACACCTGCAAAGGCCTTTAAAAGGTCCCTCAGTCTTGTTTTGAAGGCACCACAATCATGGGGAAGACATCTGACTTAACAGCTGTCCAAAAGACAATCATTGACACCTTGCACAAGGAGGGCAAGACACAAAAGGTGATTGCTAAAGAAGCTGGCTGTTCGCAGAGCTCTGTGTCCAAGCACATTAACAGACAGGCGAAGGGACGGAAAAAATGTGGTAGAAAAAAGTGTACAAGCTCTAGGGATAACCGCACCCTGCAGAGAATTGTGACGACAAACCCATTCAAAAATGTGGGGGAGATCCACAAAGAGTGGACTGCAGCTGGAGTCAGCGCTTCAAGAACCACCACGAGGAGACTCATGAAAGACATGGGATTCAGGTGTCGCATTCCGTGTGTCAAGCCACTCTTGAACAAGAAACAGCGCAAGAAGCGTCTAGCCTGGGCCAAGGACAAAAAGGACTGGACTGATGCTGAGTGGTCCAAAGTTATGTTTTCTGATGAAAGCAAGTTCTGCATTTCCTTTGGAAATCAAGGACCCAGAGTCTGGAGGAAGAGCGGAGAAGCACAGAATCCACGTTGCATGAGGTCCAGTGTAAAGTTTCCACCGTCAGTGATGGTGTGGGGTGCCATGTCATCTGCCGGTGTTGGCCCACTCTGTTTCCTGAGGTCCAGGGTCAATGCAGCCGTCTACCAGGAAGTTTTAGAGCACTTCATGCTTCCTGCTGCTGACCAACTTTATGGGGATGCAGACTTCACCTTTCAACAGGACTTGGCACCTGCACACAGTGCCAAAACCACCAGCACCTGGTTCAAGGACCATGGTATCCCTGTCCTTGATTGGCCAGCAAACTCGCCTGACCTTAACCCCATAGAAAATCTATGGGGTATTGTGAAGCGGAGGATGCAATACGCTAGACCCAACAATGCAGAGGAGCTGAAGACGACTATCAGAGCAACCTGGGCTCTCATAACACCTGAGCAGTGCCACAGACTGATCGAGTCCATGCCACGCCGCATTACTGCAGTTATTGAGGCAAAAGGAGCCCCGACTAAGTATTGAGTGCTATACATGCACATTCTTTTCATGTTCATTCTTTTCAGTTGGCCAACATTAGAGAAACAAACATTTTTTCAATGGCCTTTAGAATATTCTAATTTTCTGAGATACCAGATTTGATGTTTTCATTGGTTGTTACCTATAAATATCAAAATTAAACGTAATAAACATCGGAAATACATTGGTCTGTGTGCATTGCATGAATATAATGTACAAGTTTCACGTTTTGAATGGAATTACTGAAATATTTTCAACCTTTTGATGATATTCTAATTTACTGGCCAGCACCTGTACGTACCAATTCAGTGTAATTTCTATGGATAAGTTGTGTATTTTTGCACAATGTTTGGGAATTGCTGAAATGTTGAGTCTGATTGTTTAAAAGGATCTGGTAGAAAAACTTGTAATTACTGGCTGCAGATATCAGCAGTTAAATAACTGGAAATTAATTTTAATAATCAGTTTCCAACTAATTACTGTAGCAGGGTATACTGTATTTCTAAGCACGTAAAAATGCACCTGCGCGCGTGTGTGTGTGTGTGTGTGTGTGTGTGTGTGTGTGTGTGTGCGTGCGTGCGTGCGTGTGTGTGTGTGTGCGTGCGTGTGTGTGTGTTTCATCTCCTTGTCAGCCTGCTTTGCTGATGTCCTGGTGGGTCAGAATTGGAGAGCACTAAAGCTTCAAGTCAGGATCACCAGATGGCCTCTTTTCCTGGACATGTCATGCCAGATACATCCTTGGAAAAATGAACTCTGAAAGCGACCTATGAGCCCCGCTGTCAAGCGTACGGGACAGAAAGTGTGTGTGTGTGTGTGTGTGTGTGTGTGTGTGTGTGTGTGTGTGTGTGTGTGTGTGTGTGTGTGTGTGTGTGTGTGTGTGTGTGTGTGTGTGTGTGTGTGTGTGTGTGTGTGTGTGTGTGTGTGTGTGTGTGTGTGTGTTTTACTTGGACAGGAAGAGCTACAGGGCAGAGCTTTATAGAAGTGCAGCTGCATCCTCAGACCACTGCTGAATTCCGTCAAACGGTGAAAAAACTGAATAACTGTCCATCACGGGGGGTCGGCATGTGCGACGCAAATGATTCAACTTTTATTATAATTTTTGTGGAATATCACTGCAGATGCTTTAGGGTTTATTTCAAGGGCATCATTTGTTTCATTTGCATATTTTGTCTCTTTTTCAGGTTTAATAAGTTTCCCGTATGCCATCATATGAAACAAACCTCCTACAGACTAATTCCTTCTTATTGCCTCGTCTTCTAAGGGAGTACACAGGCAGACGGAGACACTGTTCTCAAAACGTGTTACATTAAACTCTCGTTATCTAATGGCTTGACAGGGTGGGTTTGTTTTGCTACAGATCTCAGGGAGTCACATCGGTGTGTGTATGTGTGTGTTCACAGTTTGATGATCAGCAGATTACACACTTCCTGCAGGGTCTGTTGAAAGCTTCTGGACAGCAGTCTGGCTTCTGCGACGTGCCAATAGGTGTTTAAATACCCGTCATATGATTGGTGACTGCTCACTTGCAGAGTCACGCTCCTTTAAAATGCATCAAGTAGATTTGTTGTGAATTTTGCTGGGACAAAAAGTTGCCTTGACTCGCAGAGAGAACCGATTCCACTCATTTTACCGCTGAAATGTTGATTTTGAACTTTGGGGAATAGTTTAGCGTGAAAGGCAAACTTGACTCCATCCAGAGGGACTTTGTTCAGGCCTGTTGTGCAGCTGCAGGGAGCGATGAGCATATCCAGCGGGGTTCTCCAAGAGCGCTGTTGTAATTGAGCCCAGCGGTGAACACTGGTAACTGTTCACCTGCTGAATAATGGATAGACTCAACAGCTTTTTCACTGGGAGCAATTCTCTTTCGCATGCATGGCTCCTCTCTAAAATGACAGCTGGAACGCTCCCTTCCAATGGGGCCTCCCGCAATGAGGCTGCCAGGCGGAGAGGAATCCCAAACACACTTGGAAAATGTGTAACCAGTGACTCATTGTTGCCATAAATAACATATTTAAAGCAGCGGTCACAACAATTTGAAACGTTTATTTTTTTTTCATAGAAGAAGTAAACATTTTTAAGGACAGAATTAATTGTTTCCTTGCGTGCTGTCGTTACCCATGTTCCAACTTGCCGTGTGTTTTTGTCCAACGACAGCTTGGACAACATTTTAACTACGTGCACGTTGTGTCTTAGACATGTATGTCAGTGCTGTGATCCATCACAGCAACACATGAACGTCGTCCCCCTGTTTTAGTATTTTTTTTTCTACTTTTCTGGAGGCTGAATGACTCACGGGTCAAGCTGCTGTTTAAAGCAAACAAGCTGTTGCTCTGTGCTTCCTGTGTAACCATGCACACCAGGAATCCACCTGTTTTTTACATCAGTCGGAGGTCATTACAAACACTGGACTTGGGTCACCACCTTAAGTCAGAGGGCGCTGTGTTGATTAATAAACACACCCACATCACCCCGCTTCTACTCCAGCTTCACTGGCTGCCAGTCAACTTCAGGGTTCATTTCAAGATCCTGGTTCTTGTTGGGTATTTTTATTTATTCAGTCCAGGTGTACCTCAAAGAAAGTCCAAAACACACAAGGGGGGTTAGAGATAATATTGTTATTAATACCATTTACCAATAAACACAAATAATCAATAATCAGATTTTGCAAAATCGGAGAGAGTAAAGTAACACACCAGCCAAGGGAGGTCGGTTTAGTCTCTCGACGAGCGAGGGCCCATCAAAAGATTTTATTCACAGATGACATATGACAGAGCACACACACATTGAAAGATCACCACCCCCACTCCTACACAGACAGTAGATTTTCCCAGGTTCAGAGAAACACTCCATCTGGACTTCAATAGGGAGCTTGTTGTGATAACAAAACTGCAGACTTACAAGGTCGACTTTCCCCTGTAGCAGGGCCCGGTTTAATCACACCAGATGGTTCCCAGACAAAATCATATTTACCACGTGAAATGTGAGTAAGGCTAATGAACTCTGTTTGAAAAAACAATCTTTTTATCCAACAGTTCTGGTCTATAGGGCCTTACATGAACAAGCGCCATCTTACATTGGTGATCTTCTTAGTACCTACACCCCCAGCAGGTCCCTGAGGTCCAGTGATCAAAGCCTACTGGTTGTGCAGCACCAGGCTGAAGACCAAAGGTGACAGATCATTTGCTGCTGTGGCCCCCAGACTCTGGAACTCTCTCCCCCTGAGCCTGAGATCAGTGGACTCAGTGGTCTCCTTTAAAAAGCAGCTGAAAACTCACCTGTTCAAGATGGCTTTTGTATGACCTTCATCACCCTCTCCTTGTTCTGCTCTCCCTACCTATTCCACCTTTCTCAGGATCCACTGATTTCCCTCTTTCCTATTCACTCTCTCTCTTTACATTTTTAATCACAATTGTGTATTTTTTACTGATTTTTAATATTTTTAGTCATTTTCTAAATAATTGTTTATATTTTTATATTTGTTTTTGTGAAGCGCCTCGTGATTTTATCCTGAGAGGCGCTATAGAAATGATACTTTCTTCTTAATTAGGTGAAACTCCAGCTTTAAGTGTTTTAATCTCTAGAGCCGAGTTTTGCCTACTTACACCTGAATCTACTAGAATCAGAAGTATGCTTGTCAATTTCTCTGGGAAGGTGGTTGTTATAGTTTCCACTTCAGTCGGACTTCATTTCCTCTGCATCAGTGACTCATACTCACATTTGTCATTTTCCACGTATTTTTTATTTTTCATTTTTACTTTGAAGGCCTCGTGCTAAACTGGTTTATTAAACAAGTCATTTTATAAAATGCACGTCGGTCATTTATTTTGATTCAGTTAAATTCAAAAATACTTTATTAATCCCAGAGGGAAATTGATTGCTGTAGTAGCTCAGAATAATAATAATCAAGTCAAAGAGTTATTGTATATTACGATGGTTGTTGGCAGGAAGGATCTCCAGTAGCGGTCAGTGTTGCAGCGAAACTGAAGAAGCCTCTGACTGAAGACACTCTTCCGTTGTCTGACAGTCTTGTGAAGAGAATGCTCAGGGTTGTCCATCATTTTCTTGATTCTCTGGAGAATCCTTCTTTGCATTATCTCCTCCAGCGGTTCCGAAACTGCCGAAACTCTGGCTGAGTCCTTGAGAGGGCTTGGAGTTCCTCCATCTTGTTGGCCAGTGATCTCACATTGCCCATTATGATCGATGGAAGAGGTGGTTTGAATTTCCTCTTTCTCTGTCTCTGTTTTGCTCCCGCTCTGCACCCACGCTTCTTGTGTTTTAGCTCATTTGGGATTTCTGGCTTCAGTTGAGGTATTATTTCAGCCTTTCCAATGTTAATCAGCTGCTCCCGATTGTAAACAGCTTGTTGCCATGGTTACGCATCATAACAAATGCTCAAAAAGTGAAAAAAGCTAAATAATAGAATACTAGAAGAAAAAATGCCTAAGAAAAGGCAAAACTTACATATAGTCAACAGAGCTACTCCAACATGCAGCCGCCCAGAGCAGCGCAGTTCCAGATGCCATGAACACAAGGTAAAAGAGGAATAATCTCTAGAATCATGCTCAACATAAACGTGAGCTATTTTTTGAGGGGAGTTTTATAATCTCGGAGTCTTGTTTGTAAGTGAGGGAAGGACGGAGGAGGAGAGCGACAAATTGATCTGGGCAGCTTCTGTAGTGATGCGGGCGCTGAACTTTTCTGCTATGGTAAAAAGGGATCACAAAACACTTAAAGTAACACAGAACAGTTTCCTGCTTCTCCACCCTTCTGGTTGAAAGTGGAATTACCACTGTCGTAAACAAGCCTGCTGCAGCTAGCATTAACTAGAGCTAACACTAAAACAAGCTAATGAACACTACAATAGTAAAAAGATCCACACTGTTGGATAAAAATATTATTACTTACAAGTCCAGTAACAACAAAGCCAGATCACCGTCAGTCATTTTGTAGTCTCCTTTAGCTCCCTCAAACTAGCGTAGGCCGCGCCAATGTTCACTCTGGTTTTAGCTCTTTGCTTCGCCTCCAAAGACATTACTCCCTTATGTCCAGGCTCCGGCATGGTGCCAACAGTAAAAGCCAACTGTTGTTTCTTCTTCATGTGCTTATTTATTGATGATCGGTGAAATAAAAATGTTAACCGGTGGCATTATAGGTAACAGCCACAAAGCGGGTTAAGAGCTCCCCCTTTAGAGAACCGACCCACTCCAAAAAACGTATGAAGTGCAGTTTTTGGTCAGCAGAGGACTGCAGAAACTGGTCAAGTTTCTAACTCAACAATCACTGCGATTAATGTTAAAAGTCTATCTTAAAATTTAAAAACAATCTGTTACTTTAATTTACTCATCGATCTTTGTTCCAATCCTCACCGATGTCCATGGGTTTTGGGTAATGACAATAAGAACAAGATCTGTTTTAGATCTGCACAATGTTTCCTCGTCAGATTGTGGCTTATTTATTTATTTATTGCTTTCGAGGGCCCGTTACATGTGTTTTTATAACTCATGCCACCAATACACAGTCAGCCTGGAGCACGTGCACAGGTTGAACATTTTTCTCCAATAAGTGAGGTGGGCACACTCGGCCAAGTCCTGATATTTATGTGCTGCAGGAGAAGCGGAGTTGACAGGGAGAGTGGTGGTTATGGAAATTAATCTTTAAAGTCTGCAAGTGAATGTACCATCTCCAGACCCTCTGAGTGCAAGCAAATCGATTGCTTTGGCAGGGAGTCGTACTCAACAGCCGGTGGACTTTCAAGGATTGCACGTCTTTTCAGAAAACACCTGAAATTTTCAGCGTGTCAGGAGACGGAGAGTGTGTTTTAGTGAGTGGGATGATGGAAACATGGTGGTGCTGAAGGGGTGACATTAGGCAGATTTTGCTTAGACCAAGTCTTCCCCTCCATCTCAACAGGTCAAAAAGACATCAGAGGCCACTTTGACCACCATCCAGGACATGGTAACCATTGAAGACTACGACGTGTCCGAATGCTTCCATCACAGCCGGTCCACCGAGTCTGTCAAGTCCACTGTGTCAGAGACGTACCTCAGCAAGCCCAGCATTGCCAAGAGGAGGGCCAACCAACAGGAGACAGAGCAGTTCTACTTCATGGTGTGTTCCTTCACTTATCATTTACATTTTGTAAAGCAGACAGCTCTGTTGATCAAGTTAAAGATAGACATGCTCTGTTAAAGGCTCTAAAAAGGCTTTCGGCGCGTCCTTTGCCCTTGGCTGCCTTATCAATGACTGCTGTCTTGAGAGCTGGCTCTCTGGCCGGCACTCAGGGCCGCCGTGTAATTACTCTCAATTCTCCACAGAAATTCCGTGAGTTTCTGGAGGGCGACAATCTCATCACCAAACTTCAGGCCAAACACGACCTGCTTAAGAGGACGCTTGGCGACGGTACGGCCACAGACCTTTTGCTTTCATGAGTTCTAACTTTTTTTTCCTGGTCCTGTCCATTCTTTCTCCCTGACAAATTAGCCATTATCAGTACCACCATCCATCCATCCATCCTTGTCTGCTTGTACAGAGTCAGTTCACAGGGGTAGCAGCAGCAGAGAAGCCCGGACTTCCCTCTCCCCAGCAACTTCAGCCAGTTCCTCTGGGGGAATCCCAAGGTGTTCCCTGACCAGCCGAGAAAAATAGTCCCTCCAGCGTGTCCTGGGTCTTCCTTTAGCGCTCCCCCTGGTTGGACGTGCTCAGAAAACCTCACCAGGGAGGCGTCCAGGAGGCATCCTAACTAGATGTCCGAGCCATCTCAACTGGCTCCTCTCGATATGGAGGAGTAGTGGGTCTACTCCAAGCCCTTCACGAAAGACCGAGTTTCTTAACCTAATCTCTAAGGGAGAGCCCAGACACCCTGCGAAGAAAGCAGTCTCATTCTTTCGGTCGCTTGTGACCATAGATGAGGGTAGGAACGTAGATTGGCAGGTAAATTGAGAGCTTTGCCTTCTGGCTCAGCTCTCTTCACCACGACAGATCGACACAACGCTCTGCAGACGCAGCACCAATCCACGTGAAGATCTCATACTCCTCCACACCTTCTTTATCGGTACACAACTTCGTCATTTCATTTATTTTCAAATCTGACTTTTGTAAATATAACTTTTCGTTAGAGAAAACTGACATTTGTTTTCTTTTATTTCCATCAAGTGAAACTTCCTTGATGTAATCTGGATTTTAGCCAGACACCTGATGGGGGATTATGAATGATCGATCTACTGTGGCTGATTTTGTGCTTGTTTGGTGGATTTCCATTGCGGCAGACTCCCCTCGTCCCACATCGCTGGACTCTTGCTTGCCGCGGTGGTCTCCGTAAAATCGCCCACTTAATGAGTAATCAAGCTGCGCGCTAACGACGATGAGAAATTCCTGCTGCTTCTCGCTCGCGCTCCTTAATCATTGTTATTGTCAAAGAGCTGCAGAGCAGAGTGAGTCAGACAAAGAGGCGAGTTATATCCTGCTCGTGTTTTCATGTAATGCTCAAGTTTTTCCACATTATTATGGAAGCTTTTGTCTGTCCTTTCCTTGTCATATCTCATATCTTTTAAGTAGCCTGTCAAGTGAGTACACCTGCAATTATCACGTCTGTGTGCTTAGATCATTTAAACATGCTACAGTTCCCTGTTTTTTTTCCCTATACTTTAATTGTATGAGATGGTGTTGTATGTGAGTGTGCATACATGCAAATGTAGGTGTGTGTGTGTGGGGGGGTTTTGTTTGTGCTGCTCAAGGGGCCAGCAGTTGTCGACAGATGGCAGACTTCAAATGCCTCACTGGCCATGTGCACATTTCACTACAGGGACCTTAGAGACAGGTCCTGGCATGTCCACACGACCAACTCCAGCCTCACGTTTCTCCTCTAATGCTTCTTCTCTTTGCTACAGGCCACAGAGCTGACTACATGACCACAAGGTAAAATACACACTTGTGCATCACACACATCAGCCCCTGTGCATAGTGACTTCACATTACATGCAAGTCCTGTTTTAACTGTAACAGGGACAAGAAGCGATGCAGCTCGTCAAGGTTTGGCAGCGGCGCATTTTTATTTGTATGATTGAGCAGCAGAAAAAAAAAAGTCCTGGACTCTTTTAATCTTCATTGTGTAGGTCACAAGAAGTCAAACTGCGTTATGTCTCACACACACACACACACACACACACACACACACACACACACACACACACACACACACACACACACACACACACACACACACACACACACACACACACACACACACACACACACACACACACACCAACAGAGGCTGTTCCCTGCAGGACCTGTCATGAGATGGATGCCGACGCATTCACAGCTCCCAGCAGGTCGAACATTTCTCTGTACCCTGTGATATCTTGTTGTGCAAAGAGAGAAGAAGAAAAACAGACGATGAAGACAAACGTTTTTAGGCTGCAGAAGATTTTTTTAAGTAGCCTTTTTTATGTCCTTCATGTGCAGTAGATCAGGTTTGAGGAACTCTAGTGAAAAACTATTAAAACTGATTTTTTGCTGTTTTTTTCTAACGCATTCTTTGTATTTTAGACATCCCAATGGGCTGTTCAAAACCCACACTGGCAACCGGCGGGCTAGACCCCGCTCTCTGTTTAATGTTAGGTTATTTAATGGAAATTTGGAGTCATTTATCAAGGTACTGATTTGAAATCTGCTGGATGAGTTTCCTTCTCCTCCGGCTTTCTCTGTTTCTTTATCTTGCTCTGGATTTCTGATCGTTTCAGTGGGTTCCCCTAAATCATCTTAGCTCTGATTTATTGTTATTTAAAAGAAAACTGTAAATTGTGTGTGCTAAGATGGATTCTGGAAACCTTCACTATGAGTCAGGCAGCTTGGGCAGCCTGCGCCTGAGGTGTGGGGTGGCATTGATGGATTCGGAGGGTCGCTGGAGGTTCGGAGCAGCAGTCAGAGGGATAAATATTTGTGTCTGTCAGCTCCCCCCGGCTCACTGCTGAGCTGGCATGTCTGAGCTGCTCTGGCAGAGAAATTCTCTGTTCCGGGTCCAGAGTGAGCGCAGAGGGCAGTGACAACAGCAGGACAAATGGTATTAAGGGTGCGGATGCCAGACTGATAAGGTGTGCTGCCTCCCTCCTCCGGCCTTTTACCCTGCCTCTCACCAACGGCCAAGTCCAGTCCTGTCTGGTTCTGTCCGGCTTCATTTAGGGGGGGCTTGGTGCCAACACAGGCAATGATGAAGGGTGCTTTGATCCTAATCTTGATCTATCTTTTTCTCTTTATCTCTGTCTTTTTTCCTCCATCTTTATCTGCTGTAATTTTCCTCTGTAGCCGTGGACGACGGAACTCACACACTCGACATCAGGTAGACACTTTAGGCCGCTTGTCTTTTCCCTCTTCGTTCATCTGCCCTGCATCAACAGCTTTCCCCTTCTTGGTTTGCTCATTTTAATTCACTAGTTTCTGAAACCAGCCTCTGACAGACTGATTTGAAGATTTCCTCCTTCTAAGTTACATTTTGGGTTTGTTTATGCAAATCTCCAGCTTGAAACGCAACCACATTGAGATTTTATTCAGTCTATGTGGGGGAAAGAAGCCGTCATCCCAAACTTGCACGTCTAAAACCTGTTATGTAATCCAGCTGCACACAGGCCTGCGATTCAACCCCTGTTGCTCCACGTTTTTGGGGATGGTTTTTATGTTTGAGCTCGTTGCATCCTCCTGAGGGCTCTAAACAAATATGCTGTTAAGTGCCTGTCAAGTATTGAATTTCATTTTAGAGCAGAGCAGACGAAGAGTCGTCATCCAAGTGCCTAAAGGAGGTTCACATCCAACATCTCCAGCCCTGACCGCCATGTTAAATGTGTTTTATGTATTAAACACAGGCGGTTTGTAATCGACAACATTCAAATATGTCATTTAGCAACCCCAGAGTGTTGGATAGTTGCTCTTTTCTGCATGGTTTTTGCTATAATCCATCATCTCAAATTATTACCTAAAATGGGTGGCATTGACTAAAAACAGAGGTGACTTCAACTCAGTCTGTCTCAAGAATTTAACAAGTTAGGCCATGTTTGCATGTTTAGCTTTGGAATTATTTTTCACATGTTAGAGCCTTTTATTTGAGTGTATTTTTTATTTTATTTTATTTTTTTACCAATTTGCAAAAAAATAAAAAATTCTATTTCTGGTAGGGATGCACCGATGGATCGGCATTTGATCCCAATCGGCCGATAGCGCCCCTATCGGTTTTGATCGGAGTTTTCAAAATAGATCAAAGCAGACCGATCAGACCATTTTAGATTAGGTTACATTTCCTTTATTCCCAGATTATGTAGTTTGTAGCACTCATTATAATGTTGTAGAAAATTTATGGCCAATCCACGTGATCGGTATCGGTGGCCAGCATTCGCTGATATCGGTATCGGTATCGGTGATCAGCATTCTTTGATATCGGTATCGGTGATCGGCAGCAAAAAACCTGATCGGTGCATCCCTAATTTCTGGCATCAACACATCATCTACAACATTTTACTGGCATTTACTGTAAATTAAAATAATTGGGATATACACTAGTGTTAAAAACTTTCTATTCATTAAATATAAATGTTAATGTTGTCAGATAAGAAACCAGTGAGGCTCTAGCATGTATTCATTGGATACAAACGAATATCTCAGATTTTATTAAGAAAATAAAGGTTTTGCTTTTCTTTGACTCCACAGGACTCAGGCCAAGCTATCCCCCGAGTGGTTGAAAGTTGCATCCGCTACATAAATCTCTATGGTGAGTCATTTTTCACCAAGCCAGACTTTTTTTTTTATTAAACTCCTTTCATAACCCAACTGTGACCTAGAAGGTTTCTTTGGTTTTAGGAACACATTCTTCTAATTGTTCGGGTGTGTTCATAGTGACGTTTTTAATAAAACTGTTTGCTTCAGCCTCGTTGCTGCTATGGGAAAATTCAGACTTCATCCAGTTTATAGCTTCGGCCTCCCAGACAGACATGTTGTACCAGAGAATCGTGTAAAAGTTTGTTTTAATTAGGATTAGAAAGGAATCTTAGAATTTTGTCCCGTCGTTTGACCTTTCCTGACATTAAGTCCTAATCCTTGCTGGAAGACGTTAAAGTTAAGCCTGGCTGTGGTCCCTCAGACTCGTTATTATCTTTAATCAGCAAAGTGGAGAGCGTAGGCGAACAGTAAGAGTCTTATAGGATCCACTAGACTTGCTGAGTGAGGGTTTTCTTGCATAAATGAGCCTCACTTTGGAATTAAATATGTTGTTAAATGTCTCCTTTGCATTAAAGGCCTGCAGCATCAAGGGATCTTTCGTGTTCCTGGATCCCAGCTGGAGGTCAATGACATCAAGAACTCATTTGAAAGAGGTAAAAGGTTTACTTCTCTATCTTGGTTATCTCCTTCACCTGGGAATGAAGTTTGACTCATTCTGTTGACTTTATCTAAAAGTATCCTCACTACACCCAGATTTCACATAAAAGTATCTTTTTTTTTTTTGCTAAACATGTCTATGTTGTGGTTTCATATGTCCGTGTTTCAGGAAACGACCCTCTGGCCGACGATGAGAATAATCATGACATCAATTCGGTGGCTGGAGTCCTGAAACTTTATTTCCGTGGTTTGGAGAATCCACTTTTCCCCAAAGAGAGGTTCAATGAACTGATGGCATGCATCAGTAAGAAGTTTTATTTAATTAAGTTTCTAATACATTCCATTTTGTTCATATGTTATTTTTGTGACGAGACATCATATCCGATGTCGGCCTGAGTTGTGGGAGTGTGTGCTTAGTGTACACACTGGTGTGTGAAGTGAGTCCTTGTGTTTCCTGGGTGTACCTTCACACATTTGTGCCGGGTGAGTGATGGGGATTCCCTGTTTACATTCCCCAGCTCAACACACGAGCGGTTCCAGCGAGGGCTGAGCGCCTTGCAAGGCTCCACATTTAAAATCCTTAATGACGTGATCACTTTTCAGTTTAACCGCTCCTGCAGTGCTTACCCTTTTTTACTGATTTTTTGGCTCCACACAGCATGCTGCTCGTCATATTTTACATTTTGGAATTTGCAGCAGGCTGCTGATGTATTTGTTGTGATGAATAAGTCTGAGTCGAAGCTGACCTTTAAATATTAGCTTCTGAGCGTGGCGAGAGCCAAACGGAATCCTGGTTAGGTATTCATGAAAAATGAAGTGCATCACAAGACTCCTGGAAGCTCAATTCCCGGATGACACGGAATGGCTGGAGGATGACGGGACTATTTTTAGCAGCCAGCAGCGCTCCAGCTTATCCAAGTTAAACAGGAAGACTGCTTCAGGTGGAGCAAATGATTTAGTAACGAAAGACGCAAAAGCTGGCTCTGTCTTCACAAACAGAAGTTTCCATGTTGCATCTTCAAATGAAGATGCATTTTATGGAGTTTTCTGCTGAGAGGTGCTTTTTTGTTTTGTGCAAATAAAGAAAAGTTAAAAATACAAACAGAAGAAGCAAGAAGTTGGGTTGAAAGTCCTTCCTACTCCTCCCACGTACAATAATATAAGAACTTTGTGGTTTAACAAAAGAAAAATATAATCTGAGGTGCATTTTCAGCCAGTTCTGGTGTGTCTAAACATGCATATGGTACAAAACTAAGTGCATGAAAGAAATGTTTCAGAATGTGTGTTTTATAAATTTAGAATTTTAAATAAAGGATTGAATAGAAATGAGTCAACTTAATTTGTGAAAAAGAAATTTGGAAGCTGTTAAAGTAACACAGAGAAGTTTCCTGCTCCTCCGCCCTACTGGCTGAAAGTGGAGTTACAGTTGTCGTAAACAACCCTGCTGCAGCCTGCTGTAGCTAGTGCTAGCAACGAGCTAACGCTAACAAGAGCCAACTAACACTAAAATAAACCACAAAGTAAAAAGATCCACACTGTTTGACAAATAACATTATTACTTGCAAGTCCAGTAGCAACAAAGCCAGGTCACCATCAGTCTGTGATTTTGTGGCCTTCTTTAGCTCCATCAAACTAGTGTAGGCCACGCTGATGTTCACTCCGGTTTTAGCTCTTTTCTTGTCCTACAAAGACATTACTCCCTTACTTTTACTTTCAGGCTTCGCCATAATGCCAACAATACAAGCAAAACTTCTTCTTGTGGTTTCTATTGACGATCAGTGAACTAAAAATGCTAACCACTAGCAATACAGCTAACAGCCATAAGGCAGGTAAAGAGCACCCCCCTAGGACACCTGCTCCACAAATTTATCAAGTAAGGTTTTTGGTCAGCAGAGGCCTGGTGTCAAAGTTTCTAACCCAACAATCGCTTGCTTCCAAGCTAATTCACTGTCAAAGAAGTGTTTCTAGGGAGAAGCCGAACATTTTATATTGTCGAAGAAAATGCCATTGTACCCAAGGAGGCCAAACCCATGATTCAATGTTGCGTATTCTCTGGAGATGTAACATAAAAGTCTGTAACAGTGAGTCCAGAAATGTAGGCCGATATGAGCGCAAGCTCGAGGTGGTTTTCAGGGTTCCAACAATGTTCCTGCACATCTGCAAGTTTGGAGGCTGAGGATAAGGCACAGCTTGTAGTAAAATGTTTGGCCTAGCCCATCACAAAGCAAAGCCCAACTTCATAACCAAAGCCCAACAGGTCTGCATGAATCTAAATGGATTAACAGTAATTGTAGGGTTAATTGTCTCTAGACTGAGCAAAAGAGAGAAAAGCTTTATCGAGAGCCTCAGTTAGTTTATTGACCACAAAATAAATCCCACTTTCATGGAAACAAACAGTAAAACTCAGTGGAAACTCTGTGCTGTGTGGTTGCTTTTATTACTGGAAGCATTGAAAGTTTTCGAAGAAGGAAGAAATCAGATTAGGAGAACAGAGTTTCTGAGTGATCTCCTGGTTTTAGGTGATCGTATACGTTTACCAGGAGCAACGACACAGCAGAGCGTTTTAATCTGCCGCGGGAAGGAATCTACCAAAACAAATCCCACAGATCCACTTTAATAACGGTCCTGATGTTATTTAATGAACCTAATGTGTTTTGCTTGTTTGTTTTTGTTACTGCAGGGGTAGACAACCTGTATGAGAGATCACTGTACATTCGTAAAATCCTCCTGACCATTCCCAGATCAGTCCTTGTTGTGATGCGCTACCTCTTCGCCTTCCTCAACCAGTGAGTTTATGGACACTTACCAGTACATTCACCATGCGTTTCACTGTTTTAACCAGTACTTGGTGGAAAATAAACAAACCCAATCAAGGAACCTCTGGTTTTTTTTTTGTTATGTCTTATCTTTCCAGTCTGTCCCAGTACAGTGATGAGAACATGATGGACCCATACAACTTGGCCATATGTTTCGGACCCACGCTCATGCCCACACCTGACAGCCAAGACCAAGTCTCCTGCCAGGCCCATGTAAACGAGATCATCAAGACCATCATCATCCACCACGAGACCATCTTTCCCGACGCCAAAGAGCTGGAGGGGCCCATCTATGAGAAGTGCATGGCTGGGGGAGACTACTGGTGAGAAACACATCAACTCATCAAGCGTTCTTGCCCACAAGCTGAAGTCGGATGTGAGGTTTGTTCCACAGGAGGAGTTTGGTTTCTTCCTGAGTGAAACCCTAGCTTCCAGGATGTCCTGCTTCAGCTGTCTGTGGGTCGGCTTATTTCATTTATTATTAAAGGCAAGTGTGCAAAACATTCCAGTGAAGTCACCCCGTGCAGCTGCACAGATTTCCCGAACGGGACGTAGCTTTAAAACGTCTGACAGGTGGCGGTGGTGGTTTTCTCATTCCATCTTTGTTAATGTGAACGGAGCAGCGGCACACAGCCAGCACGCCTCCACTGGGGTCTCATCAAACGCATAGGTATGCCCCGTACTGTAGCCGAGCAAGCAACGCGGGGGTTGAAATGAGTAAGTGTACACGCCGTTGAGGCTGTGGGTGAGAGACGTGAGGAGGTAGAGCATGTGTGGCTTTACGTGGACTCCTTTTCAGGTAGAATAGCCTGAGACGATCTCTAAAATGTCTTCAGTCACAGCCGAAGGAGGGGTGTCTCGTGGTGAGGAAGTGATGATTAATAAAAATGCAGCACATTCCAGAGTCAGACAGGTCAAACAAGAGGCTCCCAGTTCCACATCTGTAAGCAGGGCTTATCTCTTGTTTCTTCCTGTCTGTCTCGGTTGAGGCTGGCAGGGAATCGTCCCTGACTAGGACTAATCGCCCGTCTCTGAACAGCCGTGCCTCTCGGCTGTGCAGACGAAGCCCCTGGGGGATTTGTTGTCTTGGCACCTTCATTTCTTTTTCTCGCCGGTAGAGGAGGTGGCTGCTGACATGTTAGGATGGGAGGAGATGGAGCTCGGTTCCTGGAGGGGGAAATCTGTGGAGATGGGTGTGTGGCGCTGCTGCCAGCCCTCTCAGCACGATGCCAGAAAAAAAAAAGAGTTTAGCAAAAGAAGACAAACAGATTCAGAAACTCCCAATAAAAGTGACGATGACATCTTCTGCCTTTTATGTGTTCATCATCTTCGGTGACTTTGAAGAACTGTGAGATTTATATTTATTTCATTGTTTTGGAGCAGGGGTAAGGAACCCTGGTCCATCGAGGGACGCTATCCAGCATATTTTAGTTTCAACCCTGCTTCAACACACCTGATGTCGATCAACAGGTGATTAACAGGCTCCTGCAGAGCTTGATGAGCTGCAGAACAGGCGAATCAACCGCTGAATCAGAAGTGTTGGAGCAAGCACATGCAGGATACCGGCCCCTCGAGGACCAGGGTTCCCCACGCCTGTTTTTAGAGGACGGTATTAAATTGCAAAACGGGAGAAAACAAATCCAAACAAAAATGAATCGATGGTTTTGGAGCCTCATGATGAACTGTTTGCATGTTGTTCCTCACAGTGAGAGCCCCTACAGCGAACACGGAGCCCTGGAGGAGGTGGACAATGAGGGAGGGACAGAGACACACACCAGTGAGGACGGTGAGTGTCCACACTGGCACATATGGTTCGTTTCATCTTCCCTCCTCGTGGTGTTGTGACGGTTCAACTCGGCTTCCAGGAGCTCTGGGTGTCTAATCCTGCCTTTCAGCCAATTAAGGGCTTTAACCTTGAACGACCAGCGAACACGGCTCAGAGTGATGGACAGCCATTCATATTCTAACGGTTCTGCTTCTCTCTTGGGGCTTCAGAACATCAACACATCCTTGATTTATAACATCCATGGTGATCTGCAACCCCCTGACCCCTTGGGAAGCCTTGTGACTTATACCACATTCCTGTAATTTATTTTTCCCACTTTCCCAGATTATTTCTCTAGTTTTTATGGGAGTAGTGAGGATTATAGTGATTGTAACGTGTTGGGTGATATTATCATGGGAGTTCTTCCTTCAAGTTGTGTCAGCTTGTAGAATTAGTCAAGCAGATTTGATTCAGGTTTGTTTCTCTCAGAAAAAGGTGAGAAATGTCATAGCTGAGCTAAGCGTGACATTTAATCCGTCATCTGTAGCCCCTGGTGCTAACACTTCCTGTTTTCACATCATCACAAAATCAAAACGTATCCGCCCGTGCTTCTAGAGCAGCAAATCCTTTAACTTTTCATAAATGGAGGATCTTTATGTCTTAAAAGTGTGGGTGACTGAAAAAACTTTTTTTTCTGAATATAACTGATCACTCTGAGTTTTTGCAGGCCAAACATGTAAATAGTCTTCTACACCAATCTCCTGAATTAGCGTCTGGTAGAAAATAGACGATGAAAATCTAGGATTTGAAAGTCCTCACAGATCTACGTCACACTGTGAATTAGCGTTCATAGACTCGCTCATCTCAACTCAAAACGGGTAAGGCTGTTGTTGGCTTAGTGTCCAGGAAACAGTAGAGAACGTCTGGTAGAAGCTAACAGTTAGCATTAGCAGCTTCACCAAACAGCAGAATGTCCTCCAGGCTTGTATTTGTGGAGATATCTGAGGCGAGATGTCCAAATATCAGGAAACAAGACTCTAAAACCTGCCGTTTGAAGGTCAGCTGTGATGCGGGGTCGTGGACTCAGTTCTCACTGCGCCTTCTCTCCGCCTCGCGTCTCCCCCCCTCCCCCATATGGGGCAGCAGTAGCTCAGGTGGTAGGAGGGTAATGGGTTTGATTCCAGCTCCCGCCAGGGGTATTCTGCTGTTGTGTCCTTGGGCAAGACACTTCACCCAACTCGCCTGTGTTGGTGCTTACCATCACTAATGGGCCATTCCCATCTGTACCGGGTCGGCCCGGGCCGGGTAGCGTAGGTTGTTTACATATCTGGGTGGCCTGGTATTTTTCCAGGCCAACCAAGGCTCATTCTCAGCCCTCTTCTCGAGGGGGTCTGCTTCAGGCCGACCAGGGCCAACACACCCACTGCTGACAGCAAATTCACACCTTCCATTAGAGCAAGCCTCTGATTGGTGGGTAGAATCAGCCCACATGGGCTTAAGGCCAGGATGTGTGGAATCAACCAGGCCAGGCTGGGGCCGACTGGGGCTACCCGGCCCGGGCCGACCCGGTACAGATGGGAATGGCCCATTACAGTGTGTGAATGTGAGAGTGCATGAAAGCATCTTTGAGTGTCCTAAACAAGCGCTGTATAAGTTCGATGATGATGATGATTATTATTATTATTATTAGCTTTTAGGTCCGAGAAATGGTGCACCAGTATATTCGTTCCGCCTGAGAATGACTTACAAGGCATTCATTCTTACTAGAGACCACTGCAAATGTATTGATTAAACGAGTCAACCACTCCTTTAAAGAGCAAGTCAACCCCTACCAGAGTCTAACTCCACTCCCACTTCATGTTTGAAAAATGCAACAAATGCTGTTGCCTGGCAGACCGAGAGGGCGGAGCCGCTAACAAACACACACACACAGGCTCACGACAGCATTGTGACATCATAATGTACCAGTTTACATCATAGCATACCTCTTAGCCAATAGCGGTGGCAGATTTAAATTCAAATACAGTGCAGAGTTTTTACCTGACAACGGCACAACGCTGATAGTTTTAGGCAGAATATTTAAATTTTAACTATACTGAAGTGCCAAATTATTGAATACACGTGTGTGCTGCACGATTAGACACTCGTTTATCTAGTTGATCAGCAAAAAAAAGTTGATTTGGGGGTGACTTGCTCTTTAAGTGCTCAAACGAGAAAATGTGCAGATTAATGTGGAAAAGATGAAAGCTCTTTTTTTTAATTATGCTATATTTTCCACAACCTCCATTTTTTTGCTCCAGAGTCTTCTCTGAGCATACTGTAGAGGAAGATGTTCCTGCTAACTGAGTTCCTCCCTGTGGAGTCTTGAACTGTGGTCAAGTTATTGTCATGAGCTATTTTTAAATCCCAGTGACCTCATTTGGATTTCACAAAAGCAGATCTCTTTTCCTGTAGAGTTGCAACAGCTTTCTGCAACAGACCTTCACTTTTTTATCGTGTCCTCTGGATTTAAGATGGAATCAAACCCCCTTAAGTTAAATAACATTTCAAAAGGGAAAGAACAAAATGAGTTTTAGACGTTTAAAAGGATCATAGGGTGAGTTTAAGCTAATTATTCAAGCCAGATGATCTGGAAAGGTCAATTTAATCACACGGAGTGCAACGTCATCTCATCTGTTACCTTAATCAGGTGAAAAGTGAGACAACTATTTTAACAAGCTAAAATAATCCGTCTTACATGGCGTCCCTGTGGTTTGCTGCAGTAAAAACAGGATTTTCGGTTTGTGAGTAATCCTTAGAATCCTTCAAGTCACGCATTTTTTTCTTCACTTGTATAATTTATACGTGCAGAAGTCTGCACACATGTTGGGCCTGTGAATGCATCTAATGCTTTAACCCTCACAGGCTCAAAGTAAGTTTGGATAAAAGGACGAACAACATTAGTCCTTCAGGGTTTCTTCTGAGTTAAAAAATGCTCATGAAATACATATGTGGAGTAACCAGGTAGGTAGGTTTTAACTGTTGCAAATCTGCAACGCCTGCCTCCAAAGGGTTAAAGGATTAGAGAGAAAAAACTGCATATTTAAATAAATAAAGGCAGGAAAAAGGCTGAATCTGTAAACCGAGCACAGGAAGGGAAGAGTTAGAGGAAGCCAGAGGAACAATCACATCAAATACGATTATACACAGATGTGACAGAGTTCAGCTCAATGCACCATAAATCAAACGAAGCAGAATTTATGTTTAAAGAAATAAACATAAGTTGGAACTTCCCTGCTTTGTTTATGGGAATCTACATTAAAGAGGTGATTCAAGAGTGGTTGCTACGGCTCATTAACTTCTTTAACTCCTTATCTGTAAGTTTTAGGAGGCAGATCTCCTCCATCAAATGAATTAAAATGTGCACGACTGATGATACATGAGTTAGAGGTAGACCGATTTGTTTTTCCAGTACCGATGCGGATATGTGGTCAGTCGATGGCCGATGCGTACTGTTGATTTTTATCAGCCGATTTCCATGGCACATGTAGACATTTTCCACCTTATTTTCATGCTGAAATGTCACTTATAACACCGGTTGATGCACAAAATTTCAAAATCAATTTTTGATCTCTGAATTTAACTAACTGCTAAACGTTAACTTCGTGCAATTCCCAGTGTTGAAGTCAGACACCTAATAAAAGTTAATTTAGAGTATTTGTTATGCAGATGTTATTAGAGAACGTAAAAATGCATTTAAAATAAATTCTGCACCGGGCTGCCCGTGGATGTGCCTGAGTTTAAATCTGCTTTACTGAGGACAAAAATTAGTCGATACCGATGCATGAAAAGCGGTAAATATCGGCCCGATATATCGGTCTACTCCTAATATGAGTTCTTAAGTTCTCGTAGGTTATTTGTTCTTTTTTCAATTAACTCAGTGCTGTACTGTTTTGGTATGGATAATGTTATGTAGCTTTTAAAGACAAATCTACAGACTTTTTCCCTATTTATACATTAAATTCCTTTTAATATGAAATCAAAAAACCATTTGGGGATGTTTGCTAGGGGTGTTCACAATTCCCAGGAGATTATAGCTGCCTGACATTCTCTTAAAGGTTTGCTTTTTGCTTGTTTTGTAAAAATAGGCACATATTAGCTTTATAATTAGCTATAGTAATTGTTTTCTTGTAGTCTTTACATTAATGACTTCCTACTAACCCCAAATAGCTAGCTGAAATAAAAAATGTCCACCAAACAAAAGCTCAGGTTTCAGTGAGAGAAATCAGCAGTCCACCACCAGCTGGTCCCTTTTGTTGCTTCCTGTAGCTTGCAGCAGATTAGATCAACAATAAAGCAAACACTGAAACTTCCAGCTATAAAGTTAACGATGAGCACTAACTGGTTCTGTGTGGAAAACATTTGCCGTGCATAATTCAGCACAATGCTGCCGCGGGCCATGGCTTCATGCAGAAAGAAGTGTCTGGTTTTGACTTCTCGTGTATCACCGATGTCCTATCTGCTGGTTAGATCACCACAAGGTCACAAAACTAACTCGTTCATTGATTTTCTTTTGCTTTTGTGGAAATACACCAACATGCTTTGGTTGTTTAGAGCCTGAAAAGTCACTCTGTACATATCAGATTACATGTGTGTGTCACAGTGCACAAGAGGTTTGTCTAAATTTACACACAAAAAAAACACATTTAACTTCTCGACACACTTCCTTTTTTGCAGCATCGAGCTATGAGGATTAGTTTATTTAGAAAAATAAATAGAAAACACAGCTCTCTAGTTGTGTGATTCTTTGCACTTCTCACACAAAGCTTCTGCTGCTGCTTTGTGTGAACATTGCAGCAAAGCAACACACGCTGGCAGTGCTCCACTGGCTTGTGTCAGACATCTGACAGTTTTTATTTTTCTTCCTCCTTCCGCCTTCCATCGTTCAGCATCTCTTTAACGCCAGCCTCAGCTCGAAAGTGAATATGCATGTGTGTGCAACCTCTCGTGCAGAATTAATGTGACGACATGACTAATAGATTCAAGCTACAGATTTAGCTCGCTTTGGATAAAATGTGCACCGACTGAGTGGGATGGATGGATATTTGTGTGATTATGTTGAAGCGGATGAGGGAAGAGAGGGCAAGTCCCCTTCATGGATCACACTGCCTGCTGTCAGCTTTATTAACGGCCCGGTTTGCCGTGGTGCAGTTTAATTAAGTCAGACAATAAATTCTTGACTTTCACAATGTACAGGAGTCGCGTCACATACGCCCCATCAATATTGACAATCTACTGATTCAAGGACAGGGGAGAGTTAGGATAACAGTCAAGGTTGAAAGCAAAACAGTAAATGAAAGCAGAATTATGCAATCTATTTTGGGACTAAATGCAACGTGTGCATTTATATTATCTATAAAATGTATTTATATATATTTTATATATAGATATATGTATATGTATGTATATATATATATATATATATATATATATATATATATATATATATATATATATATATATATATTTATTTATTTATATATATTTACATAAATATATATTTATATATATATAAATATATATTTATGTATATATATATATTTATATATATATAAATATTTATATATATATATAAATATATATATATATATTTATATATATATATAAATATATATTTATGTATATATATATATATTTATATTTATATATATAAATATATATTTATGTATATATATATTTGTATTTATATATATATATATATATATATATATATATATATATATATATATATATATATATATATATATATATATATATATATATATATATATATCGAATCTGTTAGGTTGAGGCTTTTTCTATCCAGGGACCCCCTGTCTGACTTGAGGTGAGAGAGTGTGAGGAGGAGAGCAGAGGTAGGAGTCAGGGAGAAATAAAGCTTCTATTTTTAGACGTGTGTTGCTGTAGAGTGTGGAAAGGGGCTTGAAGGAGTGTACCTATGAATATAAAAAAGACGTGACAGAAGATACTAAGATTTGGAGCTTAGTGGAAGGCTGTGAAAGTTATTAAAATTGTTTTTCAATTACCTTTCCAGGTATTTTATGTTTTTCTTTGCCACTGGAACGGGATTCTTCTCTTACAGTTACTGAGCATTCATCAACCCAGTTTAATGATCCATACTGCGACTGACATGCCCCTGAGTCATATAGATCTCCTCCTGTCAAAACCTTCTATATATATCCTGCTGAATCCCTTCAGGGTTGGTTGTGGCCCTGGTTTGCTAGTCACTATTGATTGCAGCTAAAATAAAAACTTGACTTTAAACACTTGAACATCATGTGAGCTGAGTGTGTCCAAACAAACACGCCGTTCCCAAGTCTAGGAGGTTACAGCAAGACTGCAGCGCCCATATCAATCATTGCAAGTGTCTGCACTGCGATTTTAACACATCTACTCAATGTTCAGCATGTTTCACATACCTGACCTGTTTAATTCTCTCTGTTGCCAGAGGGTGAGCCGATTGAAGCCATTGCCAAGTTTGACTATGTTGGGCGCTCCTCTAGAGAGTTATCCTTCAAGAAGGGAGCATCCCTGCTGCTCTATCAGAGAGCGTCTGACGACTGGTGGGAGGGAAGGCACAACGGCATTGATGGCCTGGTGCCACACCAGTACATCGTAGTCCAGGACATGTGAGTGTTTGTTTTTCTGATATGTAATTGTGCATTGGTGTGTAAAGTCTAAAGGATTGTTCTGAATGGAAAGGCTGTTTATTCCCTTACAAATTTCTTTAGGGTTTTGTGTCACTTAAAGGTTTCTGATCAAAGATACAGACACGGGCTTTACCCTTTCTTTCCATTGGACGTGGAAGCGTCGTGAAACTCACTTTGCTGCGATTGACCGCCATTATGTGGGACGTGTTTCTTTCCACCGGCAGCAAACGGTAACGCACTGGATGTTACGCCTCGATTGTATTTTCTACACGCTGAAAAACACGTCAGATTTCGCATTTAGATTGGGTCAGACAGGAAATCAAACAAGAAAGCAGTGTAAAACATCCAACAACTTTCAAAATAAAAGTCACGTGCAAATAAAGGTACATTATTTCCTGTAAAATCCCCGTAGTCGATTTAAACAGAACAGAAAATAAGCACCAGACGTTTTTGGATACACGCAGCTGTCTTCCTCCTTGCCTGTAACTTCTGAAATCACGAGTGCTGTTGTAATTCTCTTGAGATGTTGGGACGTCGCAGGATCAGCTCTGTGGAACGCTTTGGATACCGTTTTGCGTCACAATCGCTGTCAGTTGGAAGGGGGCTCGCTGGTAAAACGCCTCTGTTTCGTTACACATTGTTTTCATGACCAGTGGAAGGTATGGGTTAGTGAATACTCCAAGAACTCTTGCACTCTTGAGCCCTTTTCAGATAGACATTCTGGAATATGTGTGGACAATTCAATCCGGTCTGTAACCGGAACTGTGTTTTCAGACACACCACTTTTGTACGGGGGGATCGGACTTATGTTAAGCATAATTCTGCGCACACAAAGATGCATAAGAGACCTGGATGATGAAGCTCAATGGTTAAAGGAATCACTGAAGCGGTGTGAAGCGCTCCGTCACGCGTCTAGACGGTACCGTAGGAGGCGAGCTGCCATGGTTCGCCGCATGCTACAGCAGCGGGCTATCTAGGTGCGCACAGCGTCCCCCGTTCCCCTCCTCCTCCCCCTCCCCCTCCTCCCTGTCCGGAACTCGACCTCACCAGTCTGAAGCAGCCACCTTGTCCGTAACAAGTCCGGACCTGTTACTAGGGGCGTCGTCCGGTTAAATTACGGAAAACGTTATCCGGATGTTTGTATTCAGACACAAAGGTCTTACGGACAGAACCCGGAACATTTCCGTTTTACACGGCCTGCCTGAAGGGGGCTTTGGAGGCCACAACTGCGATCAACTG
The DNA here is from genome assembly GCF_043380555.1 of Nothobranchius furzeri. Classification (NCBI taxonomy): domain Eukaryota; kingdom Metazoa; phylum Chordata; class Actinopteri; order Cyprinodontiformes; family Nothobranchiidae; genus Nothobranchius; species Nothobranchius furzeri. Next base: position 78,735,307 of record NC_091744.1, read on the forward strand.
TTTGTGATAGCTGCAAAAGAGTGTCTCACGTGTCTGTAGCTCAAGCTCATTTACAGGAATGTTTGAATTTAGCCACTTTGGAGGATTTGTCAGCATAAACCTCTTTTAAGATCAAAGGTTAGACATCAGCCCTCAGGATTTTCTAGTAGAGCAGAATTCATGGTTTCCATTATTACAGCAAATGATCTAGGCCCTGAAGCAACAAGGCAGCACCAGACCATCGCTCTACCACTGCTGTGTTTGACTATTGGCATGGAGTTTTTCCTGAAACGCCAACCTTTTAGCCTACTTCAAATCATCTTTGGAAAGTATGATTATGTATTTACTCGGTGAGTCTTTGATATTGAAACTTTAGGTGCAACAAAAAACAGAAGAAATCTAAAAAGGGTCCGTAGATGTGTCATATAAAATACATTCTTGGATTGGATGTGTTTTCTCCTTTGTATGCAAGCAGAAGAGCCTCGTCAAGCACGGAGCTCATTCGCCTGGCGAATACCAACCAGTCGGGTCACCTCTAATCATCGAATCTCTATAAGTGGGAAGAATTAAAATAAGGATTTGACTTTTGGGAAATGTTCCACTCTGCTTTCATGTCAAGATTTAAGGGAATATTTTGCTGATGGTTCTTTTTTTTAATGCCCTTACAGTAAATGAGACTTTTCTGTTTTATTTGTCTTTTGCACGACTTAAAGTAAATCCTAATCCATAAGTAACATTAGATTTTTAAACATGCATTTAAAATATGGGAAGAATGATTTCTGTATGTTTAAGCATTGGCCCAGCAGTTCCAAACATTGAACTTCTGAATAACTGAGCTATCCCTTTGGGTTAAACATCACACCCGTCTCTGTTGATTTTGCTCGACGAGAGTCTGCGAGCCGTCCCTCGACCGAGGATTCGTGCACAGAGGACCCTCGGCCTCATTTTCCTGCCCACTGCTCTCATCCCTGCTCTTCTGTGGAGTATTCTCCATCCCTGTGGTCCTCCACCGGCCCCGCTGTCACCGTCTCAATGCTCTTAGCACTAACGAGGACACATTACCTTAGCAACTGTTGGTACCTAATGGACTGAATTCACCATCTCATTAGGAGTGGTGCAAAATCACTCCAGTCACTTAGAACCTGGCTGACATAACAGCCATTTCAAATGTCTTCGTGCCATTTCCTCTCTACGCTGCTGCTGTCCCGTCAGCGTGAATCTTATCAATAATTCACCAGAACATCGCTGATGGTCTGTCCTAGTTAACGAATCTGTAAACCAGTTTACAGCTACATTGTCCCCTGATTAATATCCTCCCTTGTTGTTTAACAGCTGAATGAGGAATGTGTGAGAAACCACAACGGGGATCACCACTCGCTCCACTAAAGAGCCCAGAATGAAACATGCAATGTTTAAGAGGCCACTTTAGCTCAAACCCTAACTTTAAGGGAGTTTACGTTCCTCTGTGGTTGCTTTTAAGGGTTGTTTACATTTGAAGTACTTGGTCTTGCTCTGTTGCTGTCTGCACCGCCATGCAGTTGCAGCTAAATAGTGAATGCATTTTGTGCTCTCCTAATGTACATCATCAGAGGCAACAGTGCAGCTCAGTAGATCTGACTGCCACCTGACAGGCACCGACTGTACACGACATCCAGTCACATACCTCACTGATTCCCATCCAGCTGTCGTGCCTGCATGTGTCGTTACCACAGTGCAGCTCCAGAATACTAAGAGACCAAGCATCATGACTCATCCGACTCCTGGGGCCTTGGAAGGCTGAGGGTGCATGCTGACTCGCAGGAAACGAGAAATCAAACACCGTTATCGAAAAACTGCAAATATGAAAGACTGGCTGATTTGCTGATTTCCTTTTTTTTTTCTATTCAGTTAGGTGTTTCTGTCCCTTCCTCTTGCTTTTTCCCTCCCCCGTGTCTCAATGTCACTCTGTCTCTGCTTCTCAGCGATGACAACTTCTCAGACACCCTGAGTCAGAAGACAGACAGTGAAGCCAGCAGTGGTCATGCTGCAGAGGATAGATGCTCAGGAAAGGACGTCAGCTCACCAACTGATGCCAGGATTTCTGAAGCCTACATCACTAGGTACATTTCTACACTAAAATAGAGTGGAGGCAGAAAAAAACGAGGTAGATTTGGAATTAAGAATGTCTGTGGTTTAAGAAAATAACCTGAAAATATGTTACAAATGTGCTGGTTTTTTATCAACTTCGTGTAATATGGAATGAATTAAATTACATGTTATTTAATAAGCCATAAGGCGTAGGATTCCATAGGAAATATGAAATCCACCTTATGGATCTGTGAGGTTATTTTAAACCAGAAGATTGGAACTTTTTAATGCAGGGATTAGATAACAGCTTCGTATTCACTCGGAGACAACAGAAGAGAGAGAGAGAGTCGAGTTTAAAAGTTAAGAATTTTATTACTAACAAATTAAACTAGACTGACTTTAAACACTACATGAATGGTGTAACTAAGGTGGATGAGATGGTGAATGGGATGACGTGTGATGTTGCTCAGAACCAGCAAATCCGAAGTGATTAGTTCTGATGGGAACTGAAGGTGATGTCTTCGCGTTAAGCTTTGGTTAGGAGATTCATAAACACATTCGACGCCATTTGTCGGTCTACATACCCTGATTGGAAGTCCCCGTCAGATCAGGAGGTGTAAAGGTCCAGCTTGACCTTATGGAGCTGTAGCCGGTAGAAACAGCCACGGCAGCCGACCACCCGTCTTGAGATACTTCCGGGTCACGACAATTTTATTGGCGCCTGGTGAGACCCGAGCCTGGGTATTGATGGTTCAGCTTTTATTCTGAAAGGAACTGTTGCAGCAGTTGGAACAGCAACGAATTGTTCAGCTTGTCGTCGGTTCTTTTGGTTGAAGAGGAGAGTTACGGATTGGCCACTCCGTCACTTTCTCTGGATCGCTTTGAACTGGCGTTAGAGATGACGTGGCATAGTTTTATACTTCAGATGTTTTGGTTTATGGTCGAATGAAAATTTGACAGAGTTACCAAACACCATCAAAACCACGCCTCCGTTAGATCTGTCAGATTCTGATTGGATCAGTGAAAGTAATGTGTCATGTCTTTTAACGCTACGTGAGATCAGTCCTGTTGAAACATTTAAAGTCATATTACGTATTATATTCTATAGGATTGTAATAAAGTAATTAATATTTTGATTTCACAGATCAGTCACATCTTATTTATTGACTAACACTTGGTTGGATTAGATTTATTAAAATAGAGTTCTTTGATTAATAAAAGAAAATAGTTCATTCTTCATTCTTCTGTTGAGCTGGAAATAAGCAGGTTAGAAGCAAATGCATGAGAGCTTGAGACCATATCTCATGCAGACCAGTCCTGCATTAGAGGAGGGGGAAAAACAGTCATTTCATCCTGTTACAAATGTAGGGAATCAACTCTTTTGTTTTATTTTGGTAGCCACCAATTATGCAAGTTGTCCCACTGAAAAAGATGAGAGGTCTGTAATTTCCATACACTTCAGCTGTGAGGGACATGATTTTTTAAAAATGTATATGTAATGGTGTAAAACAGAAGTATTTGGTCAGTAACTAAAGCTCATCTCAATACTTTGTAATATAACCTTGCTGGTCTCATGTTAAAGACTGATTGTGTTCCCATTTTGATCAGAAACAACTCAGTTTCTTGTGTTTTCTTCAGTTTGAATCAGTCGTAGACTTTTGAGCCTTTTTGTCCTTTTCAGATTTTCTTTATGTTCTTTCTTCCACTATCAGACGTTCTAAAGCAACTGTGAAAAGTATTCCTGTGACATGCATGCAGGGGCGTAGCTACCTACTTTATGAGGGGTATGCAACCACATAATTGAGCCCCCCCCCCCCCCCCCCCAAAAAAAAACCTGCCATCCCATTACCCATAAGGTCTTTCTTTCACCAGCCCTCTCCTCTGCACTTCTCTTTTCCTCTTCCTCTTTATCATGTTGCCCTCTCTGTTCTTCTCCCTCTTCTTCATCATTCGGACCTCTCTCTTTCTGTCCGTCTTCTTCATCATGTGAATCTCTCTGTTCTTCTCCCTCTTCTTCTTGTAGACCTCTCTGTTCTCTCTCTCCTTCATCATGTGGATCTCAATGTTTCTGTCCCTCTTCTTCATCATGTTGACCTCTCAGCTCCACATTCTCCTCTGTAGTCACTGACTTGCCTTCTCTGCCTGCACTTATTTTTCTTAAAGGACAAAAAGATGGTCAGTAAAATTCTAATCATACTAGAATTCCAGGTTTTTAATGGCCATTCTAGTATATTTATTCCTAGCTGTCATCACTGGTCTCAGGCATCATTTAACAGCTATAAATTACTACTCTTGAAAATGCACATCGTCATTAGAAAGAATATTTAAAAATTGACCACTTGGTATTAAGTGAGTGATCACTTCCACCTAGTATTAAACCAACCAGTGCCTTCCTCTCTCCGTCCTGATTCTTTATCTCTCTTCTTTTCTTGTCTCTCTCCATCCTCACATCGGAATAATAAGAAATTTGAATTTAGAAATAAAAAAAAATACAAGACTCAAACTACATATAAAAACATTATATTTTAGTTTAAAATTGCAGGAATTTAAGAGCAAATCTGAAGTGCATCACCATATTCAATAATTTATCAGTATTATCACTCAACATCAAACTAAACCAAGGATTACTGTCAGAAAACTAAATAACCACCCCTGGTTCCTTTATTTTTCTTGTGATTATCTGTTACATATGTTTATTGATATTAGACAAACAGAAACCCCTCCTCACTTAGATCTAACGGAATCAACAACACCCCCCACCACCACCCCCGCTGCTCTCACGGAGATCCGACTGCTCCCAGAAGCCTGTGTGAGATTAAAACCCTGATCTTGTGACCGATACAGAAGACACCCGTAACCTGTCATTTTACTAGGGGCAGGCTAACAGCTTCAGCTAAAAGGAATAACTACGCCTTCTTGCGAGATTACTCACCTACTGTCTTTCAACCACTTAAGTTTTTTCATCCCTACGAAATCATTTTCCTTTTCCCTCTTCCGTTTTCTGTTTTGTGCCCCGGAGAGCTTTTTTTTTTTGGTCTTTCCATCTCTAGCTAACCTAGCTAGCTGATCAGATGACAGTAGATATCATTCAAATGAAAACACTCGCGCCCCAGTGTGTATTCGCGGGCACACGCGCTGGACTCGTCAAGAGTGTTCATGTTCTGTGTGTGTGTGAGTGTGGGGCGGGGGCGTGGAGCAGGGCTGCGGAGGGGCGCCCAATCGCTTGCTTCTGTTAATTATTATTTAATTTACACATGCACAAATAGCTATGAAACACAAAAAGTGCCCTTTTCCCCATCATTGCTTAGGTTCCCCCACCAGCGCGGCGCCCGTATGCGTCGCATACACTGCATACCCACTTTTTGCACCACTGCGTGCAGTCAGGTGATTAAAAAAAGCATCAAATCTTAATTTTGCCTCGAGGTTTTGAGTTCCTCAGTCAGCATCACCTCACCGCTCAGCCTAATTACACATGTGAGCTTTAACTGTTTATCAACTGTTCAGTTAGTTTCTTTATTCACATGTCGGCTTTCAATCCGGAATCATCCTGGAGGTGCGGCACACTGAGCTGACACTCGCATCCGATCGCACCTCCGTCTTCCTGGCAGACTTTCCTGGTTGCCTGCCAGTATTTAGTCTGCTCCTCTCTTTAGTGGTGTATTTCTGTGGGTGGATTTTGTGACCCTGAAATGTCTGACTGGTCCCCGCTGTTGCCAAACACATTAACAACTGCTATTTTATTCCGAGCCATACCTACTCCCCCTTCTTCGGTGCTGAAATGTTGATGATTCATACCAGAGCCAGTATTTACACCGCTGCAGCCACTCTGCAGATAAAACTTACATCTGACTGAATCAATCTTTTAACATCGACTCTAATGAACATCCTCACCAGCCTCCCGTCTGCAGCACTCATCCTGTCACCTTTTCCCAGATGATCACCACCTCTCTTCCTTCGTCGCCGCCGACTCACGCTCACTTCGTGCTCTCGCGTCCGAGACAGTTCTCAAGTGCTGAATCATTTATTTGCTGGGCTTTATTTCTTTTACTGGTGTTCTTGATCAACAGTACATTCTCCAGATGAATGTCTCAGTGTGTCAACGATTCCACGACGTCCAGTGAGAAAGATGGACCCTTCTGTTGGGTTTTTGTTGTTTTGATGAAGAGGAAGTTGCAGGTTGTCTTATGATTTATGATGCATTATTGGCCACAGCTAAAATAAGCTGCAGGGTGAGCTGTCAGGGTGTTGTCAGCTTGCAGTCTAAGTGGCCCCGTTTTCTGTTTGCTGTTGAACACTTTGTCCCAGGAGGAGGATGCTGTTATGAAAATAAACTGCTCCACCTGGAGTTTGGAAGCAGTTCCTGCGCTTGTTTACTCAGAAAAACACAGCACTTCATTTTAAAACCTGCATTTGTCGTTTTACAGTCTCACATGAACAGAAATCTGTTTGGATCGACCTGAGACTTCCTGGTTTATCTCGTTTTCTGTGATGAAATGATGCAACTGGGAAACGATTGCCTCCCTGCGGTTTTGCAGAAATGACTCAATCGTATTCTTCAAAACTCTCCTGGCTCTTGCCTTCCTCATTATGGCCTTTTTTTTGTGCTGCGAGGTAATGAAGCTGCTTGTAAATCCTCATCGTTATGGCTGAGACAGCACTCATTAGGCAGATGTAAACTCCCAAATTGAAGCCATTTATCTTCAGGAAGTGATTAGCGGATGAGCAATCCACTTCCCGTTCATCACAAAGGCTTAATTGAAATTATTGATCTGACATATATGTTCCCAGATATTGCTGATTTGATATTCTATGTTGCGGTCCTTTCAGAAAACGATGTACTGCTCAAAATATAAATGAAACCTAAATTTATTTTAGTGTTATTTAATGACAGTCGTTGGGTTCTGTTCCTGAACTTCGTGCATCAGTTTATGGAGCCTTTTAACTAAAGTATGAATGAGAACAGTGTTAATGGCAGCTTTAATTACAGCTTTTGATAAAGACTTTGGCGTTACGGGCCATAAAACTGTAGAAGCATTTAAAACCTCTCTGTTTGCCCTTTATGGTGCAATAGAAATGCTTTAAAATTGCATCTGTTGCAGCACGTGAAAAGCAGCACATGCTAGGCTTTTCTTCTCTGTGCTACAAAAATGCACTTGTCGGAAGAAGTGTGTAGGGGTGTATTCTGGTTCGGGTTCAGACAGAGGACAGACGGGCTGCTTCGGCAGCTGCAGCCGCTTCCAGGAAGTATGTTTTGGTGCTCTGATGAACCCCAGACTTCCATCATCTGGTTAACATCCAGATCCACTTTACCTCCTCTGCAAAACAACCTTAAAGGGGAACTGTACTAGAAAATCTGACTCATTGGATTTAGTTGGTCATTTATGCGGCTCAGTTGTCAATCTGGCAAAGGCTTCAATATTTTTTATTTTTGCTCATTTACATCTTCATATTGATCACATTCAGTTTTGCATTAATCAATGTTATTAAAAAAAAGAAAATAAAAACTAATCACTTCCTAACTCTTTTTTTCCACAAGATAAATATTCTTAGCTGAGGGAATAAATGCATCAACAGTAGGAGAAGCTGTGCATCAAGCTCAGTCACAAATTCAGTTTGGGTTTTTTTTATAAGAGGACTCGTTCAGCAAACGTAAAGGACAGATATTAAGTTGACTGGTGTTTAATAGAAGGAATACAGGACAGGAACAGTCTGGCAGGAACTAAAGCCGGGCGGACACTGTGCGACTTTTTCACTCGCAGCACTCAGCTTCAGCTCAAACTGTACGACTTCCTCGCAGGGCAGATCTCACGAGTCATGTGCTCACACTGTACGACCCAGTTCTCGGATGCGATCTGACTGCTCACACTGTACGTCTGGTAGCAACACGTCGGACCTAAAAATATGCTAAAAATAGCAGTTTTTACACAAAACGTCAGACTTTTTCGTTTTGCCTGTTGTCCTTCGGGAGTGCTGCAGGAGGACACAGGGATTTATGGGATGAGGAAAACGAAATAAAGAAAGTAAATCTGTGCATCAACACCGCTCGCCCGCTATTTCCCTAACAACACATGTTGTTCGTTTTTATTTCTACACGTTTTTTTTTAACACACAGTGACAAGGACTGTCAAGAAAGTGTGTTTGTCATGTTCATGTCAAATTAAACTGATCACAAAACACAGATTTACTCTCTTTATTTCATTTTCCTCATCCAACCCCATAAATCCCCGTGTGTCCTCCTGCAGCACTCCCGAAGGACAACAGGCAAAACAAAACAGTCTGACGTGTTGTGTAAAAACTGCTATTTTTAGCATATTTTTAGGTCCGACGTGTTGCTACCAGACGTACAGTGTGAGCAGTCAGGTCGCATCCGAGAACTGGGTCGTGCAGTGTGAGCGCATGACTCGTGAGATCTGCCCTGCGAGGAAGTCGTACAGTTTGAGCTGAAGCTAGCTGAAGCTGAGTGCTACGAGTGAAAAAGTCACACAGTGTCCGCCCGGCTTTAGATAATTGTTTGGTGTTGGAAATGAAGAGCAGAATATATGAATTCACTAAATACAGGATTGGGAGTCTTTTCCACTACAAACAGTTGATGTGTATTTTTGTGTAGATGTTTACTGCATCTTAAACTTTTATGTCTTTGTCACTGAAGATTCACCCGCAGCACTTTAAAAGCACTATGAGAGAAGCATCACATGGCCATTCTTATGAAACAGATGATCTCTTACGTCTGACTTTGAAAATGTAGAAATATTTCCTCAAAAGTCATGATTAAATTGATCTTGTTTCCTTTTCGTCTCGCTTCAACTCCAGCAGGCACCGGAAAAGATCCGACCCACCGTCTCGGCGGCCCCCCGCCCGTCCCAGCAACGTCCACTGCATGCTGCATTCCTCCCAGCAGGGACACAGCGGGACCCCAGAGATGGGCTCTCCTGTTCTGGGCCACTTCAGCCCGCGGGACATGCTGCGGAGTCATAACCACATGCCCATGGACAGCCCCGAGCGACGGCGCCGCACGGGCCACGGCAGCCTCACAAACATCAGCCGCCACGAATCCCTGAAGAAGATGGAGAGCCCGCCGATCCGCCGCTCCACCTCTTCAGGCCAGTACACCGGTTTCACCGATGGCCATCATCACCACAGTGGCAAGACCCTGGATCCGGAGACCATCGCACAGGTCAGCGTGGGACGAGCGGCGACCAGACCGCAGCTCCCTCCACCATCAAAGCCCTGCCCCGCACTGTAAAAACATAGTCAGTCCCTGTCTTCTGCTTCCTCTGGCTGCTACCATCTGCGTGCTAAGTCCATACAACGAGCTTCACAGGCAAAACAGCAGGGGGCGTAGCTCAGAATTAGAACCTGTCTCAGTAGAGTTACTGTAATCTACTTAATAAAACTTTAACTCTTAAAACCTGATTGTTTGAGGTAAAGCTGTAGCCTGGCAAGCCACCATATGTAAACATATAGTCTGGCCATGACCCATTGAAACCACCCAGATGTGGGGCAGAATCTACAGTTGTCATTCAATCGGTCTCTGTATGCAACTAGAGCAACGAACAACGTGACGTATTGATTGCTACAGCAATCAGTCAACGGGGCAGTCTACCATACATAGTTGGAGAAGAAGCAAATCCATGTTTTTCTAAATAAATGAGGTGCCTCTCTCTGCTCCTGTCTCAAAGAAGAGCTCAGGACTACATTTTCCAAATTTGATGCCAAAGCAGTTTGAAATTAGCACCGTTCCTGAGCAACAGTCTGTAGTTTTTCTCTGTTGCAGCTCAAGTGTTAAGCCCGCCCAGCAAGCGCTGTGATTGGCAAGATATTCAATTCAAGTTTATTTATATAGCGCCAAATCACGACAAGAGTCGTCTCAAGGCACTTCACATAATAAACATTCCAATTCAGGTCAGTTCGTTAAGCCAATCAGAAGTAATTTTTCCTATATAAGGAACCCAGCAAATTGCATCAAGTTACTGACTATATAAGATATAAAAGCATTCGAGCCAATGGTACACCTGCTGATGCTGCAATGGCGCCTGGCTAAACCGACTTGCTACTGCTACAGATGGTCTATGATTCTAGATATATTTTAGAGTATGTCAAGTCTTATTTCTTTTGTTTTTTAATTAATACAAATGACGTGTGAAGCCATAAATGGCTTTTGTATGGAGGCTCAGTGTGCAGTTCCTCTCTGCCTACTTGGAGCATGCTCTGATGAGAATTCATCATCTCTGCATCTTCCTCTTATTCAGTCATTAGCATGCAGGTAATATTTCTTCTAACTCTGCATGTATATGCATGTTTTATCTATTTAACACTTTCTTATGATCCCTGTTATATATATACTTTTAATTCGTCTCTGCTTTATTTTTTCACCGACTTTATCTTAGTCATTTCTTTCTGATTGTTATCTTCTATCTCCTTCTAGTTTTCCACTTTTCCCAGCTTTTGTGCCCAATCCACCACCTCTCTAACACTGTTTTTTATGTTCTGCAGGACATAGAGGAAACTATGAACACTGCTTTGAACGAGCTGCGCGAGTTGGAGCGTCAGAGCTCAGCCAAGCACGCCCCTGACGTGGTGCTGGACACCCTGGAGCAGCGGCAAACCTCTGGGAGCAGCGGAGGAGGTGCAATGCTGGAAACTTCTGGTGAGTCCCTGAGTCCCATCCACGGTGTCATGCTGAGGTCAGCCTCCAACACGGAGCCACCCATCCGCCGCAGCGCTAGCTCTTCCAGCGAGGCCATGAGCACCTTCAAGCCCATGGTGGCACCACGCATGGGGGTGCAGCTGAAGCCCCCCGCTTTGAGGCCCAAACCCATGGTCATGCCCAAGTCCAACCAGACCCCGCAGGCTCCCAATGGGTCTACTCAGGACCCTCTGGACAAATCCTGTACCATGTAACCTCTGAGACAAAGCTGAACTGGAAACCCGTTTCCATCGGGTTGGGAAATTCTACCTGTGTCTTCAGTAAAATACACGAGAAAAACAGAAGGGGACTCCGATCTGATCTGAGAGACCTTTGTAGGCTGTAGATGCAATGTAGACTTGATTTGTATCGATATTGTGTGAAGTTATGCTTTAAAATGCTTAGAATAATATCTCAAATGTTCTTTTAAAACCAACTGGAACGACAAATCACAATGGCTTCCTTGTTAGTTTAGCTGAAAGAAATGGAAGAGCTCAGACGTGCGTGCAGCTTCTTGGTTCACCTGCAAACCACAGAGAGCTTGAAGAGAACTGGGGAAACCCCAAGGCTAATACTGGGAGGGTGCTGGAAGGCGCTGAGAATCGCTTCAAAGGCTTTACCGACTCGGCTAGACGCAACTGAATTTCAAATTTCAACATTTTAATGTTGCGGTGACCACCTGAGCGGAAAGTGTTTGAGGATTGGACGTTTTGTGTGCCAGAAGAGTCCCAAACTGCATATTAATGGTAGTCTATTAGAAGATCAATGGTACTGACGCATTTTGTTTTCTTTATCCTAACGTGTGAGTCGCAGCTTTTGTTGGTAAGGCTTTCAAATCAGGATTTATAAACATCAACTCTTTACTGATTACACCCAGACTAACTGTAGCGTGTTCTGTGATGTCTGGAAAGAGATATGATTGGGTAAAACCACTAATTCATTCTGAACTCCACATTTCAATGCATTCTGCTGAATCAGTACCCGATAATGTATGTATGTGTGTGTGTGTGTGTGCCTTTGTTTGAACATTAGGGGGGAAACAAGTGTGAAGAACTACAACAAACATGATATTTTACCATGTGGACATGCCATAGCCGTCTGTATGCCTTGCCTGTATCTACCCAAAGATATGAGTGTATAAGTTAAAGCATGGATGTTGACACTTCACATTCACTGATGTGTATAGACTTAATTAAGGTAGCATCCTTTTGGCGTGCTGCCAGTAGCCATGGACCATATGACTGTTCTTCATCGTGTTCACTGTGCTTCTGAGAGGGTTTCTGACAACAGTGGTTTGCTTTTTAGTCTTTGCAGTCTGTTTTCTGTCCAGGTGAGCATGCCACTTTGTGATTTCAGACCCTCGTTAGGGCTGTCTGTGTGGATCTTACTGCTTTCTGTGGATGCAAACAACCCTTAGGATACTGAAGAAGATCAAAGACCCAACTGGGAGGATGTGGCTCTAACGTAGTGCTGTGTCAGACTTCCAGTTATAATATTTCTCCTTTTTTAACCTCTATTATAAAAAATGCATGTCTTTGGAATATTTTTTCATATACAAATTGTGGGTTTGCAATGAATAAGCAATGTTCTCACAGCAGGTTTACACCATCTTTGACTTGATGAAAAAGTGTGTATAAAGATCAAAATGTTTATTTCTGAATTTACTAACGTTCATTATTTTTGTAATCGGTTTTATTTTTGTCGTGTTGCAGGGAAGAAATCACTTAGAGCCTAAGATGTACAAGATTTAGCATGAAGCCGGTTGTATACAGGACCATGGGCTTTAGTCACTATGTACCATCACCAATAGGACTCTGTTATGCTGTGTAGGCTTTAAGCTACGTTGTGGTGTTTTGTACATCTGTTGTATGTACTTGTGAAAGTGCCTTTGAAAATGTTTTAGCAGAACTTCAGACATTCTGTCCTGTTGCGTCTTCGTGGTAAATGCAGTGTAGGACGTGTAAGACTGTGACAATTTCCAAACAGTTTGATGGCAGAATAAATTATAACAGCTTACACCTTGTGACATTGCACTTTTATGTATATAACTGTAAATACGGCATGTAACATCACATTTAGAGGTTATTCGGAGGAGTATTTTTTTTTAATAAAGGAAATAGTTTGTTGAATCGGAGTTGGATTGTATTTTTTTATTTTACTTTTAATAAGTTCAGCTCATTTTATTTATAATACTTTTATATTTTTTGTATAATTGGGTACAATGTGGGTACATTCACTGAAATTATTAAATCTTTGAGGCACAATAAATGATCAAATATTACTGTTGGCACTATTAAGATGTCATTTATTTAAAATGAGTTATTTTCATCAGCCTGAATTTATACCTGGAAATTAAACGTTTTGTTTTAGTGAAGCTCCGCTCACGCCCGCACCGACAAAACGTGCCTACAACAGTGTCTTAGGCAAGTTTGCTGTTGTATTGGCCTTGGTAGTCCAGTGGTTAAAACTGCCTTGGTACTCTAACCACGACTACCAAGTCTGTTCAGTGGCGGTTTGACTTTTAGGGATAGGTCGGCGGCCGCCTGGGGGCCCCTTATATTGGGCGGCCTGCCTAGCCCTGACTGCTGGCACCCCTCTGTTAATGCCACAATGGACTATTCCTTTAAGACGCCGATGCACAAACAGGAAGTGATTGGTAGTTATTCCAGTCCAATCCAGTTGGTGGCAGTAATGCACCAAATTGTTGTTTGCCAAGTGCTGTAAGACCACAAAAAAGAAGACGATAAAACTGAAAAAGAAGAAGAGAGGGAGCATTTGTAACAAACTCGAAGCGGTAGTGAAAACATGAAGCATGAAATGGAGTTGTCCTGGTGGCTCCAATAAGAGAAAGATGCAGCTTGCTTTAAAAAAGCTTTTATCTTCACTTCTGAAAGTGACGTCGTTTTTCTATGTTAACATCAAAGGAAGCAGAAAGGAAGGACAATGGAAAATGTTTAAAGGGAGGAAAACACAGACCAAAACGGAAAATAGAAGAAAAAAACAGGCAAAAGCACAGGAGCACTGACAGCACTCAAAGGGAGAGAAAGACAGGGAAAAGGAGGAGGACTAATAAAAAGTGAAAATAACTCATGTCAGAAGAGGGGAGTTTCGCAAATCCAGTTAAAGATAACGAAAATTTAGTGTAAGGGGGCCCCATGTCTGTGTTTGCCTTGGGCCCCCAAATTGCTAAATCCGCCACTGAGTCTGTTAGTAGCCTAACACACATCATGTGTTGGCCATAACGTGTATCTTTGTGTACAGCATGCATGGTTTTTACAGCGGGGTTGCCCATGCAGAAGTAATTTACAGAATATCTACTCTGTGGTGGAGGTTTAAAGCAGTCATCTGTGACACGAAGGACACATTTTCAACTGCAGAATGAAATCAACCACTCTATGCCTGTAACTAGGAGAAAGTGCACGTTAGTGGCCTACTTCCAGGGGAGTGGAGGTTCAGATCAGAGACTAGCTTCAGGGAGAGGAGAAATCCCTGAGGAGGCATGAAGTTTCAATCATGGACATAATTTTGGGGGGGACAGGGGGGACATGTTCCCCCCCCACCCCCCCCCCCCACCCCCACTTTTTCCAAAGTCAAGTTTTGACCCCTGCACTTGTTACCATCCAAAAACGATATTACGCTATATTAAATTGACACTGGTTGAGCTCTAGGACCAAGCAGAAAACAATTGTTTGTGTTGAAGCCTGTTTCCCATTAGAACATACTGTAAAGATACCACACACACTTCTAAAGTGAAAATTACGTCCATGGTTTCAATCGATGCATTCCATGATTTTCAAAGTAAAATTCTAAATTCACAGCGGAGACAGGACAATGCACGAATGCGGCCAAAAATGGGTTTGTTTTATTTTTTTCATGATGAAATATTATCACAAGGTGAAAAGCTTGAAAAGGTGAATTTTCCATGATATGGCCCCTTTAATACCACAACAGCAAAATATTTTAGAAACACAGTAATTGTTAGGGAAAAAAACTTAAACGAATAAAATAACATTGACTAAATATTACTCCTTGCCTAGAAATCTAGACTGATTGTAGCAACAGCAAAAAGATTTTGCTCTGCAGGTATTTACATGTAAATGATAGCTTGCCAGGCTACATTACTCCCACATGCAAAATCTAAGATCCCAATGATCAAATATGGTTAAATAAGCTTTGAAAGAGTAAGAAATAGTTAATTATTTTTAAATTAGCTGGTATTAGAATATAGGCTCCAAACGATCAGAAACCTGTTCTGATTCTTGACTTCTAAGTGTTTGTTTCTGCTATGTGGGGGAGTTTCACTGGACTTTGACAATCACCAGAGCTAGTTATTCCAAACTTGATTCTGCTTTCAGGAGAAGAAATGGCTCTCTGTTGGCTCCACTTCCTTCTGTGAGTCTTCAAGGCCATCTGGTAAAAAAAAACAGATACTATGTGTTAGTGTTTTGAACGCTACAACTCGGCGTTTTCCCTTCCCATACCAGCCAGACTTTTGTCGGTGAAGTAGAAAAGATGATTCCATCAGATCATGCTCGAGAAACAATAATAATAATAATAATACCTTTTATTTCAAGCGCCTTTCAAAGCTCTCAAGGTCACTGTACAAGACAAAATATAAGGAACAGCAAGCAATACAAACAAGAAATAAGTGCTAAGAGTAATTGCCAAGGGTAGATTCACAGCAGTACAATGACTAAAAAGAGTAGGTGGAAGGAGGACAGTTACATTGAGTAAGCCAGGCGGAACATGTGAGTTTTGAGTTGAGACTTGAAGGTTGAGAAAGAGATTATATTGCGGAGGTCAGGCGGTAGAGTGTTCCAAAGTTTTGGAGCGGAGTGGCTGAAAGCTCTGGCTCCCATAGTACAGAGACGAGTGCGAGGAACAGACAGGGAAGGTGAACATGATGATCGGAGCGAGCGAGTGGGAGTGACAATGTGGAGGAGATTAGAAAGATAAGGGGGAGCGAGATTATGGATGGATTTAAAGGCATGAAGAAGTATCTTATAGTCAGTTCTGTATTTGACAGGGAGCCAGTGAAGTTGTTGCAGGACAGGGGTGATGTGATCAAAAGTGGAGGTCTTGGTGATTATCCGGGCAGCTGAATTTTGGACTAACTGTTCACCAACACAGTTCACCTGGAGAATGTTAAAATGTCAGTTTACCTCAGCAACCCCAACCTTTGTCTCCCACTTGTGGATGCTCTGCTGCAGTTTCTTGTGTTTGTCCTTGGCACACACATACTCCGTGATACCAGGAGCCTGGTGATGCGCGAGCTGCTCACGAAGGAGCCTGTTCTTGTCCTCAACCTTTAATCGCTCCTGAGGACGGGAGAAAAAATAAAAAATCTGTGCAAAGGAGAAGTTCTAAGAAAGGGACAGAACGTGTTTTATTTAAAACAGATGAATCAAAAAATGAAGAAATTTAAATAATGCCATTTTTTTTACTTGTTTTTTAAAAGTGCTGCTTTTGGGTACTTAATTCTTTTACCGATCGATAAAAAATTACTTTGGACTTTGTAAGCCATAATGAGTTTTAGCTTTTATGCTGTTTAAATACACAAGAATGAACCTTTTCAGCATGATGTATTTCCTGTTCAATTTTTGCAAGCATTAGTTTTCTTTTCGAGATGTCATTGCTCAACTCTGCAGACACCAGCATCACACTCTGCAGCTTCTCCTGCTCTCAAAAGAACACAACGATGCACAGATTTAACTATCTGGATTGTTACGATGCTACACATCACACTAGATGATTCACGGGGAGCTACTGTACCTTGTGCACGCTGAGGACATGCTGTACCTTACTATAGTTGCATCGGTGTTCATCGAGGCTTCTGTCAAATCTGGGTTCATCATACTCGAGGAAATACACCTTCACACAAGGAACAAAAAAGTAATCTGGTTCAAGATTAAAACTCAATGAACAATCTGAAGGTTTTTAAGCGAATGACAAATGAAGCTACTGATTATTTTTGCAAATCCTCCCAGAATACATATGTGACAGCATTTAAGCCATAAATGATATATTTCTTGTTTTACCTGATATTCTGCCTTTTCCATTTCGTTTTTCTGAAGGAGTTTCTGCAGAAGAGTTTTTTCCTGGACCTTCAGTGCTTGATTTTTTAGATTAAACCTCTCCAACTGAACAATCTGTTGGAGAAATGTGGTTTAAAGTACATTTAAAAACTATACATTACTTTTGTGATCAAAAAAGAGGAATTGTTTCTATGCAAAACTTCCTTGTATGTGGTCAGTGAATCAGATTCCATTTTCACCTTTGACCTGTCTTCAGTGTACTGCAGCACCTTCTCTGGCTCCTTCATTTCCAGTAGGCCATCCTTCATAGATTTCATTAACCTGTGTTCAAACTCCTTCTTAGACTTTCGAATCTCAGCTAAACGCAATTCTGCTTCTTTCACAGCGGCCTGGACAGCAAAGCAGAACACTTAAACAAGGATCTGCGTACACAGAAATGATGCGTATCCAAACGTATGTTGTAACCTTGTAGTTGTCCTGGATTTTCTCATATTTCTGTTTAAGCTCTTCGTGATCTTTCCGTGTATCTGTTATTTCTCTCTGTATTAAGAAGATTTTTTGCTCCAAGGTCAGCAGCTGGTCGCAGTCTGATGAGATGTAGCGGGGCTTTTGCCTCCTGTCAACATTCTGAACACACACACACACACACACACACACACACACACACACACACACACACACACACACACACACACACACACACACACACACAAACACAAATATTAATAATGTTTGTATCAAAATCACAATGCAACACTGACACATACAAAGTGGTGGTATTTGGAATGGTTCACATGGGTTGCAATCCGCTCACCACACAGTCCAGTTGGGAGTGTCCAGCTGCTTGTTGACCTTCTCCACCATCCCCCTGAAATTCCTTGGGATCCAGGCGTTTGATAAAGCATTCAAACACGTGATTCTCAGCCAGGAGGGCTACATTAGGATCCCTTGATGACAGCACATAAGTGTCAACAAAACTGACCAAACAATTAGTGCACTTCACTTTAAATATAATGTAAGGGGTTCTTGTCTTTTTGCTATCAAATATGGACCACATATGAAAGAAATCAACTTTAATGTTACGAAAAAATTGTGCTAAATATAGCCATGCTGCAAACAGAAGTGTTAGCATTAGCGAGTGGGTTTTAAAGCCTTAAAATAAAAGTTCTATACATCCGTTCTGTTCACCTTAAATCCTTCTGATGTTTGACAAGAAGCGTTTTATGTTCTTCTGTGACCTTCTTAGTGTTTTCTTTCATCTTGTCCTCCATTGTTGTCGATTCAGTAGTTGCCATGGAGTCGCGTTGCGTTCACGTACCTCCTGGGCAAAAAGCAGAACTATGTAAAAAATGTGTTTTGTGCATTTGTTTACATTTATGTTTGAGACTGTGGTCGTGTTATTTTTGTTCTATTTTTGTTTCTGAATGATTTTATAGTTTTTATTAATTTTTAGGAGTTAGATGTCCTTTTACAGTATCTTGTTTTTCTTTTTTAGTTAAGTTTCTGTTTCGTTTTTCAGCACAAGAGGCGTGTTTTCAGGTCAGCTGTTCCATCATTTAGAGTTCTCTGATAATCTCTTCCCTAGCTCTGTCCAGAATGGCACCGAACTTTTCCAAACTAATTATCGGGATTCTGTGTGACAACCAGGGATGTTTGGACTTCGGGCAGCTGAATGAGCTGGCGCACAGTCATTTCGGCTTTGAAGTGGAAGACTTGCAGTCTATTCTCTTCGATGACGGGTTAATAGCGATCCAAGAGGACAAACAGCAAGTCTCCGGCCTTAACGAACTCAGTCCAGAGGGTCTGGTGGTGGCTAAAACCGCACTGAGGATTTGCCAGAAAAAATACGTACAGTGCGCGAAGTGCGATGGGTTACATCTGTGCAAGTATTTTGTTTGTGGAGGCTGCACGTTTGGGTAAGTTGTCTCATAAAACAATTTAATGGGCTTAGAAACATTATTTAATTTTTTTTGGAGCACATGCACACAAGCTGGACTTTGAGAAAAACTTGACATCCAATTACCTTTAATGTTGATATGTTGTTTTTGTAGAGTGTTTCTGGTTAATTGCTTGTTTTTTTAAAGGAAAGAATACTTTGAAATGACGCAGTTCAGGAAATACTTTACCTTTCCAGAAGGGGGCAGTACATAACCATTATCCCCTCCATCTCAGCCGCTGTACTTGGGGAAAAAATATAATAAAGTCATTTTAAAAAGTAATAAAAAAATGTTTCCACCAACTCAAGTGTGGTTAGGCCTACATGATTTTCCATGACCAGACTGGATTTTGTCCTCAGTATAACAACAAATTTACAATAAACAGCTGTTTAATAGACAGTGAAATGACATTCGTCATCCAGCTATGAATTCATAAACAAACTCAATATGATAATACTTAAACTAAATTAATGCAGATTTAGCTTGCTGTTAATGACCATGAACAATGTTTTCTGGCGTGGCTCGATATTCTGCTTATCAGCCAAGATTTAGATCGATGTATTTTATTTTTTTAATTGAATAAAGTAAACATTTTAAGTCCTGGGCATATTGTTTTTAGACCAAAGTGTAAAAACCCACACAGCCTGGATTCCCCACACAATACAACGGTTTTGGAGAGATTTGGGCTTCAGGAATTGACTGAAAAACAACTGTTCCAACTCTTACTGCAGAATGATCCTTATCTTCTTCCAGAGGTAGGCTTTAGCGGCTGAAAATAATAACCCTTCCTCATGATGGAATAGTATTAAAATTACGTTCTCAACCGTTTCACTCAGGTGTGCTCACATTACAACAAGGGAAATGGTCCATTTGGCTCTTGCCAATTCACGACCTCCTGCACAAAGCTCCACATGTGCCAGCACTCCCTCCAGGGTGACTGTAGGTTTGGGTCTTCGTGTAAAAGAAACCATCAATTTACCGAGAATGAAATGAAGCTTTTCCGGGGCTATAGCGAGGAGAATATTCAAAATCTTTACAAGATCTACAAAAATAAACTCATCATCATGGGCAAACACGAGAGGCAAGCTGTGGTTCTCCCAGGTAAAAAGTTTGTTTTCTGCCATTTTAATCTGAGATGCAAAGATTCTAGACTAAATGTGAGTTTCCTACAGCTCCTCCAAAGATGAACGTTCCACAGCCTCCCCCCTGCAACCCCGGATCTCCCACCAAGCCTGTGTGTCCAAAACCAGTAAGTGCTGCTGGGAGGAATGAAATCTTGCATAACATTTGCACGTCCCGCTGCTTCAAAGGTAATGATTCTGCTGATGGAGCAGACCAGTTGCATCTATAGTGCAGTGGATGCTCATGCATGTTTCACTTAGTTTATTCTTTGTGTGTTCTGTCACAGAGGCTTGTGGTCATGTTCACTGGGGTCTGCCCTACAAATGGGAGGTTTTAGACCAAGATTGTGTGACTTGGAAGGAGTTGCCCAATATGGAGGACATAGAGAAGGCATACAGTGACCCTTCACGTGACACAAGCGCCGTGTGTCTACCGCCATCTGCTTCAAGGTTAGGGCTTCTTGGAGCTTGGAATGTGTGGTACACAAACAAACAAAAATCTGATTTCCTACTCCTCTATGGTTTAAAAATGTTCTTATGAGGGTTCTGTCCTCCTTTCAGGTCTGTGTCTAACATTAAAGAGCCAGTCACCCCTTACAAGAAGCGTACTTCACTCCCACTTCATGTTTGAAAAATGCAACAAATGCTGTTGCCTAGCAGACCGAGAGGGTGGAGCCACTAACAAATACACACACTCATGACATTGTGACATCATAATGTACCAGTTTACATCATAGCATACCTCTTAGCCAATAGCGGTGGCAGATTTAAATTCAAATGCAGTGAAGAGTTTTTACCTGACAACGGCGCAACACTGACAGTTTCAGGCAGAACATTTAAATTTTAACTAAAATGCACCAAAGTGCTAAACTATTGACTACACGTGTCTGCAGCACGATTAGACACGCATTTATATAGTTTATCAGAAAAAAAAGTTGATTTGGGGGTGACTTGCTCTTTAAGAAGTGTGTTGACTTTAAAACCATGACATATGGAGGGTCTAAAGTCCGTCGCCTGCCCACAGCCTCCTCTGTCTTACACCCATCACACTTTACTCTCCCAACACAGTGGGTTTGGTACTGGCAGCATGAGAAAGGGTCATGGCTCGAGTATGGACAGGTAATCTGAGCTGATTATTTAACAAAACTGTGTATTTTAATGTTTGAATTATTTTAAAGGCATATTTTGGCCATTTTGTAGTGAGTCCCTCAGTGAAATGTAGACAATCACCGTCTCACCCTTAGCAGATTGCTTTCTCCCAGGCCTGATTTTTAAGCAATAGCTTTGAGCTAACAGCCAGTCCATCCATCCATCCTTTGTCTGCACTCGCTTTGTTCATGTAGGATGGGGGGGGGTGGGGGGGTGGGGGGGGGGGGGGCTGGTGCCTATCTCCAGCGGTCAATGGGCAATCAGGCAGGGTACACCCTGGACAGAGAGCCAGTCCATCACAGGCTAACAGCTAGTATGAGACTATAGTGCAGGGGTGCCCAATCCTGGTCCTGGAGGGCCGGTGTCCAGCAGGTTTTGTGGTTTTTCTGCTCCAACACACTAAATTAAATGGTTGAATCACCTGTGCAGCATCTCATCAGGCTCTGCAGAAGCCTATTGATCACCTGCTGATTGAAATCAGGTGTGTTGAAGCAGAATTAAAACTAAAACATGCTGGATATCGGCCCTCGAGGACCAGGATCGGGCACCCCTGCTATTGCTGCCTTTTCAAATTTCTAAATGACAAAGCAGTCCATGCTAAATTATTTTAATAGCATAAATGCGGCACTTCTGGTGTATCCATCAACCCTGCAGGAATGTAAAACGTTATGTGCAAATACACGTGGGCTGCATGGTGGCGCAGTGGTTAGCACTGTTGCCTCGCAGCACGAAGGTCGCAGGTTCAAAACTCAGCTGCGGCCTTTCTGCGTGGAGTTGCGTGTTCTCCCCATGCATGCGTGGGTTTCCTCCGGGTACTCCGGCTTCCCCCACAGATCACAACATGCCCTATAGGTTATAAATTGTAAGTCGCTTTGGATAACAAGCGTCTGCCAAATAAATAAACATAAACATGAATGAACTGCAGTGGAGCAGTAACATGTTAGACCTTGATTGTGCTCAAATTAGCCATTAGCTCATCAGTGTAGAATATAAGCCCTTTGCTCATACATGCAGCAAGGATCAAACTAAAACGTAAACTTGTCTTGCCCTTCTCATTTTATTATTATTATTATTTATTTTTTTTTTTTATAAATAATCCATTTCATCTCATTCAAAGTCTAAATTTTCTTTTGTTGCTGCTTTTTCTGGCGTGTTTCTAGGGTGGGGGCGATGTCACAGTCACTTCTCACAGCCTGGAAAAGATGTACCTGGAAAACCGGGAGAAGGAGATTGCTTTCCAGGCTGGTGAACATAAATACGTTCTCCATTTGAATGATGCAGCAGGAACCCAGCAGATGTTCCAGCAGAATGTCGAACACAAAACCAAAAGAGAGGTGCGAAGGAGGCCTCGCTTTGTGTCTGCTGAGGATGTGAAGAAGGCCAAAAAGTAACTTAAGTTATGTATTTTATTATTTATTTAATGTATCATTATATTTCTGTATTAATTATACTTCTGCTGCATTCTTACACAGCTCCAGCAGCTCTTCCACAGATTCAGTTGTCCCATCTCACTGGGACAAGAAAGCCCTGCCTGATTTGGGGTTTGAGGTGCCTGATTATTGAGTACATTTACGTTAACCTGGTTGTTTAGTTCCATAATCATCTCTGAACACATAACTGCACCTTTTGATGACTATGCTATCTTTCAGTTCGTGCTCCTCTCCAGCTCCTCGCCAGATCATAACATGATCCAGACATTGTTCAAATGCACCATGCGTCAAAGCAAAATCAAAAGCATCCAGAGGATTCAGAACCCCTCTCTGTGGAAATCTTTCCATTGGTAAAACGTTGCCAATTCATGAACACAATACTTGGTTGCTTTGCTCGCGGAGATGCTCGGCATTTATACCTTTTATTCTTCACACTGGGAGTGAATGTGCAATGCTTCATTTTCAGCCAGAAAGAGCAGATGCAGAAGACGAATGGTGGGAAAACTGTGGATGAAAGATATTTGTTCCACGGGACAGATGAGCGCCTGGTGGATGAGATTTGCGATCAAAACTTTGACTGGAGGGTGTGTGGATCTCACGGGACAGTGTACGGCAAAGGCACGAAAAACAAGACTAAATGATTTCATTTTTCTTTCCAAAAACATTTTTTCGGTGTTTATAAATGTGCTTATAAATATTCTTTGCAGGGAGCTATTTTGCCAAAGATGCATCCTACTCTAACAAGTACTCCAGAGCCAAAGGTGGTCGGAATAAGGTCATGTTTGTCGCTCTGGTCCTGGTGGGGGAATACACGCTGGGTAGACACAGCTACGTTCGACCACCACCGAAGAAGGGCAGCAGAACTCTCTACGACAGCTGCGTCAACTCGGAGACCAACCCCAGCATATTTGTTATCTTTGAAAAACAGCAGATTTACCCAGAGTATTTAATCATGTACCAGTAAATCAAATCCTCTGCAGTTTGATCTGGAAACGGTTTAGTGGAGGGAAGCGTTTAAGTCTGATTGCTGCCATCGTTGGTATTTGGGTATTCTATCCAAACTAGAACTTAGTCAAGTTCAAAGTCACAATTTTAAACAGAAATCTGCTCACAAAAGTTCAGCAGCAGATATGTGACAAGTTCTATTGGGCCTCTTGTTTCCTTTCATGTTACTTTTCATTACAGAGAAGTTAGATTAAAATGTAAAAAGTTTGTGCAAATTAAGAGTTATAGAGGTGCAGCTGCTTCCCCATACTGACCACCTTTACACACGTCATTTAGGATCTAATAGTCTGACATTTAGCTCATAAAGAGTGAAACATCCCAAGGTGGCACAGCTTTAAGGGAACACAAAAACAATAAAAGGTATAAATACAAATCCAAATACTCATATTAAGAGCTAATGTTAAACTTGAATGAAAAAACATGATTTCAAGATCAGATTTTTATCAACAGTATGAAGCAATCATCCATCAGCTGGGGGCTCTATCGTGTTTATTATGTTAATGGACTTTTTAGTTGGATGGAAAGTAAAAGTTCATACCTTAAAACCAGATTTATTTGCAGTTATGGGATTAAAAGGGCAGGTAAACGTAAAATGACCTAAAAAGATTGTCTCATAATGTGGAAAGCAGTGTTTTGCTCGTTTGAACTAAATATATTTTTGGACTTTTATTCTGAAAATGTTAATAAACATAACAAACTTACCATTTTGATATTTTGCTTTGAGGCTTTATTTTTTCTCTACTGCGTCTGTGCCTCGCCAGTATTAAGATATTATTTGTGTTGAAAGTTTCCAATACAGCAGACTCTTTGAGGGTAATTAGTAAGTTTTATTATTACAAGATGTTCAGAATTCAGCAGGAACACTAAAAAGAAATAAGAGATGCATGTTTAGACGCTTCTGCATCATATTACTGCATCAATTTTAAAATTTACATTTAAAATAAATTCAGAGTGGGAAAAGTGACGAATGAAAAGAAATGTAGTGAGCAGGGCCGTGCAGAGACCGCTGAAGGGGCGGGTGCTCAAAGTAAATTAAAGGGCACATATAGAGCAAATTTTTTAAACAGATTTACGATCCAACAAGTTTGAAAATTCAGATAATGAGATCCTTGGGTTCTAACAACAATATAAACTAGGAAAAATATGTTATTTAGTATCATTAATTGAAGGTAATGTTAGTTCATAAATAATTGTTTTAGTTTTTAAAGCTGACATATCTAGAGATGTTATAACCACATTTTTGTCCAAGTTGTTTGATTTTTGATTATCTTCCAATACTGAGTCCTGTTCCGGTACGAGGTAGTAATGCAATGCATTACAAAAAAAGAAGATAATGGGAGAACACTCAAGTTGTCCTGTCAGTATTCGCTGTTTTACTCATTTAGCCTTAAAAGCCACTCATTCAGTAAGTACACTGAACAGTATTCAAGATGCAAAATAATTTGTCATTGCACGGGCGTACAACAACACTGACTTTGCGCTCACTAAAGACAGCTCATGTGAGAGGTGGTAAAATGAGTAAAATAAAATAAGTAGTTTAAATGCAACCATGTGAAGTTATCCAGTGTGATCTGCAGCTATGTAAGCTGGGGTCTTTTCCTGTCTGTAGGAAATTCCTGATCCAATTCCATGATCTCACTCTGAACTTCACCCCGCTGACGTCGTTAGGTCCGTTTTAGGGGGGGCTGAAGCCCCCCTGAAATCATCACAAGCCCCCCTATCATTTTGGTTTTTTATTTTAATTTTTTTCAGTTAACTTTCTTTATTTGTTCACATCTACATGCTCAACACAATCACGACACGTGTAGTTGGTACATGAGTTTTTTAGTCTGAAACTGAAATAATAATTAATGAATATAGAACTACACCGTCGCACACAGGAAGTATCAAGAAAGAACTTCCTCCACTTCCCGCAGCTGTGTTGACAAGTCAGGGGCAGGGGTGATACAGCAAAACCTATATATCGTTGAGCAAACTCTGCTCAGCGCTCATGTAAGTCACTCAACATCACATTAGGGTAAGACAGCAACAGCAGCACACCGTTAATATTTCAAGGTTATAGTTCAGACTTCAGAGAGAGGAAAATGCGACCGCACCGACATGCTAATGCTAACTCCGCTAGCATGTTTACATGCCGCAAACCATAATGAAAAGCTTTGATGTCAAGTAAAATGGTCGGAAAACTCCCCTGAAGTGACATTAACGAGCCAGCCAGTTCATTGAGTGACTTAGTACCACCAACTTGAGCGTACAATAATGAGTCTGCACAAACAGAACCTGCTCTGCGCTTGTGTGCAGGAGCTGCAGCCCGCTCTGTGGGCTCAACTCTGTCTCTGCGCATGCAAATCTCTCCCTGCTCTCCTCAACAAGTAGCCTCTCCAACAGTCAATCACAGACAGCTCTGTTTTATCCAATCAAAGCATGTCCAGGAAACACTGCTTTACAGAAAAACACCCATTTAACAGCTTATTGAACTGCTTTCTGCTGCTGGTTAGCTACCAGTCACCATCCACTGCCTGCAAAATACTTTGTTGTAATTCATGTGTCATGATTAGGGTGACCATATTTGACTTCCAGAAAAGACACATGGCCCATTCCTAAAATTGTTAAATTGCACTCTTTTCAGTTAAAGAGGACTTTTAATTTCAACATATAAAGTGTTTCTTCTCTGTTTGGTTAGACATAAATGATCCCTTGATGTGTAAAAGGAAGTGAACAGTGGAAATGTCCCAGGAAAAGAGGAGGGTTAATCAACCTAATTAAATATAATTATATAAAGTCCTCTTTATCTGAAAAAAGTGCAATTTTCCTGGCAGTATTTCCTGGACATGCTTTGATTGCATAATGGTGAGCTGTCATTGGCTGACGGAGAGGCTACATTGCTTTAAAAATTGCAAATTGAGCAACAACAGGGAGATTTGTGCAGGCAGAGACGGAGTTGAGCATGCAGAGAGGGCTGCATATGACTGCAGAGCAGGTTGTGCTCTTGCAGATTGATCACTGCACGCTCCAGTTGGTGGCACAAAAATCACTCCACACTAAAAACCTGAATCAGAATATGGCCGAATGAGTATATTATTGACCAATTTTCTATATTATATATTTTTTCTATAATATATATATAATTTATTATAGGTACATATATGTATCTATAATATAGTAAACAGCCAGTTTCATATATGTCACATATATTCAAAAGCTATATCAAAACATATATTAAAACCTATATGTTTATGACTTCTTTCCATGTGGGTTGTCAGTTGCTTAATATTTCCTATGTTTACCTATGGTAAAGAAAGGAGATATTGTACTCATCTAACTTTAACATAAATTTTGGCAGCTTAATGTGACGTTATGGAAAATGCCATCATCATGAGCAACCAAACATAGGCTATATTAGGCTAACAGTTGTCTATATTCTGTCCCATTTATCCACCAATGGCTGTTTCAGTTATTGTGAGTGAAAACTAAATGGCATAGTAGCATTTGTTTTGGCATTAGAAATTGAAAATGATTTTCAATGTGTTGGCTAGATGGATATACGAAGATTTTTTAAGAGAGTGAGTGAGGAACAGGAGAGAGACCAGGTGGTTGATGCTGAGGAGATCTGCATGGTCAAGGTCAGTGATCTACAGCGAAAACAGGGGCGAGCGCACCGTTATGAGCATTTACCTGAGCACAAAGTTCCCAAGCAAAATTGAACAGTTTTCTATTTAGGAGTGAACAGGTAAGAGACCTTGAGAAAAAAAAAACTATAATTATCATGTGACCTGCAACCTTATGCCAAGTTGTATCTGTATAGTTGACTTTCTGTATTATAAGTTCTACTATTTGCTGGATATTTTTTATATACACTGGTATTTTGTCTTGTAATTGTTAATTACACACTCCTTTATTCCATATCATAGCAGTGTTATTCATATATTAAAACTGTCAACTGCACACTCATTTGGCAGAATAAAAGTTTGACAATTATTCATTTGTTCTTTGTCACATTTCAGTAACATTTATAATTAAACAAGTTGTAATTAAACAAATTAAATAAAAGACTACATCATTTCCCCCTGTTAAGTGCAGTAGACTGAAATGAATAGCTTTATTTGGAAATATAACACATCTAATTTTTAATGGACTAACATAAAATCTTTCTTCAGCATAGACCCCACTAATGAACTGAGTAAGTGTTATTTTTTATAAAAAGAAGAGAGAAAATGCACAAAGGTAGGAAAGGAAAAGAAAGTGATAAAATAATAGGTTTTGTTAAATGTTCTTCATATAATGAATTAATTGACAAAGTTTTTGCAGGGTGTGACAAAAAAACGTTCAAGGTCAAGCTCCTGGGGCTAAGTCCCCCCTATATCTCAATCCTAGTGACGTCCATGCTTCACCCTAAACCTGAGAGCTCTGCTACCAATCTAACAACATCCTTTACACATAATCAGATTGAATATCACCTTCTCTCCTTATGAGGGGGCACACGCACACACACACACACGCACACACACACACACACACACACACACACACACACACACACACACACACACACACACACACACACACACACACACACACACACTAACCACGAACTCAAATGTTAATGTAAACAAAAGCTCTGAGGTTAAAATCCATCCAGCTGACGTGATGCAGGCTGAATAAAAACTTACGGGTAGATGAACACAGACTCCTGCCGACAAGCAAAACACCGGTCTGTCGTCTCTATGGCAGCAAGTTCAATTCAAGTTTATTTATATAGCGCCAAATCACGACAAGAGTCGTCTCAAGGCACTTCACATAATAAACATTCCAATTCAGGTCAGTTCATTAAGCCAGTCAGAAATAATGTTTCCTATATAAGGAACCCAGCAAATTGCATCAAGTCACTGACTATACAGCAATCCTCATACTAAGCAAGCATAAAGCGACAGTGGAGAGGAAAACTCCCTTTTAACAGGAAGAAACCTCCAGAGAATCCTGGCTCAGTATAAGCAGCCATCCTCCACGACTCACTGGGGATCGAGAAGACAGAGCAGGCGCACACACACACACACACACACACATACACACACACACACACACACAAGTTAGAGGGTCAGCCAATCACACGTTAGCCTGACATGGCAGAGCCAATCAGTGAGCTTGTGGGCGGGTCTAAGGGAAACTAGGCTTCAGCTTGAAGAGGCTGCCTCCGCATGGTCCTAGTGCCTGCACCGTATCCAAGTATGACAGTTTTGAATGGTAAGATCTGATGGAAGACGGGGAAAAGGGTACTTTGGGCACTGGGTCTATCCATGCTTAAGGACCGTTGAGGGGGTAGGAAATCCAGCAAGTGGCAAGCCTAGGCACACTAATGGCTAGCCTCTCTGATGCTAACGCCAGCCTATCCATGCTAATGGTCCGTCGAGGAGGTAGGAAATTCAGCTAGTGGCCAGCCTAGGCACGTTAATGGCTAGCCTCTCCAATGCTAACACCAGCCCGTCCAGGCTAACGCTAGCCTATCCATGCTAATAGACAGCAGAGGGAGTGTTTGAACAAGTCAATGACCAGCCGAGGGCTGCTAGTCCCTAGCGTACCTAGTAATAACGCTGGTAAAGGTGCTATTCCTCAGTAAGCAGCACCAGCCTCTCAGTTACCAGCGCCAGCTTGTCATTACAGAGGTCAGTAATTTTCATCATAGGTACACTTCAACTGTGAGAGACAGAATGTGGAAAAAGAAAATCCATGAATTCACATGGCAGGATTTTTAAAGAATTTATTTGTAAATCAGGGTGGAAAATAAGTATTTGGCCACTTCAAACAAGGAAAATCTCTGGCTCTCACAGACCTGTAACGTCTTCTTTAAGAAGCTTTTCTGTCCTCCACTCGTTACCTGTAATAATGGCACCTGTTTGAACTCATTAGCTGTATAAAAGACACCTGTCCACAGCCTCAAACAGTCAGACTCCAAACTCCACTTTGGCCAATACCAAAGAGCTTTCGAAGGACACCAGGAAAAGAATTGTAGACCTGCACCAGACTGGGAAGAGTGACTCTACAATAGGCAAGCAGCTCGGTGTGAAAAAATCAACTGTGGGCGCAATTATCAGAAAATGGAAGACATACAAGACCACTGATAATCTCCCTCGATCTGGGGCTCCACGCAAGATCTCATCCCGTGGGGTCAAAATGATCATGAGAACGGTGAGTAAGAATCCCAGAACCACACGGGGGGAGACCTGGTGAATGACGAATGACCTGCAGAGAGCTGGGACCACAGTAACAAAGGTCACCATCAGTAACACACTACAACGGCAGGGAATCAAATCCTGCAGTGCCAGACGTGTTCCGCTGCTGAAGCCAGTGCATGTCCAGGCCCGTTTGAAGTTTGCCAGAGATCACATGGATGATACAGCAGAGGATTGGGAGAATGTCATGTGGTCAGATGAAACCTAAGTAGAACTTTTTGGTATAAACTCAACTCGTCGTGTTTGGAGGAAGAAGAATACTGAGTTGCATCCCAAGAACACCATACCTACTGTGAAGCATGGGGGTGGGAACATCATGCTTTGGGGCTGTTTTTCTGCTAAGGGGACAGGACGACTGATCCGTGTTAAGGACAGAATGAATGGGGCCATGTATCGTGAGATTCTGAGCCAAAACCTCCTTCCATCAGTGAGAGCTTTGAAGACGAAACGTGGCTGGGTCTTCCAACACGACAATGATCCCAAACACACCACCCGGGCAACAAAGGAGTGGCTCCATAAGAAGCATTTGAAAGTCCTGGAGTGACCTAGCCAGTCTCCAGACCTCAACCCCATAGGAAATCTGTGGAGGGAGTTGAAAGTCCATGTTGCTCGGCGACAGCCCCAAAACGTCACTGCTCTCGAGAAGATCTGCATGGAGGAATGGGCCAAAATACCAGCTACTGTGTGTGCAAACCTGGTAAAGACCTATAGTAATCGTTTGACCTCTGTTATTGCCAACAAAGGTTATGTTACAAAGTATTGAGTTGAATTTTTGTTATTGACCAAATACTTATTGTCCACCCTGATTTACAAATAAATTCTTTAAAAATCCTGCCATGTGAATTCATGGATTTTTTTTTCCCACATTCTATCTCTCACAGTTGAAGTGTACCTATGATGAAAATGACTGACCTCTGTCATCATTCTAAGTGGGAGAACTTGCACAATCGGTGGCTGACTAAATACTTTTTTGCCCCACTGTATATAACCTGTTGTTGTTCTCACCATTCTATTAGAAAAGTTACTGAAGTCCTTGACCATCACTTGTCTGAGTAGATCAGGGTCTGCTACCAGGACCACTGGTCTGCGGCCCAAATAATACCTGGAACGTACCATTAAACCATGTAGTTACATGTAGTGACAACATGTTAAATGTATGTTGTACTAACATGAAATGTTCCTGTTTAATTAACATGTATTTAACATGTTGGCATTACATAAAGAAGTTATAAAATCAAATCTAATTTCATGCAACCGATGTACATGATTCAATTACGTAAATCCAACAGATCTTTTTTTTCATTGCATGTTAGCCCAGACAAGTCAGAAAACGTCATTAAAACCTGCAGCTAAAGTTTTTACATATTAATTAATTATTTTAGACTGTAAAACATAGCTTTACTCACCCACTAATTTTGCCATATGTCTTTGTAATATCAGTGAGAGGTTTGAAAGCCCCCTGAAAAACATGCTTGTTGTGACTTTGAAGAAAGCAAATGCATTCATATGAAATGTGTTCTACTGAGTCCTTAAAGGACAAAAATAAAGAATGAAAGAGAAGGTGACATAATTTCTTTGTTAAACTAGATCTTACATTGCGAAACATGAACGGCACTGGCTTTGGATGTTTGATCCCACATCGAGAGAGGACTGAGAACGGATAGACTGAATACCTGCAGGGAAGGTTAAAATTTTAATAGAAGTGAAGAGACAAATACAAGGAGAACATATTTTTGACATGAAAACACATTTGGGTTTCTACGAGCAAAAAATAGACAAATCCATTGACAAATGACTGGTTTACCCACAGTAAAGAAGTCACAAATCCTGGCGTACACTTACCAGTAAAGGAGACCCAGAAAAACAAAAAAGAGGCTGAATGTGACAGAAATTGTGCTAGCCTCAACCTTAAACATGTTTAGAAAGTCACCTACAGTCCCCATGATGGATACATCAAATGTAGGTTCCAAAATGATTATTGCTAATAGAAATAAAAACTTTTCCT
Organism: Nothobranchius furzeri; assembly: GCF_043380555.1. NCBI lineage: Eukaryota > Metazoa > Chordata > Actinopteri > Cyprinodontiformes > Nothobranchiidae > Nothobranchius > Nothobranchius furzeri. The sequence continues at coordinate 78,766,945 of NC_091744.1, forward strand.
TTTCCTTCAACAAACACACAATTACACTTGTTACTAACACGAAAACATCAAAAAGAGATGTGTTCTGGGATCTCAGACTGGTTCTTCTCCTTTTTGTCCCCCCCTCCCCTAAACCTGTTAATTATTCTTTTGAGGTGTTTGGCCATGTTTGTTTCTGGCCCATCTTGTTTATTTGTCTGGCCCCTGTTGGTTTAGACAGTCTTTTACCTAAATGACAACAAGCATAGAAATGAGTCATGGTGGAGAAGCTGACAACAAACAGGGAATCTGAATGAAGTGGGCGAAATGTCATCCAGTTATAAATCCTGATAACGAGGTTAAGACTGGAGCACACAAATTGACCCGACCCGTTAATCAGCACACCGAAAGAAGAGGATCTGGGGCAGGAGTCAGACACACAACCCAGCCAGGCGAGAACAGTGTTCTTTTTTTTTTTTCTTGATTGCATTCAGTTTAGTTTCAAACCTACTTGTGTCTAATTTATAAAAATGTCAACACAAATTTTATGATTTTCATTTTTCAAATGGCAGCTTTAGATTGTACAAAATAGTGTTTCTGGACTTTACAAAATGCAAAAAAGATGTGGGCCATAGAAACACTGTAGCAATGTAAAGACTTGTGAAACGTGCCTGCCTAAAAGTATGCAATTTATAGTTTACTGTGGAGGGGGGGGGGGGGTTGCCCATAAATATTTATTCAGGCATCATTAACCCACTGGGTGGAAATGCGCTTGTCTCCAGGGTAGACCTCTGGGGCTTGGAACTCCTCCATCTTCCATGGATCTCTGGGGGCAGAACTTTGGCCCCATCATACTCACTACTGAATACTCCTAGAGAAACCACAAGCGAGTGTACGCACACACAGGTGCTCACATGGTGCTCTCACATATGGACTTGGGCCTTTTGACACATCACCTCAGGCTGTGGTTGGCACTAAATGCACTGTGAATTATTACCATGTACTTTTCATCAAAAACTGTTACTGTTATACGTCCTCATACGGTTGGCACAGGGATATTTTGGTTGCGTTGTGTTTTTGCGTGTCCTCCTTTGTTTTTATTTTTCTGCAGGTCTAGAAGCAGATATTTTTATATCCTTTATTGTTTATTTTTGTGAACCATTCTTTTCCGTACCCCACCTTTTCCTTCCTTCTCCCCACCTTTGTCTTTCATTTCATTCTCTGTGTCCGTCAATATTTAAAACAACCAAAGTAATTTGTGATACAGTTTCGGTATCAGGCGAGGTACTATAGCTGAAGCTATACTGCTCCACCTGTGAGAGTAAAACTGTAAGGCTCATCTTCGGCGCTCAGACATCAATTCGGGGGGTGGGGGTTGTTACAAAACAATGAAAAACCAATTTTTCCTGCTGTTAGGTGGTGCCCTCTGAGAAAAATGTGAATCATTTCAATGTTGAGCTGTTCCTGTATCTTGAAGTGGAAAAATACTATGATGATGACAAGGATTACATTTAAAAAAGGTAACAGATTTATTTCAATCCGGTCCATATCAGTTCAGATTCATGCATTTGCCTGGAGTAAACCTCAGCCCAGTCTGATTTCCCAAAATCCAAAGCAACCTTTTATTAACTTTGGGAGAAACTGTTCACTCCCATGTAGGGAGTGAGAGATGAGAAACCTCAGAGTAACTAACTAATCCCTAGTGATGCCGTATTATCCTGAGGGACATTGTCTTTCATATGAGGTGAACTTTCTGCACACAGAGACATCCTGTTGTCATACCAGACTGAAATACTTCAGTTGACTCACAATTTTTGTAAGCTGTAGTTATTCTTAACTAATTCCTCACAGAAATACAACAATACAAATATGATAATATTTCATAGAAACACTACTTACTACATACAGTAGACGTGACAAAAATCCAGATTTCTGTTCCAAAACAACATATTCCATTGACGGGACACCTTATGTGCATTTTTACAAAGTCAATTCTAGTTTTGCGTGTTTTATTAGAAGACCTGTAAACCAATGCTTGGGCAGCTTTGTCATTTGTCCCATGTCCTTGTTCACGAGGTCATAATTGACCCTTTTTTGACCCCTATTAGTTTAAACATACTCTACTTTGATGATCCAAGGTTCACAATGGAAACATTTTAAAGAACCTCAGTCAAATATGTGTTGTTACATTCATTTCAGGGTTAATGCCCTTAGATTTAAAAAATATATAATAAGAAGAATATCTAAAAAAAAAAACAATATAAGAAACCATCAAAGTTGTCAATTATTCATTTTATTTCCAAAGAACTTTTAAGTAAATTGTCAGTGAATCACTCATTTTGTGTATAAGTAAAATAACATAAGTAGAGAAATTGTTTTATATGATTAAAATCTTTCTTTAATGATAACTGTTACTGAACAGTCAAAATGTTGCAAATAAAACAAGATCAGATAGTCTTTTAAATAAAGAAAATGTGTTGACGGTAAATTTTCCCATTTAACAAAAAACAAACTGAAACATGTGTGAAGAGTTAACTTAGCGCTATGTAAATGAAAAATAAATAAATAAACATGAGACAGAGATCCACAGTTTTAATATAGAATCAATCAATCAATTTTATTTGTAGAGCACCTTCCGCAACGTTATCAGAAGTCCAAGGTGCTGAACAGCATCATCATAAAAACATTCCCAGTACCTGGGCATAAAAGCAAGATAAAAACATAAAATCATAAAATAACAAGCAAGCAATATTACAAATACAGAGAGATAACGGAATTAGACTAATCAAATTAAAACAAATGGTGGACAAAATAAGATCAAGCATCCTGATCAAACAGAAGAAGTATTAAAAACCATAATGAACCCTAGCGCTGAAAAGCAATCAAATCAAAATGAGTCTTTAGACGAGACTTAAAGACTTGAAGGGACGACGCCTGCCTAATGCTCAATGGCAATTCATTCCACAGAGTTGGAGCCAAAACAGAAAATGCACGATAACCCCTCGATCGATATTTCGACCGGGGGACCACCAGACGTCCCTGCTTGGCTGAGCGAAGAGACCGAGATGGAGCATACTTGTGCAAAAGTGCAGTAATGTAAGAGGGGGCACTGCCCTGGAGGGCCTTCAAAACAAGAGTTAAGATCTTAAATTTAGCTCGACATTGCACCGGGAGCCAGTGCAGAGCATCCAGCACTGGAGTAATGTGATCTCGACATCTAGTACCTGTCAGGAACCTAGCCGCTGAGTTCTGTACGAATTGGAGCCGTGCAACCGTGCACTGGGCCAGACCGGCATATAGAGCGTTACAGCCGTCCAGACAGGACAGGACGAATGCATGCAACACAGACTTCAGATGAGCTCTGGACAGCAGAGGCCCGATCCTGGATAGTCGTTTCAGATTAAAAAAACAGGACCTCACCACTGTATTTACGTGTGGCAAGATTAAGTGAGGAGTCAATTTTTATCCCCAAATTACTGACTATTTTCTTTTCATAGGGGGTCACAGCTGGTTGTGTTTTACTAAAGATTTCAGTGAGATTTGAGGTTTTAATAATCTGATTGAGGGTCATTTGTCTCTTCTCCCTGGTTTCTCCTTGTGACTTTCACAAATATGCCATCCTTAGGTCCTAGAGTGCCAAATGACTTCAGGTTAAGAGGAACCTGAAAGACAAAAAAAATCTCCTTAAATTGAAGGTCAGTCTTTTTTTACATTTTTATACAAAAGTTTAAATAGGGGTCAGGGGGTAATGATATTCATGAAAATGATGAAGTGTAAGCACATTCCAAATAAAAAAATGTTCAGACAGAGTTACATTTATACCCAGATAATAATGGTTGAGCAATGGGATAAAAACAACACTTTTGTTTGTTGCTGAGTCAACCCACCTTGGTCTCAGAACAGGCCACGATGTTGAATCTGTGGAACAAATGGACTAAAGCCATTTTCATTTCCAGCTGGGCGAGCCTCATTCCCACACAGTTACGAGGTCCAGCCCCAAAAGGCAGGTAGGCGAATGGATGTCGACTGGCCTTGGCTTCAGGTGTAAACCTGGAGGTCAAGAACAGGTGAGAAAAGTTAGGTTTTAAAGTGTTTAGAGAAGATCTTAAAAAGGTCACAATGTCTGTGTAAAAAACACACATGTAAAACAACATTTACATGGTTTAAACACATGATTTATTTTGCTTTAAATTGTACTTTTTTAAAATTTACTATTTTGCATTTCGGTTTTGACTAAATGCACTTTTGATGTAAATGCTAGGACTTTGATCATAATAAAATACTCCTATAACCCTCCTTTAGTTCCAGAAAAGATTATTTTAACAAGTGTGCACCTAAAAATGCAAACAGCACAGAGTCAGTTTGTCATGTGGCTCCAAGCACAAAGACCTGCTGTCCAGCAATGGAGACTAGGAAGTGAGGTGGGGGAGGGGTGTAGCATTGTCTGACGGAGTAAATCTGCTCACGTGAGGGCGTGAACAGTGGCAAAGAAGTGTGCCACAGAGTAGCTGCGGGAGGGCGGGGAAGTGACTTGTCAGGGAGTGTGAGACGGCAAACAGTGCTGTCTCGCGGGGTGATCGAGCATTTGTGTATGCTGCCCCAAAGCTATGGAACTCATTGCCCATTGGAGTTCGGCAGGCTCCATCTCTGGCGGTTTTTAAATCTCGTTTAAAGACCCACTTTTACACTTTGGCTTTTAGACAGTGACTCGTTTTAGAGTTTTATTGTATCATTGTTTTAATTGTGTTCTTAGTATTCATCATGGTTTATCTGCCTTTGATTGAGATTTTTATCCTCTGTTTTAGCTCCTTGTAATGGTTGTGTTTTGTTTTAGCCTGTGCAGCACTTTGGACAGCTCCCATGCTGCATTTTAAACGTGCTATATAAATAAACTATGCTATGCTATGCTATGCTGTCAGATGACAGCTTTTAAATCAGTGGGTTTGTGTGCAGTAAGAGAAAACTGAAATGTTTGGCTTTTAAAATGCATGTGTGGCAAGGTGGAGCAACAAGAGCCCAGGCGGGATTTGATCCCCAGACTCCCAGGTCAGAGTCATGCACGCTAACCAGTCAGCCAAAAGGACATCCCCTTGGCCAAGTAGCCAGGGCGCATGATCAATCAGGATACAGTGACACTCACCCTGTCACTCATATAAACCCTTGTGTCTGACTGAAGTCAAACCAACCCTGATAGTGCAGTTGACAACTGAATTTCCCTTCATTTAACTGGCATCCCAGCTTACGGCTGAGCTATGACCTGTCTGGAAGCTCCCTCTTGCAGAAGTGGCAAAACCGCACACGCTGTTTTCTGAAAATATCACTGTCAAAAGACACTGCATGAATCTAAAGTGTAACGCCATCAAACAGTGCAATATGTATGTGCTAAAATATGCTGTGCTGCAGCATTTTTCTGTTTCATAGGCCATTGGTCAAGTCCTACTTTTACACCGTCTGCTTCAATTCCACTAAGTAGTTTATTTATTGTGTAACTATTGACTAACTGAAAGAATGTCAACATGAAAAGACGTATGTCACAGCATACTGTCTCATGGCTGAACAGACCTAATTCAATCATTCGATTTCCTAACGAACACGTAAACTCAGATAAAGGTTCCCATTCTATCTCAGATAATAGCTCAAATATTGCCAATGCTCAATTTAGATGTGAATGTAACCGCACTGACCGACTTGAAAATTTGTCAGCCCTCTGGGGCCGGCTTGTCACCTGGGAGCCCCAAGCAGTTGCCTGCCTTTCCAGCAAGGTTCACTTGTGGCAATCATTTAATTGTCTTAAAATGACAAAATAATATTTTTTAAGATCGAAAAGATTCCAAATCCATTGTCCGTATATTATCCTTGGATGAAGCTGAATGAGTATGAATAACAAGCTAAAATCAATGATTATTGTTTTCGCCTTGCACAGTAAATGCATCACTATCCCAACAAAACCTGATTGAATTGTTACAGTTAAACGAGGCCAACTTTTTATGAGATTTAGAAATAACTGAAACACCTCTCAGGGATGAACTTCTCTGGTTCTGGCCAGTGGTCTGGGTCAAGATGGAAGAAGCCTGGAAAAATGTCCAATAGCACCCCTTTAGGAAGAAACTGGCCATTTATCACACAGTCATGCTCAACTTCTCGAGTGTACCTTGAATGAAGAAATTAGCACAGAAAACATCTTTTTTTATAAACTCCCCCTCAGTTTTCATGTATTTATCCTGCAGTTTCTTTTTTGAGTGCAGTTTTTGAACAGCTGTAATTTAAAGAGCAAGTCATCCCCAAATCAACATTTTTTTTGCTGATAAACTATATAAATGAGTGTCTAGTTGTGCTGTAGACACGTGTATTCAATAATTTGGCACATCAGTGCATCTTCGTTAAAGAGTAACTAAACCCCAAAATAACTGTTTTGCTTATAAATTGTTTAATTGGGTCTTTCCAAATGCAATCTTTCTGTTTCTGTGACTTTTTTGTCATGTTTGTGTAAACTTGACTACATCTAGATTCTAGGTCTAAAAACATCTTAGTGCTGCCCTCTGTGGGTTGAACTGAGGCTACTGCCTTTTAAATTTTTGATTGACTGGGGTTGGTACAATTTCACATCATCAGTACAGTCTCCTCCCACTACCCCCTCCTGGGATGGAAAATCCCCACACTTGGCCATGCCACTCTGTGCCTCCTGGCAACGCCCACTTTTATAGCATTTTTCAAATCTTGACTAAGGGTGGAGTTACGTTTTCTGGTGGTGTGCAGTCCCTCTTTAACTCATTCACTGCCAGCCATTTCCTGATTGGTAAAGCCCTTCGCTGCCAGCATTTCTCAGCGTTTTTATTGTTTTTAAAGAGTCACAGAACGTTGGGCGCTAGGATGATGTCAACGCCAAAACTACCAAAACTAAGAGTAGACTCACCTCTTACATCAGTGTTGGGTATTTTTATGTCCCTAAAATAAACCACACAAGAGAAAGGGTCAGTAAGGTTTTATACAATGGATGCAGCGGAGAGCAACCGGCCGAGAGCCTGCAAAGGCCTTCGTCCAATCTGCTCTATCCTCTCACCCAAGCGGTTTTATTGAAACACAGGAAAATATGAACAAAGAACAATCCATCACTGTCCTACACTAGCCAATTACAGCGTTGCTTCTAGGCTAAGGCAGGACATTCCAAAAAGGAAGTCCTAATTTATGGCTAACAGCCAGAAACTGCTGAGTCACTCAGAAACTAGGACTGTTTTCCTGTTGCCAGGCAGATTATTCCACCAACCCCCACAGCATCCCAGAGCTTGACTGAAAGGAAAAAAAAGAAACAGCCCTGAGGCCTAATTTTACAACATGATTACTTAAAAAAGAACATTTAAAACAGTAAAATACATTAAAAACCCTAACAATCAGGAAGAATTTGCGCGTTTCAAGCATTATCCATTTGTTTATAATCTGTTGTTGAATTGTGATCGGCAGAAGCTTTTCCGGTTCGCGCCTCACTTTTTTTTTTTACAGCAGCGGCCCAAAACAATCTCTTAACACAAAGATTTTCTGCTTCCTGATCACGTGACGTGTGACGTACATGGATGAAGATCGGCTTTAGAGCTGGGATGTTTGTTCACACAGTGCAGTGGCTCGTTCCGACGCCCACACGGTAAAAAAAAATGCATATTACGACTTTAGTCGTCAATGGCAGTGAATGAGTTTAAATTTACATATTCTGTCTAAAACGGTCAGTGTTCATCATCGGGTAAAAACTCGTTACTGCATTTGAATTTAAATCTGCCAGCGCTATTGGCTAAGAGGTACACAATGACGTCAGCTGATATGTCACAATGCTGCTGCGAGCCTCTGTGTGCATATGTGCTGGTGGCTCTGCCCTCTCGGTCTGCCAGGCAACAGCATTTGTTGCATTTTTCGAACATAAAGTGGGAGTGGAGTAATTTTCTTGTAGGGGGTGACTTGCTCTTTAATAATTTTACACTCAAAGGTCTTGATTCCTTACCTGAAACCAGGAGGGTAGAGCCTCAGTGTTTCACTGATAACCATGTCTAAATACTTCAGCTCTTGGACATTTCCGTAATCTGTTGACTCCTGTCAAATATGAACATTTGTTTAAATTATCAATAGTCTGATGGTAAAAATAGTATCTGACTGGATCCAGAAAACTACTGAACTCACGTGTCTTTTAAAGAATTCATCCACCTCCTCCTGGACTTTGTGCTGACATTCAGGATGGAGGGCCAGCAGGTAGCAGCAGAAGCCTAACGTGTTGCTACTCGTTTCATAACCTGCCAGGAGGACGACTAAAGACTGACCCACAATCTCATCCTCTGTTAGCGTCCTTTTTTGTGGACAATTGATGAGCGATTCCTCTGGATGAGGACCGCTGGGTTCACGCTTGGATGCCGATGGCTGTGTTTCTTGGCTCCTGTCACCAAACTCATCAGAGTGATTTAATGTGTCAAAGTGTTCCAAAGAAACGCTCTCATGGCCAGTCCGAGCATCTAAGATCAGCTGAAGGAGATCTCTACGCCGCTACAAGCAAAAATCCTTGTTTACATCATTCCAAAGAAGACACCTGTATTGAGTAGATAGAATTTTCAAATATTAAACCAGACACCTACCTGATCAGGAGGCTGTTCTTCTCTCTGCTTTATGATCTTCTGAATGCTGCTGATGAAGAATTTGTCAATCTGGACTTGCCTTTTGTTAGGGATGAGTCGTACAAGAGGAGTCATGAAAGTAGGACAGAGAACTGTGCAAACACACCCAGAAAATGTCAGCAAATTTAAAATGTGAACTGTCTATACGTGTCAATGCAAATGTTACATGCATGTCTATTGTGCATTAAAAAAAACATTTTTTTCTGGTTACCTTCAGCATCTGTTTTCAGGAGTTAAAAAAAATCTGTTTCAACCAACCCTATTGAGAGTTGGGATCACTACTGAATGATTTTAAGGACTTTTTTTTACTTACAATGCTAGTCGGATCCATTCACTTTCTGTGTTTTATGCTAAGCTAAAGTAAAAGGAGTACAGCCGGGTCAGGAGAATGACTGGGCTGGTATTTTATTTTATTTTTTTCCCACTTATTTAACTTTTAGAAATATGTCAACAGACAAAATTTCAATTTTGGCAGCAACATCCCTTCAAATCTTTCTGGCTAAATTTTATATTTTAAAATTTATATACAACAAATCTGTACAGAAGAGAAAGACAAAACTCTTCCCCAGTGATGTGGGAGACTCATCACCAACTACTACAAAGACCTGATTGTGATTGTTTCCAGCCAAGGTGATACGTTTGGTTATAAAATTCAGGGAGCAATTCATTTTTCTAATAGAGCAAAGTTGGTTTAGACAGCTTTTATTTACTTTAAATTATTTTAAACAGCATCTTGTATTTTCTAGTCATCTTAAATGGACTTGTTTGTTGATCTGAAACATTAAAGGCAAACAGCAGCAAAATGACAAATACATTTTCACACAACTCAAATCTTCCGTAAGGGTCAGTGACTTACTGGTAAACAGCGTGAGTGGCTTCAGGAAAGGCATGGTGAAGAACATGTTAGCGTGTTGAACCAGCGGATCGTCTGGGTTTTTCTGGGAGTCCACTTGGGTGCCAAAAGCTACGTTGATGATGACATCCATGGTGAAGCAGCCAAAACATCTACAGGAAAAAAGAAAGACAGATTAAATACGATAAACAGAAAGACTATTTGTGCTGATTTTCAGTTTGTTTGTGACCTGTAGATGTCAAAAGCTTTTCCCGACTCAGCATGGTTATTTAGGTTGTCCATCAAAGAAACGACGGCTGTGTTGATGAGTGGAACCATCTATGGGAGAAAGATATGTGAGCATTAATCCAGTGATTATCTGTTTTCTGACAAAAACATCATTAATAATCTCACTTCTTTCAGCTTGGCAGCACTGAAGGAGGGAGTTAGGATGCTCCGAACCCTCTTCCACCGTTCATCCCTCAGCCTGAGCAGACCGTCTTTCATGGGCTTGGTGGTAACAATAAACTTGTGCACAACATTTAGAAAATGTGGGGTTATAATACATCAGAGCTTGTACTGAAACTATGGTATCCTGTTATTGTTCTCACCATTCTATTAGAAAAGTTACTGAAGTCCTTGACCATCACTTGTCTGAGTAGATCAGGGTCTGCTACCAGGACCACTGGTCTGCGGCCCAAATAATACCTGGAAGGTACCATGAAGCCATGTTAGCCCAGACAAGTCAGATCAAGTAAATAACACATGCAGCTCAAGTTTTTATAATGAAAACATTTAAACAAGTTTATACTGTAAAACATGGTTTTACTCACCCACTTATTTTGCCATATGTCTTTGTAATATCAGTGAGAGGTCTCAAAAAGCCCTGAAAAACACGTTTGTTGTGACTTTAAATAGCATTAATTTAAGATCAAATAATTCTATTGAGTCCCTAAAAATTACAACTGAAAGAGAAGATGACATAATTAGTTAAATTTGATCTCACATTGCGAAACATGAGCATGTTCCCAAAGAACGGCACTGGCTTTGGATGTTTGATCCCACATCGAGAGAGGACCGAGAACGGAGAGACTGAATACCTGCAGGGAAGGTTAACATTTTAAAAGAAGTGAAGAGACAAACCCAAAGAGAACACATCTTTCACATGAAAACACATTTGGTATAGAGATTTGAAAAAGGCAAATGTTATGAGAAATGACAGATTTCATTATCGATGTGATTTTGGTTTACTTCCAGAGCACTAACACCACAAATCCTGGCGTTTACTTACCAGTAAAGGAGACCCATGAAAACGAGGAAGAGGCTGAATGTCACAGAAATTGTGCTGGCCTCAAGTTTAAAGATGCTTAGAAAGTCATCTGCAGTTCCCATGATGGAACACACTTTAGTTTTTAACAAAAGGTTAAAAAATCTTGTTGCGGATGCGATTAAACAGTTTGCCTTTCTGTGGAATAAAAATCACACATTTACACCTGTTTTTGACACGATCACACCAGAGGCAGTCTGCTTGCGTCCTGTTATCTTAGACTGGCTCCTCTGCTTTTTCCAGAAAGCTGTTAATTATTATTTGGAGGGGATGGGGTTCCTGTTACTCTTTATTGTTTGGTCAGTGACGGGAGGCGCCATAAAGGAAACATGACAGAGCAGTTTCAGTTCAAATCAACACAACCTGATTTATAAAACACCTTAAACTTTCACACGGGACCAAAGTGCTTTACACCAATTTGGGCTAAAAACAATATATAAGATGGCAACATTCACACAGCCTAAAACCAACAAGCAAGTAGAAAAAAGACATAACAATTCAATTCAATTCAAGTTTATTTATATAGCGCCAAATCACGACAAGAGTCGTCTCAAGGCACTTCACATAATAAACATTCCAATCAAGCCCCCACAATGCCGCTCAGAAAATGGTCCCATCCCGGAAGTAAGAAAAATTGCAGTTCCACCCTCATCCGCTGGGGGCTGGTGCCAGAAGCGAGCAAATCCTCATTGACTCCCATGTTAAAAATGCCGATTTCACAGCAGAAATAAACATGTTTACAGCCTGGTGCCAAAACATGTTTTTTGTCTAAATTATCTAGTTTATACTCATGACAACTCTGAGGGGGGTGAATTTTTTTCTCACTCTTCTGTTTAAGTGTATTGAAAGCCTAAAATTCTGTATAATTAATGAGCATCCGACACACGTGACCGCCGCCTCAGACCCACGTGACCACAGAGCTAGCTCCGTGGAAAGGCCTCAGTACAGCCTCGGTCTGGCTTGGAAACTGCTCCGGCATTTTGAGTCTCTGTGTTTGTGTATTCTTCTTTGGATATTATTGGTGCAATTGTTGGACAAAATGACTTGCAGTGGTATTAATTGCACTAATAGAGCGTCCAAGGAGTCTCCACTTCATTTTTTTCGGTAAGTTAAAATCTATATTCGTATTTTATGTCACTGCCACCTTTAAACTAGCTGAGTTTACCGAAGTAGCTAGCTAACTATCAGTTTAACATGTAGCATGTACTGTTTAACCATGAAATTTAAATGTAAAATACGGTAAAATAATTAATAGGGCATATTTAGATGGGTAATAGGGTAAAACCCAGTGCATTTAAGATAAAAATGGGTTGAAATATGACGGAGCGCTAAGAGGGAGACTTCTGTGTCCATTCTTACATCCGGTAATCCCCAGCGGTCAGGCCGGGCAGCCTGACCGATCCGGCGCCTACTTGCTGCGCCTAGCTGCTGCGCGGTCTGACCGCTCATGGAGTTTTTCATGTCTGACTTTAACCGCATCTACCGTATTACGGCGTGAGCGCAACAGCGACAACTTAATATCGATGTGTAAGCAGCCTGAGTGGTAGGGTGTTTTCATCTGAACCCTTAAAACCTCCAGCAGGCTATGCTGCACTATTGACGTGTTAGCGCGCGGCGCTAACAACTTAGCAACGTGACATGTCTCTGAGAAAGCGTAAAACACGGACGCTTCTTCTGAAGCGGAAAATAACACCTCTTCTTAAGCAGAGCAGGATGTCGCCTCGGCTCGTTCACGGCCGAGCCGGACTGAGCTCGATAACATTGACCAAGCACAGCCACTGGGCCGTTGTAGCTGCCACCAGGCCTGCTGAAGGAACTCCAGCGGGTTTCATCAGACTCGTAAAGTTTCTTGTTTTTGCTGGGGATTTCTGTATTTTACCGCTCCCTCCTGCAGTCTTCCCCTATTAAAATTTAAAATGTGTAACTTTATGTATTGTGATGAATGACTAATATTCATGTAAAACTAAAACGTTAGGCATTTAGGGGGAAAAAACAAAATAATAAACATTATACAGATGTCAAATAAATCAAACTGTAATTAAACTATATATTTTCAAAGTCATATAGACAGCATGATGGTTTGTGTGATCCGCGCGGTTTCACTTACACCCCTTTAATGATCAGGCTGTTTTTTATTATTTTTATCAGCTGATAGCAGTTAAAATTATGGTAAAAAATACTTTTATCTGTTTTTGATAACTTAGAGCATCTTCCTGGGCATTAAATATAACCCAAATGTTTTATTATGAGCAGATCTGATGAAGGTGTAGACAAGCAGTCTGCAAAGTAAAACTTGTTTAGAGTCCAAACTCTTACTAAAGCTTTTGAAAAGAAAAAATGGTTGAATTTTGAGAAATATCCACAACAGGGGAGCGACACCTCTGAAAAATGTATATTTTCTCTGAATTCATAGAATAATGTGAAGATTCTGGGAAAAGTTGGGATTCTGAGATTAAAACGTAAATCTTTCTAATCATAATTCTGGCAGTTTTTGTGTCCTTCTGCTGTGGAAAGTCGTGCAACATGAAGATACTGAGAAGATGCTTACAACCTGTATTTTTATTCCATCCATAAATAAAATCATGAGCTATTTTTTTAATCCAAATTTGATCCAAAGGGCCATCGTTGGTTCCAGACCCGTTCTAGAACATTCCTCTAATCTTAAAGTCATCATCAGTTTCTTCCTTTTAACAAATATTTATTTGTTCAAATATTTAATATTTATAACTGGAATATTTGTTCCTCCCTCTCCCACTGCAGTTAGTCCTGTCCTGCAACCCTGTTTTTGCAGCTTAGTGAAGCCAACCATCACTAACCTGGGGGTGGTTTTGGACCCAGAGATGCGGATGGACTCCCACATTAGCCAGGTGGTTAGATCCTGCTTTTCCCGGCTTCGCCAGCTACCAAAAATGAAGTCCATCCTGAAAGACGTGTCATATTTTCTCCCCAAGCTGGACCTGACCGTCATGTATCGGTCCAAAATAGTGTGATGATATTGTGTTTTTTGTACATAACAGACTTTTTAACAGACAAATTTGTCGCATTCTTCTACACCTCTTCACGGGCTCGCCACAGTAAATATTCTATTTGGCAAGAGATAAACTTTATTGTATTTATCCTAGTGAATCTATAATTAAACGGGTAAACTAGTATTAGCACATCCAACATCAAAGAAAGTAAAATGTTACTATCAGGAGAGGGAGAATGTTTAAGTGGTTAGCAGCAGTGTGCTAGCCGATGGCCCCCTCCATGAGGCCACCACAGCTCAGCAAAACGTCATTGTAGCTTCTTCTGGGGAGAAAAACACTTAGAGAAAAAATAAAGTTAACAGCTGAAATAGCAGGAAATAATACAGTTAAAGAGCAGATTGTAGAAGAAAGAAACCCCTGGGTTAAACTGGTCTGTCTACTGCATAATGCTGAACTCTAACATGTGTCCTCAGGGAAGGACCTGATTGGTGTCCAGAACCTGCTGAAGAAGCACCAGGCTCTGCAGGCTGAGATCACAGGTCATGAACCTCGCATCAAGGCTGTCACCCAGAAAGGAGAGACCATGGTGGAGGAGGGTAGAGCGGGTCTGGTCCTGACATGTTTCTGAGGTGTCTGCAGGTTCTGGCTCACTTTTTTTGGGTCCAGGTCACTTCGCTGGTGAGGAAGTGAAGACTAAACTGTGGGAGCTTCATGGACGTTGGGACACGCTGAAGGCCAAGGCGTCCCAGAGGAGGCAGGACCTGGAGGACTCTCTGCAGGCCCAGCAGTACTTTGCGGATGCTAATGAGGCCGAGTCCTGGATGAGGGAGAAGGAGCCCATCGTTGGAAGTCCAGACTAAGGGAAAGACGAGGACTTGGCCGAGGTATGGAAGTCCCTTCCTGAGAAACTCCAATCGCTTTTCTTTGCTCTCTTTCCAGTCCTTCATAATTAGTGTTTCTGTATTTGTCATTTCCTTCGGTTGTCTACCAGACGTCGTTGCTCGTTTGAGCGTCTCATGGGTTAGGGGTAGAAGTGCTGGCCTCGCACAGGAAGTGATGACAAACGTGTTCCCGTCGCTCTTATTTCAAACGGTTTACAAGCTGTGATGTGTGTTCCCGCTGCAGAGCAGCCATGACACGTGGCTGCCAGCAGAAGGCTCACGCTTTTCCACTAAACACCCGCAGAGCTACGTCTGCGGTGAACTGAGCAGGGTTTGTTTTACGGTGGCGGATCCGATTGGACCATCGCTGCGAGAAAGCTCCACTTGTGTCAGACGAGCTGAAGGTTCTGATGTTCTGCTCCACAGGCTCTCCTGAAGAAGCACGAGGCCCTGATGTCGGACCTGTCGGCTTACGGCAGCAGCATCCAGGCCCTGAAGGAGCAGGCCCAGTCCTGCAGGGTGAGTTCAGAACCCTTGGCCCGTCAGAACATTCTTATCCACCACGTTCTAACACCAGACCTGTTAACCCGACAGCAACAAGGTAATCAGCAGGTGCTTTTGTCCTGCAGGACCTGAAGGACAAAGAGTACCGCCTGAGGGACATCAACAAGGTGGCATCTGAACTGGAGTCAGAAGGTCTGATGGCTGAGGAGGCTCCTATGGTTCAGGCTCAGGTGAGCGTCACCTGTCTGCAGCAGCTGGTCCCTCTCACTTCCTGGTTTAACTCTGCTCGTCTATGTTTGTAGCAACAAGAACATCTGGGTTCTGCTCCTGGAAAGGTGCGTGTTGTCCTCCGCCTCCACCAGAACCAGACGTGGTGTTTATGTTACCACTCATTTGTTTGTTTGTTTGTTTACAGGATGAAGCCGACTCTAACACGGCGTCACCCTGGAAGGTGAGTTCATTCAGCTGATCAGAGGTCACCTCTGATGGCCGCAGTCACGGCCGACCGTGCTGACATCACACAGGAATTCAGGTGACCCGGCAGGCACCAGGTGCTGTTGAAAGTGGGGACATGTCAGCTGGTTGCCATGGCTACAGTTATCTTTATGCATCTGTATGACTGCTGACTGGTGTGTGTTTCCTGTGACCTTTGACCTCAGACCGTACGGTTGGGCGTTCAGACGACGGCTAACTTTAATTCCATCAAGGTAAGAGGAAGCTCTTCCCTTCCTGTCTGAGCGATCCGTCTCCAGGTTTCTTCGTCCGGCGTCCAGCCCGCTGGCGTCCACCTTCATCTCACCTTCATCTCATCTCACTTCATTTATAGTGCAATACTTTCACATTATCATTTTCCCACACTTCTGTATACCTGTATTTTGTTGTTTTTCAATAAAGAATGACAAATTATTTCAGTTTGGTTTTTGTTGCACACAAATATATATCTGTAAAAAATATCTACAAAGCTAATGTTTACATAACAAGTATGATTGGGTTTTGCAATACGGCACTCAAGTTTATTTTAGTAAGATTTTCAAACCAAGTAAAGTTAGTAAAGAACACATTTCTATTGTCTGCTAAGAAACTGTTGGGATTTAAAATGGGCCTGTTGTACAAAAAACTTGTAAATGATTATTCCTCACTTTTGTCTTAACCAAAGAAATTCCAGTAATTGAGCAAAAACATTTATTTTTAACACTACATTTTATAAAACAGGGCGCAAAGTGTCGGCACACGTATGTATGTATGTCGATGGTCCGCCCCAACCAAACCAGGAGACACAGACGTCAGGGAGGCCAAGGTTGTCTCTGCAGCTCTCTGGGCACCACGCCTCACTCAGCTGTCTCCAATGATCCAAATGGCTATGGAGGAAAAAATAACAGGTTTGGCCTAGCTGTTTAAAGTACAAAACCATACATGAAGTGGTCAAGACAAGTACTTGGAACTTACACGCTGCGTTGTGTAGCTGACGTTGGAGACACACAGGCTGCCATGGTGACCTTTTAATAGATCTAAGAAAAAAATGTAATAAAAGAATGAAACTTAAAAACTCCCAAACCTCATGTCATATTTACTAATCAGCTATGGCTGATTTGTTTGGATCACAGTGAGTTACACTAATTCTAATATATTTTTATTTCTATTATACATACATACTTTTTAACTGTTATTTTCACATGACTGTTATCAGGCTCTCTTGTTCTGGTTCTGATGATAATCCCGTGTCTTCCAGTAAGTTATCTTGTGCTTACTTCATCTGTATAATGTCTCTTTACTTTTGGTAAATTGTACTGAGTCCAGAATAAAGGCTAGCTGGCTGTACAAGATACAAACAAGTATTACGTTTTGGAAATATATGAAACACCGCCAGCATCTGTTAGAGCCTGTGGCGGGGTGCTGAGGGCCGGCTCCAGCCCAGGAATGAGCTCTACACACCGGCCGGGAGGGTTTGAAACACCGCCATCCTCTCCTCTGCTGGCTGTTCATTCTGTTATGGTTACCGGTGCTTGTGTTGCAATGTGAAACGTTTGGTCTCAGATTTTGTAAGAAAGATAATAAAATGTCCCCCCAAAATACGACTTAAATATATTTTCTCTTCTTCATGATACATTTAATGGCTGGTGCGACTCAGGAGTGATAGCGCCGAAAAAAACTGTACTGAAAACGTGCTCAAAGCAAAATGTATTCATTACGGAAATAAATTATAAACTTACCGATTTAAAACTTTTTTAATACAGGTACTTCTCACGAACAGGCGCAGAAAACCTCCACCTAAACTCCGTGTGAGGTTCAGGTCGATGGGTGTTCCAGTTAGCTCCGGTTGGGTTGAAGCTAGGTGGCTACATCCGTTAGCTCGGCTCCCACCTCCGCTTTAGCTTTGGGTTAGCCAGGGTTAGCTTCAGGTTAGCTCGTAGCTAGTTCGCCTGGGTGTCGTCACTCGAGCCCAGCCTTACAGCCACACCCTCAGCGCCTCCTCTCTTCCCTTTTATGGAATTGTCTGGGCTGGACGGAACCTGTGACACGGTCAAAATGGCGGTGGTGGACACCTCCCATTATGGACAGATAACGTGTTATTGAAGCCTATGGAATCGAATTGTCCAGTATATGTACAGTCTATGATTCCAATTCAGGTCAGTTCATTGAACCAATCAGAAATAATGTTTCCTATATAAGGAATCCAGCAAATTGCATCAAGTCACTGACTGGTGTCAATGACTTTACAGCAATCCTCATACTAAGCAAGCATTAAGCGACAGTGGAGAGGAAAACTCCCTTTTAACAGGAAGAAACCTCCAGAGGATCCTGGCTCAGTATAAGCAGCCATCCTCCACGACTCACTGAGGATCGAGAAGACAGAGCAGACACACACACACACACACACACACACACACACACACACACACACACACACACACACACACACACACACACACACACACACACACACACACACACACACACACACAAACACACACACACACACAAAGACAAAGTAATGTGTCGATAGTTATATTGTGATGTCTTAGTAAATATTCTATTTGGTGAGAGACAAACTTTATTGTATTTATCTTAGTGGATCTATAATTAAACGGGTAAACTAGTAGTAGCACATCCAACGTCAAGGAAAGCAAAAAGTTATCAGGAGAGAGATAATGTTTTAGTGGTTAGCAGCAGTGTGCTAGTCGATGGCCCCCTCCATGAGGCCACCACAGCTCAGCAGTATATATATATATATATATGTATATGTATATATATATATATATATATATATATATATATATATATATATATGTATATATACATATACATACATTATATACATATATGTGTATATATATATGTATATATACATATATATATATATTTATACATATATGCATACATTATATACATATATGTATATATATATATGTATATATATATATATATATACACACACATATATATATGTACACATATATATACATATATATGTATATAATGTATGTATATGTATATATATATATATATATATTTATATATACATATACATACATTATATACATATATTTGTATATATATATTTGTATATATATGTGTGTATATATATATGTGTATATATACATATATGTATATATGTATATATATATGTGTGTATATATATATGTGTATATATACATATATGTGTATATATATATATATATATATATATATATATATATATATATATATATATATATATATATATATATATATATATATATATATATATATATATATGCTCAGCGGTGGGCTCCCCCGCCCAACGCTGAGCACAGCAACCCGCCACTCCAGACCCCAACCAGACGGCCAGACCTCCCTCCTAGCCTCCAGCCCCAGGAAGCCAAGTGACAACAGAGGTGTGCTTAGACCCCTAGTCTTAGCACATCTCTGTAACTAAGTTACTTTTGGAAGGAGTAATCTGTAGTCAGTAATCAGATTACTATTTCAAGGTAACTGTGGCAACACTGACTGTCGGACCCAGGAAGGGCTTTTTTGTGAAAATCCTAAGAAGAGAAAAGTAAAAGGACAAATCCATTTGTCCTGCAAGTATACATGAGACTGGCGGTGTCTGGTGATTCCTTAAAATGATCTAAATAAAACATTTACTTTGATTTTTAAACACTGCAAGTAAGGTTTAATTCCTCCCATAATTCATGAAGTTATAACGATTATATTAAACAGACAGCATGTGGAGAACACTCCAAAACACTTCAAATAATTGTAAAAGCAATATTTTATATTGCTTATGTACAACAATTTTTCCCTGTAAAACCTGAGCTGGAACACATTTAAGAGCTAAATAATATTGTTATAAATTCACATACCTACAATATCTCAGTCTATTTAAGATTTAAATTCTTGTTGAGAATATTTGACTTTACTAAAGAAGAACAAAGGTTTCCCAAATGCATTGACCTGAGAAGGATGGACATTTGTGTTACTCATTTTTCAGTTTTGAAAATGAAGCCAAACTTCTAACTTATTGATTTACATTTAGGATAACCTCTCAACCTCTCCCTAAAGTTTATCATTAGTGAAGGAGGATTAGCAGCTCTGCGATGGACTGGCTCTCTGTCCAGGGTGTACCCCGCCTGATTGCCCATTGACCGCTGGAGATAGGCACCAGCGCCTGCCCCCTGACCCTACATGGACAAGCGGGTTCAGAAAATGGATGGATGGATTAGCAGCTTTTTAAAAACAGAAAGTTAAAGTTAGATGTTTTTAACTAGAAAGTTTTACATCAATTACCATCAAACGTGACTTACTGGTTTAAATGTTCATACTGCAATAGTGATAAAATGGAACTAATTTAAAACAATTTGTTTGATGCATCTTGTAACCAGTCAAATTTGTGAAGCACTTTGGAAAAAAAGTGGTTAATTATCTTCTTTTGTGACGCATTTATTTAAATTCTGTCTTATTGGAAACACAAAGAAAAAACACATCTTTGTGTGTTCCATCAAACCAAGTCAGATGTTGGAGAACCTGGTTTAAAAACCTCAGATTTTGTCTTTTGTCAGCCTGACTATGAAAGTGACATTTCACGAGTTTCCTTCATTTCAGACTTCAGCTTGTGTTGTAATATGGATGGAGGAGGACTGAACCCAGAGCAATAAGAACAGAGAAACTGAGGCCCTGTCCACACGTAGCCGGGGATCTGCCAAAACGTAGATATTTTTCTACGTTTTGGCCTGTCATCCACATGAAAACTGAGTTTTTTCACACGAAAACGGATCTTTTTAAAAACTCCGGCCAAAGTGAAGATCTGCGTTTTCTCCGTTTTGGGTGTCTGCGTGTGGACAGACAAAACCGGAGTTTTAAGGTCTGCAACGTCACTTTCCGCGACAAAAAAATGCTGACATCACGTGTGCGACCTGTGTTTACACTAGCCGACAGCATGGATGCCCTCAGAGCTGCGCTCGCTTTATCAATTGTCCAAGCGCTTTTTGCTTGTTTGTTTTTGCAAGCGGAATTACTGCTCCTTGTGGAAGACCACAGACGAAGGACGAGGTTAAGAACGGGGGAAGTACTGCCGCCTACAGGTCTGGCATGTCCTTAACAACGTATTTGTCCGGGTACGTGTGGACAGAGTTTTTTTTTTTAACGAGGTGGTGTGGATGCAAGTTTTTGGAGGGGCGGATATTCGTTTTAAAAAAAAAATACCCGGCTACGTGTGGACTAGGCCTGAGTGATAAATAAACTGGGAGGGCTGATCACTGATCAGGATCAGCTGAGTGGAGGCTGACGAGCAGCAGGTGGAATGAATTAGAGAGACCCGGGGAGCTGTGGCAGAGAAAGGGCAGGGAAACGAACAACACGCTGAATAAAACAGCAAAATCAAACCCCAAAACGCACAAGTTCTCTGAGTTAAACAATTGAAAGTATGCTCATTTAAATACAAATTTAGGATTTTTTTTAACACTTTCACTTTGCAATATTGTACTTTTATATTGGAATTATTGGAATGTTTTCAGAAAGTAAAAATAAAACATTAAAATCAGTAAAACAAGTCCAAGTGCGTTTTGTAACATCAAAAAGACGTTACAAGATGGTGCTGATACCTAATATGCAGTTATCTCCAAGAACTTTTTTTTTAACAAGTTGATTTTAATGATATTTTTTATGTCGTAATTCAACAAATGCATCCAAAGGAAGGCAAGTAAACAAATGAATAAAAAGACAGATCAAAAGTTTAGTGATGTGTCGGTCGTGAACGAACCGGCTCTAAGAGCCGGCTCTTTGAAGTGAACGACGGGAGCCAGCTCGTCATTGGGAGCCGTCCCCTCCCCTACCCCCCCCCCCCCCCCCTCTTGCTTTAGTGAAAGCTACAGGCGATTGGTCAACATGTGTAACTGCGTGTCCAGACTGTCCACACACAGAGCAGTAGGGGTGTGGAAGAGGGAGGATCAGACTCAGACACACAGCAGAGCACATGCGGGCGGAGGGAGACGAGAGGGAATGAGGAGGAGGAAAAAGGCGAGAGAGAGAGAGAGAGAGAGAGAGAGAGAGAGAGAGAGAGAGAGAGAGAGAGAGAGACAGAGAGACAGAGAGACAGAGAGAGACAGAGAGAGACAGAGAGAGAGAGAGAGAGAGAGAGAGAGAGAGAGAGAGACAGAGAGAGAGAGAGAGAGAGAGAGAGAGCAGAGTGTGACGAAGACGATGAGAAAATGAGCGCCAGCAGTCGGAAAGTGGAGATTTCTTAAAGTGTTCAGTTATTAAGCTACCTATTGGGTTTCATAAACGGCAATTTTCGCTGAAAAGCTTGAAGTTTGCAAGTATGAGACGAACATATTTTAAATTTACGTCAGTGCTAACCAAATTTAGGAATTTTAAAAGATTTCTAAGAGCCTTAATTTTCCTTTAATCAAATTCTAGACTTTTAAGACTTTTTAAGACCCCGCGGATACCCTGTCCGGGTAAGGGATGAGGTCCTGGGCGTCATCAGGGGTGTAACTACCTACTTTAAATTCCTGCAATGCATTGATGCATCTGCATTTAAAGGTCAAAAGCTCTAAGTCAGGGAAGCAATGGCGATCTGTAATGTAATGATGAAACTGATCGCTAGCAGGAAGCAGTTCCCAAATATTTCAAACAAGCATTTTGTTTCCATGGAAACTTAAGCATCCTCACACACACACACACACACACACACATGTAACGTGAGGAAATATGGGTTTTCTGTCACAAAGGTGGTGTTGGACTCAGCTGGGTCAAAGCTGGGTCACTGAGAACTTTCACCCACAGATTAAGACCTGAACGCCAGCGAGTCTGGGAGGAAACCATAACATCTGCCACCTGCAGTACCAGAAGAAGGAGTTCTCATGGACAAGTAGTCATAACATAACAAGTCTTAAAACTTTGTTTCTTGATTTTAATGTTAAAGTAATCATTATCATTTTGCTCATTATAAATGTGTTTAATCAAATGAATGGTTCTTATGCTTTGTGTAATTATAATGGATTAATGAATCCATTCTTAAATAATGTTGAGGATGTTTGTTACTGACCTTCACACACACTGAAGCACACAAACACTCACACACACCCACACACAGATTCTCACAGTAAACTCCAAACACATTTGCTGACGCACACGTTTGCTTTGAGAAGAGAAAGGCTTTTGGTAAGTTTCAGTCTTATGATTTCAGTTCGTGCTTGACAACTAAAGAGAGAGGACGAGTGAACAACCGCTAACGGGGGAACGGAGCCTATTGGCTCAATCCCCCCCCCCCCCCCCCCTTTCTCACGCTGTTCCTGCCAAGCCAGGCAGAATAGCTGAATCGCAACTTCTAACGCAGACTCATTACCGAGTCTTTTGATTTCTGAGTGAATTAACTTAAGAAAGCGCATCGACAAAACGCTTTACCATCAACGTGTACCGAGGGCAACTCTGGACCGGTTCCGTTCGACACCTACGTCTCCCCTGTCAGCCGCCGGTATCATCTGGATGAACCACAACATCCTCCACGGCCCGGATCCGAAAGAGGGTCCACAAGAGTTCGGTGAGACAGAGCACGGTGTTTAGCGTTTGATGCAGTTCTCTGATAAGACCTAAGTTTATCCAAACCATCACTTCACTCAGACACCTGTTCTTCCTGAAGCAAAATCAGATGCACACACGCATTCATCTCACCTCATGTTCAATTCTCAATACACTTTGCACACACACGCATCCATAACCACATCATATTACTCTCAATCTTCATTCACCAACAGAAGGTCTGTTTGAGCAAGAACAGCATATCAACTGTTAAAGATTGTCCCACAAGTTGCCAACGTTGATTGTTATTTCCTGTTTGTCAATTTCAAAATCATTAGTTTAATTTGAAGAATTAAAACTTTTAATTGTCAAACTGGTTTCCTCATTGAACTGAAACACAGACACACAGATATTATCGTCAGTTTATCAATGAAAACAACCTTTGAGTCTTCTTAACAATATAAAATTTGGTTATTGATTTATTAAAAATTAATATTCCGAATTAATACGTAGCATGGTTCCTCTTTCATAAAAGAGCATAAAACCACAACGCTACAATAAAACTGAGTAAAGACAGTTTCTCCTTACAATATGGCTGAACCAACCAGTTTTTCTTTACACACACACACACACACACACACACACACACACACACACACACGTACATGCTACTATAAATATGGATAATACCATTTAACAGCTCCTATTCCATTTATTCTTGTAGATGTGTTATTATTATTATTATTATTATTATTATTACTTTTTTAAATAATGACCCCACAGTATTGGTGGTCTGTTTTCTATTTCTTGTGTACTGCTGTCGCTCCATTTCCCCCTCCCTCTCTTTCCCTGTTTGTGTTGTATGTCTCTTTTCTCCCTGCCTGTCCACGCTGGTCCGTAGGTGAATGTGGTCTAACATGCCACAAACATAATAAAGGCTATTGCACAACAAGAGGAATATCCCACATCCCTCTTGCTGTAGAGCAGAACTGCTCTGGCTTCCAGTTCATCCATTCTGTCTGCTTCAACTACCTCGACTACCAGGAGGACAATCAGGACAACCAGGAAAACAGAACTACCACGATCAAACAATAGTCATTAGGACAACCAGGAAAACAGAACTACCACGATCAAACAATAGTCATTAGGACAACCAGGAAAACAGAACTACCACGATCAAACAGACGGTTCAGTTCTATGATGTCATAAAGGCACTATTACATACAGGTTCTGGAACTCTTGTAGTCATTCACTTCGGAATCTCAGCAGGCAACAGATAGGTCTCCTGACCGTCTTCACCCAGTGCTTAGTTACTTTAGCTTATTGATTGAATTCTTTAATCAGTAACTATCTTATTATATTGAAAATGCACAGAGCAGATAACACACGTGATTATAGAGAGGCATCTGTTTATCGGGGAGATTCTCCACCTAGGCGGAGGTTTGACAGGTCTCGATCATGGGACAGATTTCAATCAAGAGAGAGATCGCCAAGTAATATCTCCCCCCGAAGAAAGCAGTTCTCTCCAACTAGACCGATGTTTCACAGGTCTCAACCCAGGGACAGATCTCCAAATAATGTCTGTCGAACTAGAAACCTGGATTCTCCACCTAGGCGGAGTTTTCACAGGTCGCCATCAAGAGACAGACCTCCAAGAAACATCTACCATTCTAGAGGCATGGATTTGTGGCACCTCGATAAGCAGCAGAGAGCAGATTTACAAACCCTCGAAGAAAAACTGGATGCTCAAGTGGAAGCCACCCACAAATTGGAGGTTAAATGCCAGAAAATTGGACAATCTTTGGAAAAGGAGCAATCTGATAACAAAATCCTTCGGTCCAAAAACACTGAACTGAGACTTCTGAACGAGCAGCAGAGTGCAGAAATTCAGTCCCTTAAAGAAGCGCTTTCTGCACAAGTGGAGGCTACCAAAATTATGGAGGACAAATACCGTAAGTCTGAAGATCGGACTTTGAGGTTACACTGCAAACTAGTTCAAGAGAAGTGGGAAAGACAAGACGAAACTGAAAATTTGAACCAAGAAAAAGAGGATTTACTGGCTTCTTGCAAGAGCTTAGAGGAACATCTTCACATTAAAACTGAAAGTGAGTCCAGGCTGCAGAATGAGCTAAACGCAGCTATGAGACACCTCAACAAGTTGCTACTGGAAGCAGAGGACTTCCATAAAGGAAAGGCTGAAACGTGTTCCACGCTGCAAGACGCACAGGACCACAATAAGCAGAGGAACGATGTGCAGGACTCTACAAACACAGGGTCTAAACAGCCCAACAGAAAGGCTGTCAAACGGCAGATGGTAATGGAAAATCAGAAAGCGAACAGCATTGTCCTGACTAACGAAAAGAGCCTGAAGGTTGACCCACAGGAAGCGCAGGATCCTACCTCAGGTGAGGTCAGGCTGGAATCCCAGCTCCTTGAATCAGAGCCGACACACCAGCCTCATCTTCTACATTTTCAGAAAGATTTTAGTGAAATCAGCGAAAGTTTAGCTGATACATTAGCTCCATTAGACGACTTCAATAACAGCAAACCACAAATTGATCAAAGTTCTGCCACAACATCAAACTCTCCAACCAGGAAGCGTAAGAGATCAGACTGTCAATCTGAATCTGATTCTTCTGCCTCTCAGATCCATGGAGAAAATGCCTTAAATATTACAAAGGACTTTGAGGAACCTCCAGCTAAATGTTCAAAAACAGACTCAGAGGAAACAGAAACAACAAAATGGTTTCTGAATCCTATAACCTTCGAATAAAGTAAGGTGTTTCTCCGGTGTCTGTGAGGGCGGGCGGAGGGGTGGGTAGCATTCCTCCGACGTCCGTCACAGCGGTGGGTGGAGGTCTAACCCAAGATCAGGATAAAGAAAGAAAGAAAGAAAGAAAGAAAGAAAGAAAGAAAGAAAGAAAGAAAGAAAGAAAGAAAGAAAGAAAGAAAGAAAGAAAGAAAGAAAGAAAGAAAGAAAGAAAGAAAGAAAGAAAGAAAGAAAGAAAGAAAGAAAGAAAGAAGCAATGTTTTTTGGCAGCTACGTCACCGCGGTAAATCGAAACACAGGAGATTTACTAGAAGAGACATTTTTTGTGTGATAGGTAGGCTGCATGATGCAGACTTGAGCAACCTTATTCAGCCGTATGTCCCAGCCAGGGCGCTAAGATCTGCTAGCTACACGCAGATCTAGACTCAAAGCCAAGGGTGCTAGAGCTTTCTCTGATGTGGCTTCTACCCTGTGGGACAGCTTGCTTACGTGGCTGCAGGTTTCTCTTACAGCTCTTATTTTATACATTTTAACCTATGATTTATAGTTGATGTTCTATGACCTTGTGCTACATATTCTGTTTCAGTTTCCTGTGGTTTAAATTTGTTATCATGCTTCGTTGGCTTTTAAGTTTCTACTTTATGTTTCTACTACTATAATAGCTGTGCAGTACTTTGGGGTAACGGTGTTGCCTTTTAAATGTGCAATATAAATAATATTGACTTGATTAGTATGCTTAGTACATGACTCTAAGGAGGTAAATTTTATATTATTGTATTTCTACAGGAACTAAGTTATACTTGACTATTATATGGTATATATCAAACCTGGGCATTTTACGGCCCGCGGGCCACATACGGCCCTTTGGTTGACTTTGACCGGCCCGCGTAAGGTTAATTGGAAATTACAAAATAAATGTATTTTCTCATTTTACCTCATGCATGGACTAAGGCTGCATTGCTTTTATTTTGAAGTAGTTTTTTACGTGCACAATGATGCAATACGTGCCCGCGGTTGACATGATGATTGTAGCCCCCAGAAATGTCTGCTCATGCAAAAAAATAAAAAATAAAGATGCAGAATTCAGGATTTTCAACAAAAATTGGACTGCTAAGTATTTTTTTACTGAAGTCGGAGGTAAAGCCGTGTGTTTGGTTTGCGGGGAGGAGATTGCCGTGTTTAAGGACTACAATTTGAGTCGGCATTACGACAAGAAACACTTGGAAAAATACAAGAACTTGTCTGATGCTGAGAAGGCACGGACATCTGAAGCTTTGCTAGCAAAGTTGCAAAAGCAGCAAGGCTTTTTTACTAAGCTTCACACATCCAGGGATGCAGCAACCAGGACCAGCTTTGTGATATCCCACAAAACAGCTAAAAACAGCTAAAAACAGCAAGCCGTTTTTGGAGGGAGAGTTTGTCAAAGAGTGCATGGAGGACTCTACCACACTAATATGCCCTGAAAAAAAAGGCGCAAATCCCGCTGTCCAGGCGAACTGAGACCAGGAGGACCGAGGACATCGCGGGGAACCTGGAGCTTCAGCTGCAACGTGAAGTGGCAAGTTTTGACTTTTTCTCATTGGCCTTAAACGAGAGCTGTGATGTCCGCGACACAGCCCAGCTGCTCGTATTTGTCCGGGGGATAACGGACTTCAAGCTCACAGAGGAGCTGGCAGCAATGCGGCCGATGAAAGGGACAACGACAGGGAGTGATCTTTTTTATTTTAAAAAATAAAATAAAATTAACAATAATCACATATTCTAAGTTAATTGTGTGTTTTGTAACAAAAACAAATCATATATATAAATATCTATATTGGTGAGAAGCTCTCTGCCGAGCGGTGGAGGCGACAGAAAGGCTGTAGGCTGTGTTTCAATCGCCCAAACAGCACTGAAGCAGCCAGCCAACTGCTGACAAGAAAATCAAACGGTAGGAATGGGAATGTATCCAATCAGCGTCGACGTCGATTCAGAAGCATGATGGGCGATAGAGCTACCGCCAAAGACTTTCGTTGGTGTTCGGTAGAAGTCGGCAGAGTCTCGACTGCAGCACGTTTTTGGTCGTGGCGCAGATGTAATAGAGCTCCGGACCCCACGTGACTCTCAGTTAGTAGACGTCATATCAATCTAAACAAACACGGATGTAAACATGAACGTGAACGGGGATCGGCTTGGATTTTACTTCGTCGGAGTTTACTTCACTCTTTAAAACCGAAGAAATCGTTTTATATAGTCAGAAATTAAATAGACTAAACATCTCCAACTCTTACCGTGACCCTGGGATACTTTTTAAAAACGCCAGAAGCTGTCCGAGCGGACTTCTTACCGGACCTGGCCGAGGAACCCCTTGGGATTTACCCGGAGGAGTTGGCTCAGGTGGCTGGGGAGAGGGAAGTCTGGGCCTCTCAACGCTACATGCCCCCGCAACCCGACTCCGGATACGCGGATGAAAATGGATGGACAAATAACAGATTTACATGTAAGTAGTTTAAATAGAGTGCTGTGCTGTTTAAGTGTATAAACTGAACGCCAGGAGAAATCACTAGTTTGATTTTTTTCCGTGAATAAAATAAATATGTCAGGCAGGAGCGTCTCAGGATCTGTCTGAGATCCGTCTCGGTGAGACAGATAACAGCAATCCAAAGTGCTTTTTATGTGTGATCTGACAATTGATCAACCATTGCTTAAAAATTAAATACAGCTTAGCCGGTTAATTGCTGTGATCATAAAACACGTAAACGGCAGCACGCAGAACTCACGAGGCAACGTTTTACGTGACGTTTACTTGCTGCTATGAGTAATAAGACAGAAAAAGCCACGCCAAAATAAGTTCTGGAAAAAAGTTCACAATACTCTTACATTTACAAGACAACTTATAAACTCTTGTAACAGTCAAAAATTATCTTCAAAACCACAAGTTCTTCCATTTACACTGACATTATTCCACAGTTTAACCCCCACCGCAGATATACATTTCCTTTTAACTTATTTTTTTGCCAAAGGAACAACAAATTAATATCTCTAAAACCAAAGTTTCTAAACAAGAAAATAAACTTCTATACTTTGAGGAAGTAACTTTAATTTAGATTTATACATAATTTGCATTATTTTACAGTAAACTAAATCATTACATTTCATAACATGTGGCTTTAAAAACAACAGATGTGTATGTGCCAAATAATCTGCCTAATTAATAATACGTATTGGACGTTTTTGTAGGAGAAATATTGCACTAACTAACGTTTGATTAGTCAGTCCCCAGAAACTTCTTTAGAGCGCTCAGGACCTCAAACTGGGCCAAAGATTTACATCCCAACAGGACAAGGACCCTAAGCACACAGCTAAAATACAGGAGTGGCTTCACAGCAATTCTGGGCTGCATGGTGGTGCAGTTGTTAGCACTGTTGCCTCGCAGCACGAAGGTTGCAGGTTCGAAACTCGGCTGTGGAGTTGTGTGTTCTCCCCATGCATGCATGGGTTTCCTCCGGGTACTCCGGTTTCCCCCACAGATCACAACATGCCCTATAGGTTGTAAAATTGTAAGTCGCTTTGGATAAAAGCGTCTGCCATATAAATAAACATAAACTCTGACTGTTCTTGAATGGCCCAGCCAGCTGTTCACCATCCAACCTGACAGAACTGGAGGGGATCTGCGAGGAGGAATGGCAGAGGATCCCTAATCCCGGGAGTTAGAAACGTGTCTTTACCAAGAGGACTCATGGCTGTACTAGCTCAAAAGTGTGCTTCTACTAAATTCTGAGCAAAGGGTCTGAATACTTACAACCATGTGATATTTCATTTTTTCTTTTTAAATAAATCTGCAGAAATGTCTCAAAATCTTTGTTTTTCTGTCAATATGGGGTGCTGTGTGTATGTTAATGAGGGAAAGAATGAACATAAATGACTTTAGGAAATGTCTGCAAAATAAAGTAGGAATTAGGAAACATTAATGAGGGTCTGAATACTTACCGTACCCACTGTAAAAGTGTAGTTCTAGCTTGCAATCACTAGAGGATGCCAAAGACCAATTAAACAAAATGAGAAAAATGTGTGTTTTCCTAATAATAATAATAATAATCAAACTTATATTTCGCTTTATTAGGACACTCAAAGACGCTTGCGTGAACTCTCACATTCACACACCGCTAGTGATGGTGAGCTACTTTGTAGCCACAGCCGTCCTGGAACGGTCTGCCAGAGGCGAGGCTGCCATTTGGCGCCGTAGGCCCCTCTGACCACCACCAATGCAGGCAAGTTGGGTGAAGTGTCTTGCCCAAGGACACAACAGCGGAATACCTCTGGTGAGAGCTAGAATCGAACCCATGGCCCTCCGATCATGAGGCAACCCGCTCTACCACCTGAGCAACTGCTGCCCCAGTCCTAATCACATTACCAAGTCATTGTTGAGATTTTGATAACATGATCAAATCTAAATGAAGTGTTTTTAAAAATAAAATGTTTTTTGTTTTAGTTTAGCCTGATGCATGTTTTAGTTTAGACTCTTGTGTTTTATGGTAAGAGTTTAGAGTTTCACCTACAGTTTAGGAGTGTGGAACAGCCTCAGGCATTGAGTAAAACCCACAATAGATCAAGTAAGATCTATTGTACTTTGCACCACTCACTCTCTCGCACTTTTTAAATCAAAACTCAAAACCCACCTCTTCACACAGGCGTTTACCACATAGTTTTAATTCATTGTTTTAATTTGTAGCATCCTAGTGTTTTTACACATTTCTGTACTGTTTATCTTGTTTTATTATTTTTCACCATTGTTGTAAAGTGTCCTTGGGTGTCCTGAAAGGCGCTGTTAAATAAAATGTATTATTATTCTTATTATTATTCTTATTCTTATTATTATTATTATTATTATTATTATTATTATTATTATTATTATTATTATTATTAAGTAAAGCACCTTAAAAATAACAGATTGTTTTGTCTGTGTATAAAAAACTTTCTGAACTATAAAAAGTATTTCATATAATGAAGTGTGCCAAAAACCCACGTGCTGTAAAAGGATACATGTTTTGAAAAATGTAATAACAGTGGCATTTTGTTTTTATGTGAGAGGCCATCTATCTGAACTGTGAAGCACACAGGCATGTACAATAGAAAAAATATATATAGAATTTTTTTTATAAATAATTCATAATACATAGATTAACTGCCTACTAGTTAAGAGAAGTTTAAATCACGTATGCCATGCCATTACGATTCTGGCCACATGGTGGCAGCATTGAACACAAATAGATTATGACCAAATGAGCAGAAGAAGAAGAAACCAGTTTCATAATATTTACTTTGGTCGCAGTTTCGTTAGGGGTTGCACTTTTTTATTATGGACTTGCTTCATTTGGTTCGTTAAACTTGACCTTTGAAATAGGAATGGAGCATAGTTGATATAGAAAAACACCCGTATCAGGGGCGGAGAGGCTGCATTCCAGGTATGTATAAGTAAATGGTAGCAGCTGCTAGCTACAATGTGTAGTTTATACACAAACTATGATAGATAAATCTTTCATAAAATTTAAATCCTGCTTGCTTTATATTGAATAAAGCGCGTTTTCTTCCCATAATATGTGGTATCTGGGCTAAGTGAACAATGACGCTGGAGAGTTCCAGTAAAATCACCCTGTGGCCGTTAGGAACAAACACAAAAGGGTTAAAAAAAACTGCTCAGAGAAACAACTAAACGTATTTTTCTGGTTAAAATGACACAAACAGGTCAAGATGGGACATTACTGAAATGTGTTTTTGTTACAAATGTAAACTTTTACGTGCTTATTCTATTTTTATGGGCTAAATTAGTAGGGATGTGAATCTCAGAGCAACTCACGATTTGATTCGATTCCGATTCTCGGGGTACCGATTCGATTCAGAATCGATTCTCGATTAAATCGATTCACAATCAATATTAACAAAGAGTGTCAGTTCCAGGATTTACTACTTTGTTGTGCAAGTTAGTTAAAGCTATGGGAGTTATTTTTTTATTATTTTACTTTAAACTGGTCATGTAAAAAAAAAAAGCTAATTTACAATGTAAACTAAAGTGATTCTAAAACTGTAAACAGAAACAATCTTTTGACCAAAAGGCAACATTTATTTTTGCTTACCTTGTAAAATATAACAAATCTTTAGTTACCTAACAGTAGCTTTGAAAGTAATACAGTCAAACACTTTTTAAGTATGTGTAGAAACAAGTTTAACATTTGAGTTCTCAACCTGTTTAAAAAAAGTGCCTCAGATTTCTTACAAAGGAAAATGTTTTCTCTCATTTATCAATAACTTCAAATAAACACGAGTAATCCTGAGTACTTACTTATCAACTTAGAAAATAAATATGAGAATATCTCAAATTTCTGAGTGTGGAAAAAAAATACATTCTAGTCTCCACTTATCAGCATATTCAAAAATAAATCCCTATTTATGGGACCGCAAAAGTAAACGGAGTACTAGCTCTCCTAACAAAGACCAAATAAACATACAAAAGTGCATCTCAACCCTGTAACATGCCAAGCATTTGAGTTCCTGGAATCGATTCTGAATCTTTATAAATAAGAATCCCAATTCAGACTTGTTGATTTTTTTCAGCACCTCAATAAATTAGCTTGTTAAACACAAATATTTGCTTACACATTAATAAGCATTACTGTTTGTTGTTCACAGGGATCTCCTAACTTTGATCCTAAAGAACTGAGGCATGTTTTCCACCATGGAGGAAACTGCAGGTGGCTTTCTGAGCCTGTTCAACGTGGAATTCAGCAGAACTTCTGTGACACTCACCTTGCTCCTTGTTTTCCTTTGCCTTTTTTACTGGTAAGCTAATGCCAAGACTTTTGTGTTAAAACTGTGATTTATAATAGCTAAACACAAGCGTCCTGGTAAAGACAGACAGCAGCTCCAAACAAAAAGGAGAAATACACTTTAATATTTGTTCTCTTCCACTTTTTAGGTATAATCCTCCAATATTCTTTTGCTTTTTTGTCTGCAGGTATTCAGTCTATCCCTTCTCGGTCCTCTCTCGTCATGGAATCAAACATCCAAAGCCAGTGCCGTTTTTTGGCAACATTTTCATGTTTCGTGAGGTAAGATCCCCTCAAAGGAAGCAAAGAAAATGTATAGCTATCATTATGTTATCTATTTTTTCTTATTGCCAGATGCAGATTTGATACTGTCATGATCTTTTTACTGTAACCTTATTTTGTCTGTTCTGATCATTTTTAGATTTGTGTCTCTAAAATGCATTTTGTCCGTCCTTTTCAGGGTTTTTTCAAACCTCTCACTGATATCATAAACACACACGGCAGAGTTTGTGGGTAAGAGAAAAACACGTTTTACACCGGTTTCTAATAGAAGAGTCACTTCTGACACAGATGAACTTCTCAGGTATTATTTGGGCCGGAGACCCGTGGTGGTGATAGCAGATCCCGATATGCTCAGACAAGTGATGGTTAAAGACTTCAGCAACTTCACCAACAGAATTGTGAGCGCATCAGCCGATTACTGCTGCTGTTCATGCATCTAAAACAAGCTTCAGTTTAATTTCTCCTGGTGTTCTGTGCAGAAATTTCGCTTTGCCACCAAGCCCACGACAGATTCTCTGCTCATGTTGAGGAATGAACAGTGGAAAAGAGTTCGGAGCATCCTGACTCCATCCTTTAGTGCTGCAAAGATGAAAGAAGTGAGACTCCGCTCAGGTTAAGGAAGGACAAAGATCCTAGTTCAGTTGATTACATTTCATTTAGTTCATAATTTTTACTGAACTCAAGAATCACAGCTATTACTTTTTATATTTAGATCCTAAAATATGCACTACCTTTTAGCTGTAAAGGCTTTACCGATCCTTTTGTTGTGCATGATCTGGTTCTAAAGTTGTGTAACAGAATGAAATGACTGTTTCCCCCTCTCCTCTGCACAGGACTAGTCTGCATGAGATATGGCCTCAAGGTCTCATGCATTTGCTTCTAACCTGCTTCTTTTCAGCTCAACAGAAGAATGAAGAATGGACTCTTTTCTTTTAATTAATCAAAGAACTCTATTTTAATAAAGCTAATCAAGAAAAGTGTTAGTCAATAAATAAGATGTGACCGATCTGTGAAATCAAAATATTAATTACTTTATTATAATCCTATAGAATATAATAAGTAATATGACGTTAAATGTTCCACTAGGACTGATCTCACATAGCGTTAAGACATGACACATTGTTTTACTGATCCAATCAGAATCTGACAGATCTGACGGAGGCGTGGTTTTGGTGGTGCTTGGTAAATCTGTCAACTTTTCATTCGACCATAAACCAAAACATCCGAAGTATAAAACTATGCCCACGTCATCTCTAACGCCAGTTCAAAGCGTTCTAGAGAAGTTGTCGGAGTGGCCAATCCGTAACTTTCCTCTTCAACCGAAACAACCAACGACAAGCTGGATAAACCTGTTGCATTTTACCAGCCAAGCAACGGTTCCTTTCAGAATAAAAGCTGAACCATCACGACCCAGGTTTGGGACGCCAACAAAATTGTCGTGACCCGGGAGTATCTCACAGACTGGCCTGGTCGGCAACCGCTGCTTTTCCTACCGACTTCGGTTCCAGAAAAGGTCAAGCTGGACCTCGACATTCCTGATCTAGCGGGGACTTCCGCTCAGGGTATGTAGGCCGACAAAATGGCGTCGAATGTGTTTATGACTCTCCTAACCAAAGCTTAGAGCGAAGACATCACCTTCAGTTCCCATCAGAACTAATCGCTTCTTCAGATTTGCTGGTTCTGAGCAACATTACACCTCACCCCATTCACCGTCTCATCCACCTTAGTTACACCATACATGTAGTGTTTAAAGTTAGTCTAGTTTAATTTGTTAGTAATAAAATTCTTAACTTTAAAACTCGACTCTCTCTTCTGTTGTCTCTTGAGTGAATACGAAGCTGTTATCTAATCATCTGGTTTAAAATAACCTCACAGATCCATGAGGTGGATTTCATATTTGCTATGGAATCCTACGTCTTATGGCTTATTAAATAACATGTCATTTAAATCATTACAGTTGCTTTTTGTGATCATTTTTGTGTACGTACTTCAGATGCGTAGTTTGATCAGTGGCTCATTTAAAAAGGATTAGTTTATTGTTGTATCCTCCGATAGCCCGGGATAAATTTAGTGTTTCTCCCGCAGATGGCTCCCCTCATCAACACAGCCGCTGATGCACTGATGAGCAACCTGAATGTCCACGCCGAGTCAGGAGAGGCCTTCGACATCCATAGGTAACGTCAGAGTCGACATAGGTGATTAATAAATTAACTTTTCAGTATCTTTTATTGGGATTTGATGTTTTTTCAGGTGTTTTGGCTGCTTCACTATGGACGTTATTGCCAGTGTTGCTTTTGGCACCCAGGTGGATTCACAGAACAACCCAGACGACCCGTTTGTCCGCCACGCCCAGCTGTTTTTTTCCTTCTCCTTCTTCAGACCTCTCATGTTATTTTTAAGTATGTCATTTATTTGTGTGTGTGTGTGTGTGTGTGTGTAAATTTGTAGCTGACCTTTTAGGAAGTACAACATCTTTGTTTGCGTCTGTGCAGTTGCTTTTCCTGCCATCTTCTCCCCTCTTGCAAGATTCCTCCCAAATAAAAGGCGAGACCAAATGAACGGTTTCTTTATCAACATCATTCAGAGGATCATAAAGCAAAGAGAGGAGCAGCCTCCTCATCAGGTAAGTGTCATTAAATTATCTTAATAAATATCTTCCATTTATATGCTGGAAATTCTACTTGAATATTTTACAGAGGCGTCGAGATTTCCTTCAGCTGATGTTAGACGCTCGAACAGGCCAGGATATTGCCTCCTTGGAGCACTTTAACACAGAAAAACAGACGGATGAGAACGATCACAGGAGTCAGCAGACACAACCATCAGCCTCGGAGCTGGAAAACAGCCATCCTCGCCCAGAGGAGTCACCCGTGAAGCGGCCACAGAAAAAGATGATAACTGAGGAGGAGATTGTGGGTCAGGCCTTCGTCTTCCTCTTGGCAGGTTATGAAACCAGCAGCAACACGTTAGCCTTCACCTGCTACCTGCTGGCCCTCCATCCTGAATGTCAGCGCAAAGTCCAGGAGGAGGTGGATGAGTTCTTCACAAGACATGTGAGTTTGTTTTTGCTTGAATCTCATCTTTCTTTGTAGTTTTGTGTCAATTTGTTGGTTTAAATCAATCCACCTGTTTTCATAGGAATCACCAGATTACATCAATGTCCAGGAGCTGAAGTATTTAGACATGGTTGTATCTGAAGCGCTGAGGCTTTACCCTCCCGGGTTCAGGTGAGGAAACAGAACTGAGACCACTCGTTTAGTTTAATTTGTGAATACTGAACGACCAATTTTTGTTTTTGATATTTTGTCCCGTCAAGATTT
Organism: Nothobranchius furzeri; assembly: GCF_043380555.1. Lineage (NCBI taxonomy): Eukaryota > Metazoa > Chordata > Actinopteri > Cyprinodontiformes > Nothobranchiidae > Nothobranchius > Nothobranchius furzeri. The sequence continues at coordinate 78,803,237 of NC_091744.1, forward strand.
GCACGAGAAGTTGACCACGACTGTGTGGTGAATGGTCAGTTCCTCCCTAAAGGGATGACCGTGGAGATCCCTGCTGGCTTCCTTCATTACGACCCGGAGCACTGGTCCGAACCGGAGAAGTTCGTCCCGGAGAGGTTCCGTTAAAAGATAAAATGAATGAAATTTAGTTTTGTGAGACAAGAACACTGAATATCTGAGCATAAATATACAGTTCCTGTATGTGTGAATTATCTCCAAATGAGCTGAAAAACATTAAATGCAAGAGTCTTGTCAATCAAAACAGACGTTTCTGCTGTTAGAAACTGTTTGACATCAGAGGTCAGGTTTCATTTAAAGTGATGAATCTGTTATTTCCAGCACAAATCTCACTTATCAAACCCGTCTGACCTTCCAGGTTCACCCCTGAGGCAAAAGCTGATCGACATCCATTCGTCTACCTGCCTTTTGGGGCCGGACCTCGTAACTGTGTGGGAATGAGGCTCGCCCAGCTGGAGATCCGAATGGCTTTGGTCCATTTGTTCCACAGATTCAACATCGTGGCCTGTTCTGAAACCAAGGTGGCTCAAGTCAGCAAATAAAATACGTTTTGATTTGCTGCCACTTCTATTTTACTGAAGAAAAGCTGATTATTCTTATCTTTTACTGTAGATTTGCTGCAAATGTGCAAAAAAAAAGTCGTTTGTGGGAAAGCAAACATTCTCCTGATAATAAAACAAGTTGTTACAGCATTTTTAAAGCACTTGTGGAAATTAAAGATATTAACTTTTTATTATTTGAATTATAATTGTATACAGAATTATCTTAACTTTAGAATCAGAGACTTGTTTTATTGGGTTACATTTCTTCTACATCTGGCAACAAGTTACTTGCTGGAAAAATGTTCCCTTTTACATTGTTTTTTTTTTTTTTTTTTTTTGTAATCTTTCAGGTTCCTCTTGACCTGAAGTCTTCCAGCACACTTGGACCCCAAAATGGCATTTTTGTGAAAATCACCAGAAGAGATGATGGAGACGGACAAATCTAGCCTTGCAAGCCAGACTAAATAAATGTATTATTTAGTCTGGCAGCGCTCCATTGATGGCTCTCGGTTGAGGGGCGGGTTCTACCGTTGTCTTTCAAATGATCTCCGCATGCTACTGGACAATGAATGTGACATACTCTTGTTTCACTCTGTTGCATCATCCCACCCACCAGGCATATAGAGTGCCCTGATTGGCCCACAAAGCGGATAAAGCTCTGTGATTTGTTCACTAAGCAGATAGAGCACCATGATTGGCCCACCATTATGGACCAATCGCAGCTCTTTATGTGTTTGAAACCCCTCTAGAGAGCTGTGATTGGCCAGCCAGAATGCTGTTAGGGGCTGCAGAGGTTCCAGTGGAGCGTTCCTGGACCAAACTTTGCAAAGCAAGAATTTGGTCTAGTTCACCAGGCTAGGACAATTCAGCACTTTTGGATGATTTGATCTCATCTTTACGCCTCTGGAACAGCACAAGGCACTTATGCTATAGCAAACCGGCATTTCACTCTTGTTTTTGGACTAATTCACAAATTTAACTGAAAGTTTCTGTTATTCCATCCATCACATTCATAATAATAACAATTATGTTGCTGCTAATTGAATTTATTTGTTTTGTTTCTTTTCTGGCTCTGAAATGCTAAGATTTCACCCAAATTGCCTCGACAATATCTTAGTGGCGGCTTTAATAAGTGCTTCTCTTTCTCTCCAGCATTAAATATGCTCTGAATTATTAATAATATTTTTCTAAGAACTTTAACAACACTTTCTGTTAAAAAATTATGTACTCAGATGACCTAGGTGTGTTGTAAAGCACTTTTTGGAGCCTAGATGGCGCCAGTCAGTATCATAGGAAAAGCAAACTCGGATATTTTTTGCAGCTGAATTAATTACTATGAACCAGTCCAATCAAATGAATGTTTATCCTAGGAAAGACCTTTTAAATTAACTTTTAAAGATTTTATTTGCATGTTTGGTTTATTGAGTTTTTTAATATCAAGAGGTTGCTAAAAATGCAAAAGAATTAGGAGATAATGTACATAGAAATTATTCTTCTCTTCAGCTATTCATTGTTAGCAAAACAAAACCAGCACACTTTGAGGTTATTTTACTGATGAAGACGACGACAAAACATAAAATATCTATTTGCTATAATAGAGTCGTTTGATTTCATATTAAGTTTAGAGAAAATGTAATAATCCCTCACGGTGGGTAACATGGGTTTTCTTTATAAATGACATGAATGATTAAGAAAACAGACCCATGCTTTTCCACAAGCGTGACACCAGATGTGGACATTACTCCGGTCTCTTCTCAGCGCTTCCTCGAGACATTAATGACCACTCGCACTTTATTAAAATATCTCTTTTTTTGCAAAAGAAAGTTTTTTTTTCCTGTACTTGGGATCAGTAGAAGTTGATTGGGAATGTTTTTAGCCATGAAAGTGATCTGCTGATAATAAGCTCAAATGTTTATGTTAAATAAAAAAGCCCAACAGCAGGAATCAGTGATGATGGAAATAGGAAATATGTGGAAAATTAATAAATGATGTGAAACACTTGGGAAATAAAGAGTTAAACTGACTGAAGTGGGGGTGTTTTGTCTGGATTTAATTTGCTGTGTGTAGATGGGGTTTGATAAATTTTGTGCAACATTATTCTCGCAAATATTTGACCAAAGTTTACAGATATTTGTTAAAGTCAAACATGAGATATTTAAGTGCTTTGTAGAACACAAGTATTCAGTTTTCTTCACGTTTTCTCTGCATTAACTAGTTTTTATATATATGGATCATAATAATTGAGCTCAAACCACCTCAATCGTCAACAGTGATTTAAATTTCAACTATATGTAGGATATAAAAATGCACAAAGCATTGGTGGTAATGACTGATCAGTGGTCCTATATTATTATTATTATTATTATTATTAGGAAGGTGGAATAGTTTTCATACCAACGTTGATTGCTAAATATTGATATTTAGCAGAACAAATATAGATCAGCATTAAAACATTCGCATACAATAAATTTTTGAGTTTGGCTAATTTAAAAATATCCATCCATTTTCTGAACCCGCTTGTCCACACAGGGTCACAGGGGGCTGGTGTCCATCTCCAGCTGTCTCTGGACAAGCTGCCAGGGCAACACAGAGACACACAGGACAAACACACACACACACACACACACACACACACACACACACACACTTCAGGATAATTTAGAGAGACCAATCAACCAGACAGTCATGTTTTTGAACTGTGGGTGGAAGCCGGAGAGAACCCATGAGAACAAATGAGGCACAGGGAGAACATGCAAACTCCTTGCAGAAAGACCCAAGGTCGAGATTTGAACCCAGGACCTCCTTGCTGCAAGGCAACAGCGCTAGCCACTGTCCCACTGCTACACCCACACCTAACGTTCTTCTGATATGAAAATATTAAATTCATATTGTATGCGTACTTAAGTGCTTTATTTAGAAAAAAAATATGTGTTTTCTCCTTCTTCAACTGCGGGCCGCCTCATTTACCGATGGCTGTTGCGGTGAGTATGTCACATTCATTGTCCAGTAGCATGCGGAGATCATTTGAAAGACAACGGTAGAACCCGCCCCACAACCGAGAGCCGTCAATGGAGCGCCAGGCTACACATCATCATGACATCTGCCTCTGTTATGCCAGGGCGCATACGACAGACCATCACCGCAATAGTACTACCAAGCAAGGCAGAACGAATGCCGCAAAATTCAAAGTTTATAGACAAACCATTGCGGTAATATTACGCTGATTTGCCGGCATGGTGTGTCTTATAAAAGAGGCTAGTGAAAAGTCGAACAGTGTACCCCGGCTTTACTCTCACATTTGTGACCTGGCTATTTCATTATTTATAGGGAATGGGCTTCCATTCTTAAAAATTAAGCCCCTAAAATGAAATGTGGTATTGGACAGGCAACCAGCCCAATGTCACTGGGATTATATCCTCCCAGTTTTGCCCCACAAATAAACCAGCTGCAACATTTTATGCTAATACGAGCCCGGCTATTGCAGTCTGATTTAGTCCCTCAGACTGAGTTACACTGACACAAGACAAAAAGCACCGTCTCCTAATGCACTTCAGATGGCCGTGGCTCTGTCCTAGCCAGACGGCAGAGCTGACAAAAGCAAAACCACTGCTTTTATTTTAGAGCCCATTTTTGCCCCAAGATTTATACCGCCGTCTTCTCAAAAGAACAATTCCATGTTGCCTTTGAGAACGCTGGCTGGAAATGAAAACATGAGACCTCTGGGTTTTTTTCTCCTTAAATCTCAAGAAGTTTTCTGCAAAACAATTTTTTTTAAATGTATTTAAGTCTCCCTGTTATTTCTCTAAAAAATACCCAACTGCCACTGAAATGAGTAAATACTTTAATGTTGTCCACTGTGTCATTTTTACTTTGAAAGAGCTTCATGTTAGGTCTGGAAAGGGAAATACACGCTTGTAATTAAAGTGATGCTGATGTGTTCAATTGTTCTTTAGGGAAAAACGACAGATCCTCGGGGCTAGTAGGCCATCTGAATTCAGATGACACAGTGTCCTAATTATGTACGCTCCATGATGGTTACTTATCCAAATCCTTAGAAGTGTTCAGGGCGCTTTGATTACTGGGCTTCAGTATGCATGAAAACAGATCTCTTTGTATTTTGCACAAATAATTTTAAACCTAATAAAAAGGTCCAGCTGATAATGCTTCAACAAACAGAACAGTTTAAGGACTACACGTGAAAAGTTATGGGTCGGGTTGTTTTAGGAGGTGATCAGAGCGTAAGGAGATGACATTATTGTTGCTGTGCGTTCTGACAAAGAAGGAATGCACAATGTTTCTGGTCTGATAAACATGCAGCATGCTCAGCTCCGTATGCAGCCAGGCAGGAATAACAATGGCAGCTGGAGCAGCAGGGTCCCCCAGGTGGGGGACCTTGTGACGTCCGTTTTCTAACAGGCCTTAAACAACACTCACGTTGCAGAAAATATAGTAACAATGCACGTCGAACACACCAAACCCTACAAGGCTATCTAAACTATTTTTACCAACCACAATCTCAACTCAGATGTCACGTAAATAAATATTTCTAAACAAATTTGTATATTCAGATTTTCATCGACCCAGCCGCAACATTTCCGGCGGTAATGCAACGATGCTTCATGCAACACGAGGCAGCTGTCGTAAATAGACACTTGGGGGCGCACAACTCAAAGACATAACAGCTGTGTTATTTCTTGTTGGAAACCTTCTGAATATGTCCAGATATGGATTACCTAACAGTATTTATGATATTCCAATGAAAAATATACATTTTACAAGACCAAAATAGAAATGGGACAGTGTGCCCAACCGGCACAAAACAGCTTTTCTCCTGATTAGCCTGTAGTAAGAGCTCTTTGGTTATGTCCTGATTCACATAATCAGTTTCAAACTTAGCAGAAATGAAGTCCACATGTTGTATTCATATTTTATTGAGTAATCACTGCCCTCCAAGCTTTATACATAGAGTTTTTCAATAAAAAGCATGTTTTTTTAGGCAAAGCAAAAAAAAAATCTACATTTCTACTATGTTTCATCCTCAGTTTCTCTTAACCAGTAACAGATAACATCCCAAATGACACATTTATCAATTCTACTGAATGTTATCTTTACAATGACATCAAAATAGTTCAAATACTCCATTTGGTTGCTGAAAAACACTCATTTTTGTTGGGTGACCATTTTTCGAGGAATAGGCTTCAAAATAGGCCTAGGGCTTAAGGGGTTAATGGTGAGACAGCTGAGGCAGAAACGTGGAGTTGGTTGGGTATCTCCTGCTCAGAGGACCACCAGAGGGCACTGGGAGCCCAAAATAAGACTCAACACACACCCCCTGCCCTTCCACAAGCCTGCTTCCACTCAGACTGCCTAAAGACAAAAAGTGTCAGTTTTTTGTACGATTGAATTAAATGCGAAAGAAAAACATGACGACTGTTCGTATAGGCACCGGGGAAAGTTTTTTACACTCCAACCATGGACGTAATTTTTTTTTGGGGGGGGGGGACTTTTCCAAAGTCAAGTTTTGACCCCTGCACTTTTTACCATCCAAAAACAATCTTACTTTATATGAAATTGACACTGGTTGAGCTCTAGGATCAAGCGGAAAACAACCGTTTGTGTTGAAGCCTGTTTCCCATTAGCACATACTGTAAAGATAACCCCCACCCCCACCCCCCGTGTCCCCTGCACTTCTAAAGTTGGTGGTCGGAGGGACCGGTGGCGCCTGTGCTCGGCAGCCTCGCCTCTGTCAGTGCGCCCCAGGGCAGCTGTTGCTACATCGTAGCCCATCCCCACCAGTGTGTGAATGTGTGTGTGAATGGATGAATGATACACTGTAGTGTAAAGCGCTTTGGAGCCCTTACCCTGAAAGGCGCTATACAAGTGCGGGTCATTTATCATTTATCATATTAAAGTGAAAATTACGTCCATGACTCCAACTATTCCTCTGTCGGTGAATGTTTTTACTCTCGTGCAACCACTGTGCCCACAGTGTGTTTACCTCTCTACCTCATAAATGTCTATATTCTATCCTCAGAGCATTTTAAATCATTCATAACATTGGCAGACTCCATCAGGGTGCAGTTTCTAGGATGGTGTTTAAAAGGCCAAAACAGACACAGGAGCTCAATCGAAACCCTTTTGTCCTTCTGTCACTCTAAATTCTCATTGAAAGTAAGAAGAAGAAGAAGAAGAAGAAGAAGAAGAAGAAGAAGAAGGAGAAGAAGAAGAAGGAGAAGAAGGAGAAGAAGGAGAAGGAGAAGAAGGAGAAGAAGGAGAAGAAGAAGAAGGAGAAGAAGAAGAAGAAGAAGAAGAAGAAGAAGAAGAAGAAGGAGAAGAAGAAGAAGGAGAAGAAGAAGAAGGAGAAGAAGGAGAAGAAGAAGAAGGAGAAGAAGGAGAAGGAGAAGAAGGAGAAGAAGAGAAGAAGAAGAAGAAAATATCATTTCTACAGCGCCTCTCAAGATAAAAATCACGAGGTGCTTCACAAAAACAAAAACATGTAAAAATATCAAAAAGAATTTAGAAAATGATTAAAAATATATTTAAAATGAGCAAAAAATAGACAATTTTGATTAAAAATGTTAAGAAAGAGAGAGTGACTAGGAAAGAGGGAAATCAGTGGATCCTGAGGAAGGTAGAATAGGTAGGGAGGATGAAGGTCATACAAAAGCCAGCTTGAACAAGTGAGTCTTCAGCTGTTTTTTAAAGGAGACCACTGAGTCCACTGATCTCAGGCTCAGGGGGAGAGAGTTCCAGAGTCTGGGGGCCGCAGCAGCAAATGATCTGTCACCTTTGGTCTTTAGCCTGGTGCGTTGCACAAGTCGTTAGTAAAACGACAAAATAAATGTTTGAAAACTCATCCACACATATGAAGTTTTTTTTTTTTTTTTTAACAAGACCAAATCACTGGGGTCCAGTGAAGTTGACTCTATAAACAACAAAATGTCTTTTCACGCTAGAATTTTGAGAATTCTTTAATGGTGTTGGTGTGAAAAGAAACAGATGGGTAGTTTGTGAGTAACAAGTAGCCCAAGGGTGGTTAAAGCATATTCACATGAGCACTCACTGACTGAGATGTCTTGAATCAGAACTTCATGGCAATCTGCAGAAGTTTTAGACCACTGAAGGGAAATTCATGCTGTTTGAACCTTTCATTTGTTATTAAAAATGTAATAAAAAAAACTGTATTTATGTTCTTGAAAGTTTAATGCACTCTTTTTGCTGATTTACTCAAGAACAATCAAAACAAATGTGTGGAGCTCAAAAAGAAGAAAACTGTCTGGCGAAAGAGAGGATATGTGCTCGGGTTTGTGAGGTGCTACCGTTGAGGTAGAACCTCGGTACATTTAAGATGCTTTTGGAGGAGTTTCTTTAGCGTCGCATCCAGAAAAATGGTTTTTGTTGAGCCGGGACCAAGGGAACAGCAGAAATCCCACCTCGCCTTCGGAAGCAATTATGAAAAAAAAAAAAAATACATCTCATCAAATGTGTGAAGTCATTTCTCACAGGTTAAATGTGCATACAAATAACTTCCTGAAATTCCTTGTGCATTTCAGGGTGTGTATCCCATAAACTTTAAGAGCCATTCCAACATTTCCAGGTCAGATTTTAAAGCGTTAACCTCTCCGTAGTGAAATGAGGTTAATTAAAGCTCCTTTCTGAGGTTGGCTGAGTCGATGCATCCTTATTTCCAATCCATTCTTCAAAAGGATCAAATCACTGGCGACAAAAACAAACTATTACCCTGCAAATACTTTCAGCTGTAGTGACCTTCCTTTCCATGCCTGATTTGACTTTGTGTTTGGGTTTTTGTCCTGCCTGCCCGGCTTCCTGGCCCTGGCTGGAGTCACTGAAGCCTCATCCTGGCTTATTTACAAGAGATCACGTCTGATTTGAATGAGGCCTGCTGAGAGATGGAAATGTCAGACAATGGACACACACAGTGTGGGGTAAAACAGCACTCTGGAAGTCAGGATCACACATCTGCTTATTCTTTTATGAAAATAGATTCGTGGAGTCTGGTTAAAGATTCATGGATGGAGGTCTGATGACTGAAAATCAAACGACAATCATGTCATTGAGAAAAATGAATAAAACACTGGGTAATATTTTCACAATGGTCACTATGAAAACAGCACAAAAAAGTTCAAATTAGGGATGAGCGAGTACACCACTATCTGTATCTGTATCTGTATCTGTTCAACCAACTAAATTATCTGTATCTGTATCTGTACTCGGAATGGGCGTGGCATAACCCGGAAGTGGGTGTGGTTTACATCAATGTATTGTTTCAAGTCTGAAATTGATATGAATTGATCAGAAGTTGGTATGTGTATTGTTTATTTGAAAACTATTTACAGAGCAGCCTCAGAATTTAGATTAAATATTTTTGATCACAATAGTAAAGAAACTACTACAGAAAAGTTTTTCAATAAAATCAGAACATTAATATGTAAGTGCATGGATTAATACATCTGAACTCATGCAGTAGAAACTAGGAAATATGAAATGCTAGAACCAGACACAACTTTATATATATATATATATATATATATATATATATATATATATATATATACACACATACATATATATATATATATATTATTTTTATTTTTTGATTAAACAGATTTTTTCTTAACGTTCTTGGCATTTTCCCACACACAGTTAAACAAAACAATGTTGATTAAGGTGTGTGTGTGAGAGAGAGATAGAGAGGGAGAGAAAGGGAGTAAAAAATAAAAACCCGACCGGAGCGGAGTAGTGACTGACGCAGCACGTCAGCTCTGTCTTGTCAAATTCACCAGGTAAGTTACGAAAAAAGTAACTTTAAATATTCAACCGAAAAAGAGGCGAGCTGAAGAAAACCTAGGGAAAACTGAAGAAACGTGAGCAACAGTGAAGCAATCACAGCGAGATCCGTTACTGTTTGTGTGTGTGCGTGGATGAACCGGACGGACTGAGCTCCCGGCAGGCTGCAGTTTTATGTGTAGGGAGGGGCGGGCGCTCTATGTGACTGGCCAATCACAGAGCGTGAAGACAGTCAGTTACCCAATGAGGATTTTCCTTCAGCACGATTACAGATATTTACGAGTTTTACTCATTTCATGCTCGTATTCGTCAAAAATGCCTTATCCGTACCGGATACCTGTCTGAAACGAGTATCCGGCTCATCCCTAGTTCAAATCAACAATATTTTGTCATCAGGAGGAGCCAGCTGAGGTCTTGTGAGCCTGGATGCCTCGGGAAGGTGTTTTAGGCATGTCTTTGTGATAGGAAACCTTGGGGCCAACCCCAAAACACTCACTGAAGCAATAAAACCTGTACTGTCCAGGGTGTGCACTGGGATCCCATTAAAGGTGGTGGAAGAGGCTGGGCCTCCCTACAAGGTGCACTTTTCCCCATGACCCAAATAAGCAGTGGAAGTCATCAAAAATTAAAGTTTGATGTTTTTACCTTTTCTTCCAGAACATTTTATGACATTTGTCATCCATAACACAACAATGACAAATGTCTTAGATTTTGCTGATGACCTATCCAGCAGATCATCTGCTGCTTGTTGTTCCGAAGGTTCGGTACAAATCACGCCTTCTCTCATGCAGCCCCAAAACTCTGGAACACTCTGCCCCTCCATGTGCGTTTGGCTCCCTCTGTCAGCAGGTTCAAGTCGGCCCTAAAACACACTTCTTCAGTATTGCCTTCCCTCCGTGACACTTGACTTGAAAATCCAGCACTGTTTTTTTTTCTTAATTTAGTTTTTACGATTCAGTAGCTCACTTTCAACACCTCGCACCATCTTGTAGCTTTTTTGAGTTTTATTTGTGCCATTTCAAGGGGTTTTTATCATTCGTCACATTGTTTTTATTTTTGATAGTGCTGTTACCTGTTCTCTTATTCTATTGTTTTTAGTAGGAATTTTTATCCTTGATTATTTATGCTATGTTTTTGTGTATTTTACCAGATTTTCATGCTTTCATTGTGTTTTGCTAACATGTTCGAGCATTTGGCTCTTTTATGCACAGCACTTTGGTTAGCTACCATGCTATTTTTAAATGGTACTTTATAAATAAATTGGTGTGGTATGGTATGGTATGGTATGGTATGGTGTGGCATAGTATGGTATGGTATTGCATAGTATGGTATGGTATGGTATGGTATGGTATGGCATAGTATGGTATGGTATGGTATGGTATGGTATGGCATGGCGTGGTATGGTATCCCTACTGTCGCACACCCAACAGCAGGTGCAGGAAAAGACAAACAACGTAGCCGATGCTTCCACACAAGCTGGTCCTAACAAAACTGGCTGCATTTATTGACAACCCAATCACAATGGATGGTGAAACACTGGAGGAGGTGCAGGGCTTCACATACCTCAACAGTGTCATCAACAAGTACGGTGGGACAGGCATAGATGCCAAGACGCGCATCAGAAAGGCCCAGGCATACATATATCTTTGGAACATTTGGAACTCAAAGGAACTGCAAATAAAGACTCATCAGGATCTTCAGTACCAACGTCAAGACAGTTATACCCAATGGAGCAGAAACATGGAGGACCACAGTCATAATCCCCAAGAAAGTGCAGGTGTTCATCAACAGCTCCCGACACAGGATACTACGCATCCATTGGCCAGAAACCATCAGCGACAGGGAACTTTGACAGAAAATAAATTGGCTGCCTTCAGATGTAGAAATAGACGCAGATGGTCACGGATAGGGCAACCCTAACTCTAACGAAAACCAATGGAGACAATTTCTGGACAAACCCTAAGATGGAACCCATGAGCAAACCAGAGAAGGGTTCAACTAAGAAACACCTGGTGTCAAGATCTGGAAGTAGAAAATGACGTGGAAACAACTGCAGAGAAAAGCCCAGGACAAGGATGCCTGGAGACCCCTTGTGGGCACTGGGCAGCCTACACCCGTGGAGGGTTGGGAAGCGATAAGGTGTGACATTTATTAAACAATAACTTTGATGCTCATTTAGAGGTTTTTTTTTCAGCATTTTATTAATAAACAACATGACAACAAAGAAACATATAAATAACTCTTGTGTTGGATTACAGCAAACTAAAAGAAAAGCTCTGGAAAGAAAGCTGTATGCTGCAAATTGCTCATGCAAGTTCATGAACCAGCCACCCCCGAGCCAGCAAAAGCAACGCAAAGCAATTATGATAATGATTTAAATGACAACAAACACAAAGCTACCTGTCTGGAGAGCAGGAAAAATAGCTCCACATTTGCCTATCAGGTCACAATTCCATGGGCAGGAAGACGAAAACAAAGAACTGGAGATTTGATTTGCTTTAGGGAACCAAATGAATTAAAAAATCAGCACGGACACGGTTCCAGTGGAATCCATTTAATGCTAATGCTTATTCAGACCTGCACACCTAGGCAAACAATGGTGAGCAGCTAATAAAGGTGAATGTTCCAAATTCATGGAAATCATTTTATTCATTCTAATATGAAGAAAATGGATTGGAAGGAAGTGAAAGAGGAAGCAGGATTTAGCAGATACCAGACATTTTCTCCCATAACAGAATAAATGTAAAAGTCTTTGTTTTTTAGCTTTTGCAGAACGAGTCTTCCGCTGTTCATTCAATAAAGATATCGCAGGTCATCATCTTGTACCACAGCAAAGCAGTTTGTGGTAAGGAAAATAACAATTACCCAAATAGATGAACAAACGCATGAATTAAAAAACATTTCCTTTTATTGCTCATGATTACTTCAACAGAACCCATTAGGTGTAAATGTAGAAGTTTGGTTTTACAGGCTGTCAGATCCTGCAGCCTCGTGCGTGGAGGAGCGTAGGAGTCCTGCAGCGTGACGTTGTAGGGGGTCATTTTGATAGCAACACACAAGCAGGTTGTCGGGCGCTCGTTAAATCTAAAACAGAAATGTGATTTTTAGGATGCAAAGTTCTGCAGATTCATGCAACAATTACGCAAAGATGAGTTACAAGGAAAACCAAAAGGCCAGTTGATTTTGCAAGCTGATGTGGAGGAGAAGACTAGAACTCCATCTTTGTTTCTGCATTTCCATCTGCTATTTTCAGTGCATTAAAGTGTTCTTGCACTATTTACACCTCCCTGCCCTAAAACGCTTCACTGCTTATGATTTATACTTGCATGTGGAAAGTTCTGGAGGATCAGGTAGTTGCAGATGTCCACATAGAAGAACCATGGCCAGGTATTTCATACTGGACATTAACTTTCATCCTGCAGACGCGCACGGAGCAGATTCTCAGAGCCAGAGCCCAAACGGTGACTTTTACAACCATGAGAAGGATTTTTGTTTGCAAACACGGTTTGTTGACAAACTGCTCGTCTCACAAGGAACCGGCTGCTGATCATGATGAAGCTCTTCTGCTATTGAGAGATTAATTCACTTTTAGACCATTTAGCCTGGGGAGAATGACTGAAGACAAAGAGCAACGCTGACCTTTACTGGATTGACTTTTCAGCTGTTTTCTCTTCTCAAGAAATCAATAACCCACTTGAAAGAAAATTGAAATAAATGGGGTTTTCTTATTTATTCTTAGTCTAAGAAAAGCTATTTAATGGTATTTATGCACTTATGATCGACTTTAATGCTTTAGTTTGTATAAAAACATAAAATTTGTTTTATTTTTGTGGATATTTAAAGAATATTTTCAGATTATAATCATCTGAAATCAAATCTGAACTTTGTTAAAACCTAAGATAGACTTTTTAATTTGTTTAATTCAAAATCTTAAAATCTCCCAAAGTAAACTCCATATCTTATGAACGGTTTGAAAATGTAAAATAGAAAATGTATCTGTATCTAATAAGGCTACACTTCAGTCTATCAACAATATGACAGAAATATGTTGCTTGAATCCATATTTTCAGTATTTTTTATTTGCTCAGCACTTTGCAATTCTGAATTATTTAAAAGAAGATTATGGGGTAAATTTTGTTTTATGTCTCTGTAAATGTTTTTCTCTCACTAAAGATGAAAGCAGAAGTTCATAAAAATGTCCAAAAATCATCAAAATTCATATTTTAGGACTTTTCTTAAATTCTCTGAATAAGAATCATGAATTATTATGTAGACTGTTGAGTGAAACTTCAATAACACCTACGTGCACCTACGTGTAAACAGTGGTCTTTTCTTTTCTTTTTTTTCGTTTCTTTTTTTTTAAACCTCAGCTAATGCAGCTCAGCAATGTTAAATCAGTTAAAGACTCCAAGGGTTTAAACAGAAAATGGTCTATTTGCCAAACTGAGGTGAAGAGGATGAAAAATGTGATAAAGGGAGATAAACATAGTTTCAATAATTACAGGCCAGTGTCACTGCTTCCACAGTTTTCTAAAATATTGGAAAAAGTATTTGTATCAAGGTTGGATAAATTCATCGAAAAAAATAATATTTTAAACAATGAACAATATGGGTTTAGAACTAAACATTCCACAGCAATGGCAATAATGGAATTAATGGATAAAATGTCAACAGCAATTGACAATAGTTGTTAGTGTTTTCATTGATTTGAAAAAAGCATTTGATGTCATTGATCACTCAAGGTTACTTCGAAAATTAAGTCAGTATGGAATAAGAGGTGTGGCTCATCAATGGGTTAAAACTTATTTAGAAAAAGGAAACAGTTTGTTCAGATAAAGGACCATAAATCTAAATTATGTGAAATTAATTGTGGAGTGCCACAAGGGTCGGTCCTCGGACCAAAACTGTTCATTTTGTTTATTAATGACTTGGTAAATGTATCTAAGACACTCGGTACCATTCTATTTGCAGATGATACAACACTGTTTTACTCAGGATCAAATATTGAGGAGGCGGCTAAAGTGATGAATGATGAACTGATTAAAATTAAAAACTGGTTTGATATAAATAGATTGACACTGAATCTTAATAAAACACATTTTATACTGTTTAATGATAAGAAGAACAGTGATGTGTCATTGGAAATAGATGGGATTGAAATTCAAAGAGTAAAATAAACTAAATTTCTTGGAGTTCTTATTAATGAAGACTTGACATGGAAATCCCATATTAGTTACATAAAAGGTAAAATTGCCAAATCCTTAGGAGAATTACATAGAGTCAAGTTTTTACCGACTAACTCTGGTTTGTTGGCGTTGTACATTTCACTGATTGTTCCATACTTGACTTATTGAATAGAAATCTGGGGAGCAACATACAAAAACTAAACACAACCCTTATTTGTCTGTGAAGGTTCTCAGTCATCCAGGTCATTGTAGTCTAAGGAGCTTGAAAGAAAAGCGTCTGGACTTCTTTAAGTTGCTTGAAGACGTTTCACCTCTCATCCGAGAGGCTTCTTCAGTTCTAAGGTCAAATGGTGGAGAGTCCCAGATTTAAACCCAGTGGGAGTTTCCCCCCGAAGAGGGAACAAAAGACCCCCTGATGATCTTCTACATAAACACATGAGCCAAGGTGTGAGGGTGGGTGTGGGTCCTATTCAGCCAGAGTTTCGGGTGAGCTCATTGTGAAACCTGGCCCCACCCTATCATGTGAATTCCTGAGGTCAGATGGCCCAGGATATTCGTGGGCATTGAGGCATCTGGGAAGGGATCTCAAAGCTGGATTATAGATGGCAGACAGTTGGTGTCGTAAACCACCGCCTCTGTTCAAAGATGGTTGCTCACAGTGGACATAAATGGCTTCCTTTACTCCTCTTTCAAACCATCTGTCCTCTCTATCCAAAATGTGAACGTTGGCATCCTCGAAAGAGTGACCTTTGTCCTTTAGATGCAAATGAACTGCTGAGTCCTGTCCCGTGGAGGTGGCTCTTCTGTGTTGTGCCATGCGCTTGTGAAGTGGCTGTTTGGTTTCTCCGATGTAGAAGTCTGGGCAGTCCTCGCTGCACTGTACAGCATACTCCCTTATTTATTTTACAGAATAGAGCTCTGAGAATCATCAATTATAGTGGCTGTAGAGATCCATTGAACCCATTGTTTATTAAATATAAATTACTGAAATGTCATGATTTAAAAGACTGGAAAATCTTACAAACCATGTATAAAGCCAATTTAGGTACTCTGCCAACAAACATTCAGGGGATATTTGAAAAGAGAACTAGTAATTACATGCTGAAAGAAACTGATGTGTTTACAAAACCTAGATTTAGAACTAAAACTAAGGAATGGAATATATCTGTAAATGGTGTTAAATTATGGAATAACCTTAAAAGGGAAATAAAAAAAAACTCTGTCATTTAATAGTATATTCAAAAAATGTACCAAATTGAGTGTATTAAATAATTATGAAAATGTCAATTAAATCAATTATCATGATCTCACTGGAATTTAGAACAGGAAAAAGTTTTAAATGAATCTGTATGTGTGTCTGACAAATGGAAATTGTATATAAATTGATTATTTCTTCTGGAAAAGGGGGCAGAAATTATAAGATATGTTTCTTCATTCTGCTCCTTTTCGTTCAAATTTGATTTTTTGTTATGTATTTCTTATTGTTTATATGATTTATTTGTTTTTACTTTGAATGAAATAAAAAAATGTGTCATTAAGGAGAAACGACACAAAATTACAATAAATGATGTATTCTCTCATACCTGATAATGAGATTTGACAGGAAGGGCATGGATGCCAGTTCAGGATTCAGTAAGTGTGCATTTGTGTGTGTTTAATCTTCCCCTGGGTTCAGCAGCAGAAGCACGGCGTATCTAACATCGTGACAGCTGTTGACATTCGAAACATCAGTCTGAAAACTGCTGCTGACAACTCAACATTATCTAAGCCTAAGACAGACACACTAAAGATACTTTAGTTTCATGCAACATTGCTTTGTTTTTTAAATTCTCCATAGAGGTAATAATTTAAAATCAAGAGCCTTGGAGGCTGCTCCTCGCTCAGAGCCGATGGTTGCTCTGCCCTGCTGAGATGAAATCAGTCTAGGTTGATGCTGCATGTGTGAATAATGCATTAGAGATAATGACCCCGTCCTGACCAAGAGATGGACAGAAATATCACCGACGTCAGGCTGGAAGCTAGCAGTAGCAGACGACACAAAGAGAGGATATTAAGCCTGTAGTGCATCTCAGGGATCAGCTACACCTCTCCGTCTGTCAGGGGGATGCATCCGTGTCACACTCTCCTTTCCTCTTGTCTTTTCGTGGTGACG